>NC_087300.1:0-356875 GCF_015220805.1 Pogoniulus pusillus | reverse complement strand
CCACCCCCCCCTGGCTGCAGCCTCCTCTCGGGGAGCTGCAGAGAGCAATGAGGTCTCCCTCAGCCTCCTCCAGGTTGTGCACCCCCAGCTCCCTCAGCTGCTCCTCCCCAGCTGCCTTGCCCTCCTCTGGAGCTGCTCCAGCCCCTCAGTGACCTGGCAGGCGGTGCTCAGAGTGTTCATTCCAGGCAGTTCCAGAGCTGGGGTGTGCAGGGAAGCTGAGGCAGAGCTGCCCTCTTGTCCCTGCTCCAGGCACCCCAGATCCCCTCCTTCGTGCCTGCTGGGGGCTTGTTTGGCTGCCAGGCGGTGAGCCCTGGCAGGAGGGCTCAGCTCTGTCCAGTGGGAGAAGGCAGCCCTGGCAGAGGCCTGGTTTTGTCCTGTAACTGGTGGCTCTTGCTGAGCTGTCAGTGCTGTGCTGAGAGCTGCTCCAGCTCTGCTCCCCGCTCAGCCGCACAACCTGCAGCCAGACCCTTGTCCGGGGGCGCTGACTCCTTCTGCACTGCCCCCCACGTCCAGGGCCACGTTCCAGGCGAGGAGTCAGCACCCAGGGGGAGAGAAGGCTGAGAGTCCTCAGTTGAGGGTCCCAAAGTGCTTCCCACCTGGTGGTGGCTGTCGCAGTGGGGCTGGGGGGAGCTGGGTGTGGAGGTCTGGTGGTGGCTTGGGCTGGAGGGGAGAGGCTACAGGCTCTGGCTCCTGTCTGTTGGGGCAGGGTCTGGAGAGCAGGGCTGGGGGCGTTCAGCCTGGAGGAGGCTGAGGGAGACCTCATCGATCTCTGCAGCTCCCTGAGAAGAGGCTGGAGCCAGGTGGGGGTTGGGCTCTGATCCCTAGGAGCAAGGGAGAGGAGGAAATGGCCTCAAGCTGCCCCAGGGGAGGTTCAGGTTGGACATCAGAAGACGCTTTGGGTTCTCCAAGCCTGGCACAGGCTGCCCAGGAAGGTGTCTGAGTCCTCACCCCTGGAGGGGTTTCCAGAGGCAGAGCTGTGGTGCTGAGGGCCCCTGGAGGGGCTTGGGGGCTGCCCCAGCAGCAGTGGCTCTGTGAGCCCACAGAGACTCTGGGCTGATGCTGGCTGAGTTCCTGCTCCTGGCCCAGGAAGAGTCTCAGCTCTCCTGGCACAGCCCTGGCTCTGTGGGCACTGCTCCTGTTGCTTTTCTTGTTACCTGCTGGGGTCGCTTATGGGCTCGGGGGGGCTGCAGGCAGCTCTGGTGCCCAGCCCCGGCCTTTGGGTCTCTGTGTGCTGGCAGGGGTGGGGAGGGAGCTCCAGTATCTGCAGGGAGGCTTTCGAGTGCCGCTGGCCTGGGCCGGGAGCTGTGCGGCCAGGAGGCAGAGGCGGCAGGGAGCAGCCAGGAGGTTGCTCTGCCTCGCCAGGCAGTTGAGGCTCTCTCCTCTGCTGGCCTGCAGCAGCAGTTGGGCGGTGGAGATGGGGGAGCAGATCAACCTCACCTTCCGTGTCCCTGGCCATCTGATGGCAAAAGGAGGGCAGGAAATGCACAGCTCCTGATGGGCACTGCCTCATCCAGAGGGCACTGCTGCATGCCATGGGTCAGGGGAAGGTGCCTGCTGCCGAGGGGGCTTTGTGCAAGGCTGGCATTTCCCTGGCTCCCCGCCTGCTCCAGCCACCAGCACGGGGAGAGCTGTGAGCAGAGCTGGAGGATGCTGCAAGGCTGCTGGCTGCCCAGAGAGTCCAGCACAGCGCCTCACCTGCCTCCAGGCTGCTTCCCGATGGCTGAGCAGGGGGCAGTGAGGGTGCTGGGAGCCTGCTGCAGGCTCTGCTGCCGGAGGGCAGGCAGCTCCCTTTGGGTGGTCTCTGCTCAGGGAGGCTGCAGTCATCCTCATCTTCACAGCCAGAGGGATCCATCAGTGCACCTCAGCACCCAGGTGCTGCTGGTTGGGTGCCCCCACAGCAGGTGTGGCACAGTCTGGTGAGGCCTTCAGCAGCCACAGGAGGAAGCACCTCTGAGGAGCAAGTTCTGAGCTGGGCACTCCCAGCAGTGCAGGCCACAGAGTCCCAGCGTGGGTTGGGTTGAAGGAACCTTAAAGCTCACCCAGTTCCAACCCCCTGCCTGAGCCCAGGCTGCTCAGGGTCTCATCTGCCCTGTCTTTGAGCACTGCCAGGCCTGGAGCCTCCACAGCTCCTCTGGGCAACCTCTCCATGGCTGTTGGCACTGAAGCAGTGAGCTGGACACTGATCTGCCTCAGCGGGGCCCAGGCTGTTCCCTCCTCTCCTTTGGGCTGGATCCTTCCAGGCCACTCTCTTGCCCCTGCTTTGTGCTTGTTTCAGCTGTTTGATGTTTCCAGGTCTGGACCTTCCTGCCTGTGGCTCTTGGTGAAGTCCCTTGCAGAGGTCTGTCAGAGCCCTGCTGGTGTGGGGGAGGTCAAGGCTGCCTTGGCCCTTCATCTGCTGTGCTGCAGAGCTGCTGTGCTCCATTTCCACCTGGAGGGGGGAGAGGGCAACAGGGACCAGTCCCTGCTCTGAGGTGGGCTCTGTGGGGGCAGCAGCAGCAGCCCTTGCAGCTATCCCCATTTCTAATGAGGAAATTTCTGGATAATCTCCTTTTTTTGGGGATTTGCTCTGGCCTGGCAGCATTAGGCCCTGGCAATATAAAACCTCCTCTAAATCCACTTTGTTCAGCCTGCGGGCTGGGGGCTGCTGCTGAGCCTTGCTGCCCTCCTCCAGCTTTGCAGTGCCTTGATTGGAAGGCTTGTGCCAGTCCAGAGGCATCTGGGCTGGGGTTTAAGGTGCCTGATCCAGTGGTGGCCAAATGGGTTTGGAGCCTCTTTGCTCTCTCCCTGCCTGTGTGCAGCTCTGAGCCCTATCAAGAACCAGACAGCTCCTAAGCCACCCCCAAAGGTAAGGAAGAGGAGTGGAAGGGAGTGGATTGGAGCTGAAGGAGGTCAGCTTGAGACTGGAGAGGAGGAGTGAGGGTGGGCACACACTGCCACAGATTGCCTAGAGAGGCTGTGGATGTCCCCTCCCTGGAGGTGCTCAAGGCCAGGCTGGATGAGGCCCTGAGCAACCTGGGCTGGTGGAGGTGTCCCTGCCCCTGGCAGGGGTTGGCACTGTATGAGCTTTAAGGTTCCTTCCCAACCCATCCCATTCCATGGATCTATGCAATGTTCACAGGGGACCAGAAAGACCCCAGAGCAGCCCCCCAGAAGCTGAGGAAGGAGAAGAGCTCGTGGGAGCTGTGAGGTGTCCCCAGTGCTGTGGTTGGGGGTGCTGCTGTGCTGGCCATGTGCCAGGCTGGCTGCTGCTGTGGGCCAGGGGTGCCCTGGCTGCAGGAGGTGACCCATGGCCCTTCTTAGTCACAGTTTCTATGGCAGGGTGGAGCTCACCTTCAGTTCACTGCAGCTGCTCACCCAGGGTCACTCCTGGCACTGCAGGGCAGCAGCATTTCTGGAGGAGCTGAAGGGAGTTTGTGGGGCATGGAATGAGCCTTGGGGCAGCTTCACTGGCATCAGCATTTGTGTTGTGCTGAAGGACAGCTTGGGAGGGCACAGCAAAGGGCTGGGAGGGTGCCGAGGGGCCTGGAACACCTCTTGTGAAGAAAGGCTGAGGGACTTGGGGCTGCTGAGCCTGGGGGAGAGAGGACTGAGGGGGGTCTGGTCAGCGATGGTCAGTAGTTTAAGGGTGAGGGGCAAGAGGCTGAGGCCAGACTCTGCTCAGTGCTGCCCAGGGACAGGACAAGGGGCAGAGGGCACAAACTGGAACTCAGGAGTTTTCATCTGATGAGCAGGAGAGACCTGTTTGGTGTAAGGGTGCTGGAGCCTGGAGCAGGCTGCCCAGAGAGGTTGTGGAGTCTCCTCTGGAGAGCTTCCAACTGCCCCTGGCCACTGTGCTCCTGGGCAAGCTGCTGTTGGTGCCCTGCTGGAGCAGGAGGCTTGGACTGGGTGGGCTTCAGAGGTCACTTCAGCCCCTCCGTGCTGCGGGTGCGAAGTGAATGTGAAGTCCTGGTGCAAGGCATTCGGGTCCCTCCCTGCCCCTGGGTGCTGCCAGGGTGGCAGAGCCATCTGCTGCCAGCTGGGCCATGTCCTCCACAACCCATGCCCCCAGGGTCGCTGCCGTCTGTCGGCTCCTTGCCGCTGCAGGCTCAGGCCAGGAGCTCTTTGCAAGGTGACTTTTACCGCAGGGAGCTGCTGGAGCCTTCGCTGGTGGCCCCAGCACAGGGCTGTGGTTTGCTGCGTGAGGATGCTGCACTGGATTTGGCTTCTTTGCTGCTTCGAGGCAGCCACGGAGGTGCTCTGTGCTGTGCCAGCGTGCCCCAGCCCAGCAGGACGAGGCCGCAAGGGACCTCTGCAGGCAGCAGAGGAGGGCGTGCAAGGCAGGGACAGTGTCCTGTGTGCCTTCGGCTGCAGGCAGTCACTGGCCTGCGCTCGGAGCCCTTTGGGCTTGAGGAGACCTCTGAGATCATCCGGGACTGCCCCCAGCAGTGCCAGGGCACTGCCAAGCCATGGCCCTCAGCACCACAGCTCCACGTCTTTGAGGCCCCTCCAGGGATGGCAACTCCACCACTGCCCTGGGCAGCCTGGGCCAGGCCTGGACAGCCCTCAAGGGGCAGAAGTTGTTCCCCATGGCTAACCTGAACCTGCCCTGAGGCCATTTCTTCTCCTCCTGCCCCGGGCAGATCAGATACCAGCTGGTCTTCAGGACCTGGTGTGCCAGGGCAGGAGCAGTCGGGTGGAGCCCAGGAGGGCTGCAGAGGGCTGGCAGCTGGGTGGGCACCGTGGGTCTGGGCTGGGTTCGTGGCTGGGGCCCTGCCGAGCTCCCTTCACGCAGCTCTCTGCAGGCTGTGTCCGGGGCTGCTGCAGCACAAAGGCTTCGCTGGGGCTGCCCTGCCCTGGCATCTGCAGAGGCTCCTGGTGATGCTGGGCAGCAGGTGGCCTCCCACCGCCGGGCTCCCAGCAGGTGCTCACTCCGGTGGGACCGGGAGGGGCTGTGCTGCTGTCTGCTCTCCAAGAACATGGCAGCATGGGGCAGAAGGGCTGGAACTGGTTGAACTGGAATTCCCGGGTCGTGCTTGGCCTTGGGTCATGAACAGCAAGGTCCTGCTCATCTCAAAACCTGGGGCTGGCAGCTCCTGGTGCCCTGGGATCTGCTGGCATCTAATCTGTGCGCCCCTCAGTGCACTGGGAGGGACTGGGCACAGTCAGCAGCAGTCTCTGCTGCCCCAGAAGAGAGTGAGCAGGGCCTGGGCTTTCGCCATCAGACACTCAGAGTGCCAGAAGATGCTCCTGGCCTGGGGGTCCAGCTGGCTCAGACAGGGTGGAGAGGCCAGGCTGGACCTCGGCAGTGGAGAGAGGAGTGGGCAGGACCTGCTGATTGGTGTCAGAGTCACAGACTGCTCGGGGTGGGAAGGGACCTGCAGCCAACAGGGGCAGCTCAGAGCCTCAAACGACACTGGTGCCAGCCATGGGGCAGCTCTCCCCTCTCTGGGAAGCCTGGGCCAGGCTCCCCCACCTTCAGTGTCAAACATTTCTCCCCTCTCTCCACTCTGAGTCTCCTCTGAGTTTCAGACCACCCCTCATTGTCCTGTCACCTCCTGGCCCAGCTTTCTGCTGAGCTCCCTGAAGCCCTGAGAGGAACCCAGGGGAGCCCAGCACTGGAGCCAGCACTGGAGCTGTGCCCTCCCTCCGTGCCCCCCTGGCTCCCTGCAGCCAGGTCCATGCCCGCTGAGCCCTTGCTGGCAGCGCCTGGGGCCGCTCCGCAGCCACTCCCGGGGCCGGCTCCTATCAGCGGCTGTTTGCTGAACAAACCACAGCCTCTGGGCCCCGGGGGTGGGCAGGGAGTGCTGACGACCCTGCCCTGGTGCCCAAGGACACGGCAGCGGGGAGGAACGCAGAGGCTGAAGCTGCAGTCTGCCGAGGCTCAGGGCAGCTCCAGCAGCTCCACTTCAAGCTTTTCCTTACTGCCTTTCGGTTCCCCCCTGCAGCTCCTCACAGGCTTTCATGCTGGGCTGCCCTCATCCCCCTCCTGAGGCGGCTCTGACCCTCGCGTAGCCCTCAGGTGGGTTCTGCAGGGTGATCCTGAGCCTGGTGGCCTGTGCAGCCCCCCGGGGGTGCCTGTTGCCGAGGCAGAGCTGGGAGCTGCAGGACAGAGCCCTCGGGGAGCCCTGTGCTGGCTCTGGGTCCTAGCTGGGAGCTCAGCTTGCCAGGCCTCTGGAAGCCAGCAGAGGAGAGCTGAAACCTCTCTGCTGGAAGCATCTCAGCTTCCATGCCCTCAGCTGTGCCTGAGACACTTGGGGCTTCCAGCTGCTGCTGCCCTTGGGGGGTGTCAGGCTGAGCCCTGGCAGTGAGCAGTGCTGGTGCTGCCTGGCTCCGTGTCCTGGCTGCGTTCAGCAGAAGGTGGACAGCAAACCAAGGGAGCCTCTGCTCCCCCTTTAATGTGACCTGGGGAAGCCCTGGAGTGCTGGGTCCAGGTCTGCCCCCGCCCAGTTCAGGAGCGACAGGGACCTCACTACTGGAGAGCGTCCAGCAGAGGCTCCAAAGCTGCTGCAGGGCCTGGAGCAGCTCTGCGAGGAGCAAGGACTGAAAGCCCTGAGGCCGAGAGCCTGCAGAAGACTCCTGCAGGGGCAGGTGTGGGAAGTTTGCCCTGGGAGCAAACATTTGATGCTTTGTGATGATTCACCTGGATCTCATTTCCTTTTCTTCCACCTCAGCCTCTGTGAGCAGCAGCTGGGGATGTCCTCAAAGAGAAGTGAAGCTGCCACACTCAGTCCTAATGTGCTGGGGTGGGATTTCTGCTCCAGGTTTGCTCCTGGCTGGTTGTGTGCAGGCTGAGCATTGCTGGTGGAGCAATGAAACATCTTAATTTGTGTTTGCAGGAATTCCTTGGGGAGCCAGAGTGCAGGAGGAATGGAAGAGAGCCCTGGTGAGTACGTCCTGGTTGTCTGCTGCAGGGGCTGGACCTGTCTTTCCCTCCCTGGTCACTGAAGTTTATGTCTCGGCTCACCTGTACAAAAGAAGTGAGCTTGGCAGAGGCATCAACTGCACCAGCCATGGCCCAGGCCTGGTTAAAGCTCTCATGCAGCTGGGAGCTCTTTTTTGGAGTCTCTCACCTGGATTACAACTCAAGAGGCCACCCCAAGCTCTTGAGAAAAAGGAGCAGCCCCTTTCTGCCCTGGAAAGAGGCACTGAGCTGGTGTGTGATGGAGCAGGGCACGCTGGCAAGCCTTGGATCAGCTCCTGGCAGCTCCTTTGCCCTCTCTCTGTGCCGCTTCTGTTGGCTGCTCTGTCTTGCAACAGACACAGCATGTTTGTTACTGCACAAAACTTGGTTTCACAGCTCTTGCTGCAGGCTCTGGGCACTGCCTGCCCTGGGCCGAGCAAGCTCAGCCCTGGCAGGCTGTACCAATGCCAGGACGTGATGGTGACGGAAACCCAGGATCGGTTCTTGGAGCTGGGCTCGGGGGGCCCTGCAGGGTCTCATCTGTGCGCACTTTTCCATCTGATTCTTTGTAGCTGTGGGCAAAGCTGCAGGGCTGGGATGGAGCATCTGGAGCTGACCTCTGCATGCACAGAGCCCCCCCAGCTGTGGGAAGCTTTGGGTGTTGCCTCCTGAGGGTTGAGAGCTCTGTGCCCAAGGCAGATGTATTGATTACCTCGGTGAGATGCCTGCCCCTGCGGATGCTGCTCCGCGGGGGCTGGAGCTGAGGCACGGTGCAGCTGCATGCAGGAGCTTACCTGCAGCCTGTGGCCTTTGTACCCTCAGCCCTCGGTGCTTGGCTGCTCATTAACCGTTCAGCCCCGCACGGCTGCTCCAGGTGCACTGGCAGTGCCCAGAGGGGCTGCCTGCAGTGCCCACGGGTGCTGTGCAGCCACGCAGAGAGCCTTTTGAGCTGTCAGGCTTGAGTGGCCGTGGGCAGGTGGAGAGAGCCTTGCTCAGCCCTGGCTGATTGCAAACGAAATTGGCTTCGTCTTCAGGTTTTGAATCCCTGCTCACCGCTGAGGCTGAGGGGGCAGTGTGGTCTGCAGGGCAGCTTCCCAGCTTGCTTTGGAACAGGAATGCAGCTGCAGGGCTGCTTCCAGCCCTGCCCTGGGGTGTCCAGAGAAGAGGACACAGAAATTCCTTCAGGTCCTGTGGAAGTGGCTGTAGCTTGGGTAACCATGCAGCAGGAGCTGGGACCTTGGTGTGCCATGGGGAGGGCAGCAGCAGCAGCTGAGACCTGCACTAGTGCTGGGCTTGGGCAAAACTGAGCCCTGGTTCTGGGCTGTGCCTGTGACTGCTTCCAGCCCAGGGAATGCAGAAGCAGGAGTCTAGGGAATGTCTCAGGTCACAGCAGCCTTGGGCAGAGAGGCTGGAAACTGCCTGGAGGAGAAGGACCTTCAACAGCAGCTGAAGATGAGCCAGGCTGGGCCCAGGTGGCCAAGAAGGGCACCAGCAACCCAGCGGAGGTGGGCAGCAGGACCAGGCAGGGATTGTCCCTCTGTACTGGACACTGGTGAGGCCATACCTGAAGGCCTTGGCAGAGTTAGAGAATGGTTGGACTAGAGGATCTGAAAGGGCTTTTCCAGCAAACCCATCCCGTGGTTCCGTCATCTCCTGCTGTGCTGCTCTCTTCCAGTTGTTTTCCTGCTGAGGAATCATCTTGGAGTCCCTGGCAGCCTTTACTGCACCATGGGGCCGGACTGGCTGTGGGGTGCCTGGGGCAGACCGTGGGGCTGCCTCGGTTCCTCTGCCTGCTGCAAGGTCAGCTCTGTGCCCACCACCTGCGCTGGGCTGCAAGGCACCCGAAGAGAGCTGGGCAGGGGCTGTGGGGCAGGACGAGAGGCAGTGGCTTGAAGCTGCAGCAGTGCAGGCTGAGGTTGGACGTGAGCAGCTCTGCGCAGTGAGTGCAGTGAGACCCTGGGACGGGCTGCCCGGGCAGGTGGTGGAGGCTCCAGGAGTGGCTGTGTCTGTGCCGCACAAGATGCGCTTGGCAGGTCCCTTCCAGCCCCGTGCGGGCTGTGGGGTTGGTGTCCGTGAGCCGATTTCTGCCTACTCTGAGCGGGGCTGCCGCCGTCTCTGCCGCCGTCTCTGCTCCCGTTGCTGATGGCGGCACTTCATCGGTTTCTTTCTCATCCGCGGTGGAGAGGAGCCCAGCGCTGGTGCTGGAGCTGCCCTTCGTTTGCTCAGACACCGAGCGCAGCCGGCCGGGCCGCCCGTTCCCGGCCCGCGGCCGCCGCCATGCGATGTGCGAGACCCGCGGCACTGCGCGGCGGCCGCCAGGGGGCGCCCGGCACCGGGCAGCGGCGGCAGCGCCGTGGGGAGATCGGGAAGGGTCCCGTGGCTGTGCCAGGCTCCGTGCCACGGGCAGGGACATGACCTCGTTTGCCGCCTGGCCTTCCCTTTGCTTCCTGAGAGCTGCTGCAGCCAGGGGCTCGCTTGCAGGGCTGGAGAGCACTGAGCCTTGGCCTGGGAAGGGAAATCAGCCCCAGAGCCTGGGGAGTGCTCCGTGGCTGCCCCGGAGGGTCTGTGAGCCTCCTCTTGCCACCTCGGGAGGGTAGAGCTGGGCAGAAGCCTGACCTTTGAGCAGCCAGGGGCTGCAGCCAGCCTCTGTGAGGAGTTCTGTTGAAATTCAACCAAAATGTTGAAGAAAATGTTCCCAGCCCCGACCCTTTGAGCCTCCCTGGAGATCTGAGAGCTGTTAGCAGTGCTTAGGTTAGGCAGAGGCTGTCCCGAGCTGGAGGGCAGGCAGGAGCTGGCCCTGCTCAAGCCTCCTGCATTGCAGGGGTTAAGCTGCAGTTTGCTTGGGGAGGAAAGGAAAACCTCTCCGAGTCGTGAAGTTAAGATGCTGAGGCTAATGAAGAGGCTCCCGGTGCTGGGGCTGCGGGGGGAGGTTGGAGAGAATCCCCCTGCTGCACTGATGGCTGGGGGGCCCTGGCGCTGCTGCTGAACGCTAATCCTGCCTGCCTCTGATGGGATTACAGCAGGCAGGCTGGTACCCGCCACACCCCCTGCCCGTTCAGGGCTTCTCCTCCCCCTCAGGATGAAGCATTGATCAGCCTTCCTAGAGCTCATCCGGAGGTGGTGCCTGGGGCACTGCTTTCCAGGGGTCTTGGGTTGATTTCTCCTAAACCAAGAAGCTTGCTGACTGGGAGCCTGCTGCCTCCTGAAGCCATTCCCTCCTCCACAGCAAAGATCCCCTGAGCCTGTCCCTAAATAAGTGTTTAGGACAAGAAGTGAGGAACAAGGACAAGGACAAAAGGAGACTTCCTTTCGTCATGGCTTCCTGGCACCGAGAAGCTGCAGCTGAGTTCCTGTGCTGGAGACTGTCCCCAGGCCAGCAGCTCTGCAAAGCAGGACCAGTTCTGCTTTCAAGTCCCCCCTTGCGTGTCCCACAGCCAGTGGCAGCTGCTCACACACCTACTGGGTTTGCTTCTAAGCAGGCTGATGAAGTGCAAGTGACCAGGCAAGGCCCTGGGCAGCCTGCTGCAGTTGGAGCTGTTCCTGCTGCCTGCAGGGGGTTGGACAAGATGCCATTGGAGGGTCCCTTCCAACCCAGTGCCAGCTGTGACTGAATTGAGAGCAGTGATGGGAAAGGAGGGCTCTGGGCACGTGTGGAGCATCTGCAGGAGGGGCAGCAGCGCTGGGAGGGAGCTTCTGCAAGCATAGAGGGAGCCGCCCCAGGGAGCCGTTGGAGCTGTCTCAGCCCCTGGCATCTCCTTGCTTTCTATGAAGTGGCCTTGGCCATGCAGGCAGATGGCCCAGGCGCTGTCTGCACCTGGGGACCTGCTCTGTGTGTGACGTGGGGTGGAAGCTACCTGCTTGGCTTGTGCCTGTCAGGCCTGCCCTTGGTGTCACCTGCTGGCATGGCTCTTAGGGCTCATGCCTGCCACCTCTTGTTTGCCAAGAGCCTCTGGTGTTGGTAGAAGAGGAGCAGCAGAACAGGGGCTTGGACCTGGGTGATCCCTTCCAACCAACCCCTTCCGTGACTGACTTGAAGAGCAGCCCCAGGAGGCTGAGCTGGGTGCTCACATCTTGCTCTCAGCTGCTCTGGGCCCCCATAATGCCCTCCCCAGCAAGGAAGAGGAGGATTCACCCAAGCTCAGCTGCTCTCCTCACACTGACACCAATCCTTTCCCTGCTGTGTTTCCGTGGCCTGGCTGCTGCTGGGAGACTCCTCAGAGGTTGAGCAAGAGCAAATATTCGGGGGCTGAGGTTCGCTGAGTGGCTGATGGCTCTTGGCTGGGTGTGACCCTGGTGTGGCTGTGCCACTGCTGAGGCGCATCTGTGTGGGTCTGTCAGAGCTGCCCGGAGAGGTGAAGCTCCTTAGCCTTGCCTTGCTCCTGAAGCAGAGGCTGGAGCTTGCAGCAACACGAAGGGCAAAGCTGACAGACTGGAATGGCCCCTTTGGAGCTGTCTTCTGCTGGGCAAATATTCATTGGCATTGTTCCCAAAGGCTGATTTGTGCAACAGGAGGAGGTCAGACCTGTAATTACCTGATGGAAATGGCGTGTGAACACCCAGCAGGTCTGAAGGGAAGCCTTCAGGAACTGGTAGCTGGGTGAGAGTCTGGAGGGGGCTTTGGAGCAGCAGGGAGCAGGAGGGAGTTTTGCTTGCTGGATTTCAGTGCCTTAAACCAAACCTGGCTGCTGCTGTCCTCAGCTCCTGCACCTGGGGGTCTGTTCCCAGTGCAGCACAGGCCTGTACCACAGCCACCCACCCCTGTGGTGGGCTGGGACGAGAGGCTGGGTTTGGTTTGTGCTGCAGCTCTCCTGGCTCTGCCAGTCTCTGTCTCCAGTATTTTGCCTGGTATGGTGATGCCATGTGGTAGGTCCTGCTCTGGTACCTTTCACTGCTGCTGCAGGAGAGGGTCAAACAAGAGCTGAGCTCACAGCTGGGGCTGCTCTCCCGAGCCATGCAGATCTTGATGGCCTTTAGCTTAGCCTGTGCCTGATGGCACTGGTGGCAGTGGCAGGTGGGCATCCTGCCTCCCATTGCTTCCCTGTGGGCAAGGAGCTGCTGCCTTGCTGCTGCCTCTGCTGTGCTGGGTCCTGTCCCTGTGCTTGCTTTTGGCCTCTGACCAGAGTGTTCCTTCTGATGCTGCTTTGAAGGTGCTCCACGAAGTGGTTTGTCAGCTTTGGAGGTTCCCCTCCATCAGGATGGCACAGCCATGAGTCACCCTGGTGAGCCACCAGCCAGGCTGTGAGTGCCTCTCCTGCTGTCAGGGTTTGCATTCCTCAGCATCCCCTCCCTGCTCAGCAGCACCAAGCCGAGCTGTGTTGGCAGTGAGTGCTGAGAGGGCACCGCTATGGCAGCAGAGGTTTGTCTGAATGTCCCACCCAAACGTGCCCTGGTGCCACTCGAGGCCATTTCCTCTCCTCCTCTCCCTTGTTCCTTGGGAGCAGAGCCCAACCCCACCTGGCTGCAGCCTCCTCTCAGGGAGCTGCAGAGAGCAATGAGGCCTCCCTCAGCCTCCTCTTCTGCAGGCTGAACTTCCTCAGCTGCTCCTCCTCAGCTCTGCTCTCCAGACCCTTACCCAGCTTCCTTGCCCTTCTCTGGGCACGTGGCAGCACCAGGCCAGCCCTGGCAAGTTGGATCTGCTGCCCTTTGCTATCTGAGCTGCAGCAGACACCATCCCCGTGCTGACTGATGGGTGGGGACAAGGGGCTGGAATGCTCTGGGAAATAGGAGTTTCCCTCTTGGAAATGCCAGAGGAAGCAGGGAGGAAGTTACACGGCTGAGAAGCAGTGAGCTCAGCTGTGGCTCAGCCCAGCCAGGCCCTCAGCTGAGCTCACAGGACCCAGAGTGTTGCCAGCTGCCTGCCAACAGACTGTTTCTGAACTGTTCTCCATTGCACACTGGGGCTGCCAGGCTGCTTTCCAGAGCCACCTGAGCAGGGAGGAGGAGTGAGGAGGAGGAAGAGCATCATGTTATGTTGGCTTGGGACCTCTCAGCCTGCCCAGCCAGCTCCCACCCTGCTGCTTCCCCTGGGCCTCCTGGCATGGGCCACCCAGCCACCTGCTCTGCTGCAGGGCACAGCCCAGGGGTGAGCATTTAGAGAATCAATCACCAAGGTTGGAGAAGACCTCTGAGGTTGGGTCCAACATGAGCCAAACACTGCCATGGCCCCAGGTTTCTGGCACAGCTGCAGGGGTGGGGACCCCCCTGCTCCCAGCCCTAACCACTCTGCAGTGAGGGAATTCTCTTCCTGCTTTCTCTGCCACTTGCCAGCCTGTGCACAGGAGGGAAGGCCCCAGTGCTGCCTTGACATCGTAGGGCACCTCCTGAAGCTGCCAGTGAAGCTGGCTGAGCTCTCACTGGGGAGCAGGGCAGTGCTGCCCTTCATGCTGCTGCTGGGGTCCCCATCCCTGGAGGGGCTCAGCAGTGGTGTGGCTGTGGCACCTGTGGCTGTGGTGCTGCTGGGTTGATGTTTGGACTGATGATCCCGAGGGCTTTTCTACGCCTCTGGTGCCCAACCTAAGCCTCCCCTGCTGCATCTTGAGGCCATTTCCTCTTGTCCTGTCCCCATTTCCTTGGGAGCAGGGCCCCAGAGCAGTTCCATGTCCATCTTCCTCATGCTTTTCACCTTCTGCAGAGCTGCTGAGGCCTGCAGCTGGGGACATGCCCCCAGAGCCTTGCTTCTGTCACTTTTTCTTCTCTTTGCCCACCCCCCTGGTGAGATGGTGCCACTGCCCTGTGCCAGGACTTCAAATGAGTGCCTGTCCATCAGGGAAGGAGCCTTAAACCTCCTGTAGGTGCCTCCACCTCTGCTGGGCTCTGGAGGCAAAGGGCCAGCACCACTGCCTGGCAATGGGCAGCTCAGTCTGCAGGGTGGCAGAAGGCAGGAGGCCTTTTTCCTGGGGCTGAATCATGGAACAGCAGGGCCTGAGTCACCAGAGCTGAATGTGGTGGTGCCCGTCGGTGTGAGCTGAGCTGTGAACAGCAGAGCCTTGATTAGAGGCTGGGCTTGGTGCTGCCTGTGGCCTGCACTGTGTCCCTCAGTGAAGCAACCCGGCAGAGCTCCTCTGGCAGTGTTTATAAACAGGCATTGCCGTGCCAGGGCTGCCGATGGGACCGGGAGGAAATGAAACCTCAGCAGAGCAAGGCTCCCACTGCTGGGCTTTCACTGCCTGTCACTGGGCAGCTTGGCTGGTTACAGCCTGAGCCCAGCACGGGAGGGCTGGAAGGGACCTCTGGAGATCATCCAGCAGGGCACCCACAGCAGCTTGCCCAGCAGCACAGTGCCCAGGGGGGTTGTAAGCTCTGCAGAGAAGGAGACTGCACAACCTCTCTGGGCAGCCTGCTCCAGAGCTCTGAACCCTCACACCAAAGAAGTTTCTCCTCCTGTTCAGGTGGCACCTCCTGGGTTCCAGTTTGTGCCTGGTGCCCTTTGTCCTGTCCCTGGGCACCACTGAGCAGAGTCTGGCCCCAGCCTCTCGCCCCCCACTCTTTAGCTCACGTTGGGCACTGATCAGATCCCCTCTGGGGCTGCTCCTCTCCAGGCTCTCAGCTGTTGCTCCTCACAAAGCTGCTCCAGGCCCCTCAGCATCTCTGTAGCCTCTCTCCAGCAGCTCCCTGTGCCTCAAACTGGGCAGCCCAGAACTGGCCCCAGTACCCCAGCCATGGCTCTGACACCCACCCTGTGCCATCCCTTTGAGCACTCTTGGCTCACAGCAGTTCCAGTGGCCCTCCCTTCCGTGAGGGTCAGGGGCTCTGGATGTGATGTTCAGCCTCCCCTGGCATTCCCAGAGGCAGGGATATTTTTCCAGCCCTCCTTTCAAACTGATTTATAGACCTGGAGAAGTCTTCCAGCCTCCATCTCTGACCCGGATGGGACTCTGCCAGATGGCAGCAGTTGAATGGCTTTGAACTGGGTTTTCCTTTGTTTGAGAGTGCAGTCTGATGAGGTGGGGCAGGGTCCTGGATCAGAGTGGATGGCTCAGGGAGAAATTAAAAGTCAAGAGTGATGGAGCAGGGCCCCAAGCTGCTGCTCTGAGCTGGCTGCTGCTGGGAGGCTGAGCAGAGCCCCGGGAAGGTCTCTGTGCTGTGGGGGAGCAGAATGCTCGCTGCTGATCCCTGCCTCCTCCACTTGCTCTTGCTGCCCATGGGGGTGGTGGGCACCTGCTCTGAGGGCCAGGGGTGAAGGCTGGGGTAGAGGGGCTCAGGTTTCTGGGGAGTCACTGCTGGGACTGCAGCAAATGTTGGGGGGTGCAGGGGTTTGTTGTGCACAGGGGGTTTGGGGTGCAGGGGGGTGGGTGTGCAGGGATTTGGGGTGCAGGAGGGTGGGGGTGCAGGGGTTTGGAGTGCAGGGGGTGGTTGTGCAGAGGTTTTCCCTCTCCTGTGGTGGGGGCTTGCTGAAGCCCTACCACAGAGCTGGTAGGAATCCAGGGGCCGTTTCAGCCCCGGAGAGCTTTGCGGTGCCGGTCTGGAGGCGGCTGGCGCTCGGCAGCAGTCGAAGGGATCCCTGCTTGTGCCATGCAAATTCTGCTCTGCTGCATTTGCATCCCCCAGGCTGCCACGCGCCCTGCGCCCGCTGCTGCCTGCAGCGCTGAGCTGGGGGGCTGGGGCCTGCTCCCGCTGCTGCATCTCAGCACCGTGGGATGGCATCGGCTGGGAGGGACCTTAGAGCCGTGGGCAGGGACAGCTCCACCAGCCCAGGTCTCTCAGGGCCTCATCCAGCCTGGCCTTGAACACCTCCTGGGAAGGGGCACCCACAGCCCCCCTGGGCAGCCTGTGCCAGTGTCTGCCCAGCCTCACTGCCAAGAACTTCTTCCTCATCTCCAGTCTCGATCTGCCCTCTTCCAGATCAAAGCCATTGCCCCAGATCCTGTCACTGCGTCAGCTCAGGCAGTTTGAAATCCACAGGCTCATAGAACAGTGAGGTTGGGAAGGACCTCTGGAGATCATCGAGTCCAACCCCCTGCCGAGGCAGCGTCACCTAGAGAAGGTCTCACAAGACCACGATGTCCAGGTGGGTTTGGAGTTTCTCTGGAGATGGAGACTCCATCACCTCTCTGGGCAGCCTGCTCCAGGGCTCTGCCACCCTTAAATCACAGAAGTTCCTCCTCCTGTTCAGATGGAGCTTCTGATGTCCCAATTTGTGCCTCTTTGCCCCTAGTGCTGTCCCTGAGCACCCCTGACAAAGGAAATTGCTCTGCTGCCAGCCCCGTGCAGCTCCTGCAGCAGCTGGGTGCCACCAGGCTCGCTCATCCATACCCTCCCTGCTTTGTGTTTGCTGTCCCCTTGGTCCCGTTCGGGGCTGAAACCCTTCCAGCCTCCAGCTGCCAACTCAGTCGCAGGGAATTGTCAGCAGCAGGAGACACTTCTGTGGCGTGAGGGTGCTGTAGCCTGGAGCAGGCTGCCCGCAGAGGCTGTGGAGTTTCCGCTGGTCACTTTCAGACCTCTCTGGCTGTGTTCCCATGCGTCCTGCCCCCAGCAGGCTCTGCAGGGGCTTGGACTCGTTGCTCTCTGGAGGTCTCCTCTGCGAGGCTCCTCCAGGCCCTTCCTTCAGCGAAACTCCTCCGTCCCCCCCCGGGCTTTCTCCGTCCGTGGCTGAGGGCGCGGGGGGTGGCGGTGCTGGGATCCCGCAGCTGAGAGGCTGCGGCTCCTTCGCTGTCTCCTCCCCTTCCTGAGCCGCGGCGCCGGGCTGTGGAATGAGCGGCATCCGTGCGAGGGAGCTGGCACCGGGAGCGCGCCGCGGGTGCCCGGGCATGGCACACGGGCAGGGACGGACCCGTGCGGGACCTTCCCGCAGCGCTGCCTGAGGGCCGGCGGCCGCCGCTGCCGGGCTCCCTGCCGGTCCTGGGCGGGGGCTTCCCGGTCCCAAGGACTCCAGGACCGAAGTGCTCTCGGGGGACTTTCTTCTCCGTCTTTCTCGCTCCCGCCTCCTCCCGGAGCGCTGCCGCGCAGGGACCCCGATGGGGCAGCCGCAGCTCTCCAGACCCCTGAGCCCCGCAGCGCTTGGTGAGTGGGGGGCAGGGCCCGGGGCGCAGCGCGGGGCCGGGGCAGGGCTGCAGGTGGCGGAGCTGGGAGCGCAGGAATGCGGCGCTTGTGTAACCTGCGCCCGGGAACGGCCCCGCCGCCGCCTGCCTGCTGCGTGGGCTGGGGAGCGCCTCGGAGGGCATCGGGTCCAGCCGTCGAGCCTGCATCGCCACGGCAGCTTCTGCCAACCGCCAGGCTGCTGGGGCTGGGCTCTGTCTTACCTGGCCGGGTTCGGGGACAGCAGCTTTGCAAAGTGGTAATATCCCCCTGCGTGGGGTGGGAGCCATCCCCGAGCTGCTCAGGGTTGCTGCCTGGGGTGCAGCATCACCCAGCCTGGGGTCTGTGGGAGAAGAGCTTGGCAGGCACCTGCCTGCTGGATTTGTGTCTGCTCTGCAGGGTGCTGCGGAGTTCAGGCTGTACCGAGCTCAGCCGACCCCTGCGAGCCGCCGGAGCCGAGACGGCTGCGTACAGCTCACTGCTGTTTCCAGTCTCCTGCTGGGATGGGGAAGCTCCTGGGAGCCGTTCCCAGCTGGGATGGGGATGCTCTGACAGAGAAGACTTTCTACACCCTGCTGCTCCCCTTTGCCTCACAGGGGCTCAGCTGGCTGGGCTCAGACCATTCCTCTAAGCTGCAGAGGGGAATTGCCTGAGGCTCAGAGTCCCCTCGGTGCCTGCACGGGGGGAGCTGCTTCAAGCACTGCAAGTTTTTCTCTCATTTTTTCACTTTCATAATTTTGAACCTCCCAAGCATTGAGGGGCTCAGGTTAAACCCTCTACACCCCCACTTCCCTCCAGCCCCTCTGGTTCACGAGCTGCTAAAAGTAAGTGGAAGGGAGAAGTCAAACTTGTGTGTGCTGTGGGTGGGCATCGAGAGCTTCTTCCCCTTGTATTTCTGGTGGATGCCAGCCAGGGGCTGCTTCTCTCCTGGAGCAGCAGAGGTGATGGCAGTTTCCAGGGCAGTTGGGCTCTCTTGTTGTGGGGCCGTTGTCCCTTGCTCGAGGCCAGAGAGCTGCTGGTTCCTCAGCTGCTGTCTGAAGGCCTCCTGCTGATCGAGTTGTGAACCAGAGAAGGGTTTTGCACGAGGCTGGGCAGGATGCTGCGTCCTGAGGAGTGGTGGCTACAGCTGGACAAAAGACAGAGAGACTGAGGGCTGGGAGTGTCTGAGGCGGGTTTGTGACCACAACCTTTTGTTGAAGGTCAGGATCCACCTCCTGCCTGGGCCATTCAGGAAATGCAGAGGAAGGTTTTCAGGCTGCTGTAGGAAGCTTGGGAGCATTTCCCACTGGTGCCTTTCTGCTGCTTTAACCTTAGCAGTATTTCCCTCAAAAGGGCCTTTGTCTGCTGGGGGTTTTGGGGTTAGAGCTGCTGGCTTGAAAGCTTTTTGGATCCCAAGCTGCTGAGCCTGGCACAACAAAGCTGCGGCAGGAGCTCTGGCTCCCTTCTGGCGGTGGCAGGGTTGGTTGTGGTCCTGCAGTGCCAGGCTCTGACACAGGCTCTGTGTGCTGAGGCCTCAGCAGAGGCTCCTGGTGGAACTCTCCTCTGCCCTGCTGAGGCCACATCTGGATTATTGTGCCCAGATCTGGGCCCCTCAGCTCCAGAATCAGGGAACTGCTCGAGAAAGCCCAGCAGAGAGCCAGAGAGCTGCTGCAGGCAGGGAACACCTCCCTGTGAGGCCAGGCTGAGGGAGCCTGCAGCAGAGGAGCCTGAGAGCTGCCCTCAGTCCTGTGCTGAAGGTGTGCAGGGCAGGAGCCAGGCTCATGTCCAATGATAGGACCAGGTGCAGTGGTTGGCACCAGCATGGGCAGTTAGAGAGTGGTTGTTCTGGAGGATCTGAAAGGGCTTTTCCAACTAAAAGTATTGTGTGGTCCTGGGAATGGCAGCCCCAAGCCTGGGCAAAGCTTTGGCAGCAGATGACACAAGCAGCACCACAGCCACTCACTGCAAGATGAGCTCAAAGCCCCCTGCGAGGCTGCAGCTCCCTGCCATGCAGTGGGCTCTGCCCTCGGGAAGCAAACAGCAGTGTGGTGGCTCAGTGCCACCCTAGGCCTTGCCCAGTGCGCGGCACCTAGGGCCAGGTGCAGTGTGAGAAGCAGGACCTGGTGTGAATGAGCACAGCAGGCAGCGGGAGAGGCTCTGAGGGGCCAGCTGGCTGCTGGGGGAGGACATCCTGACCTGCCTGGCATTGCTGCAGCCTTCTGCCACCTTGTCTCCAGGCTGGGCCAAGTTGGTGACGTTTCCCCAGACTATTTCAGTCCAAACACTTTGGGTTCACACAGACCTGCTGCCCACACAGCTCCATGCCCTGCCTCCTCCTGGGACAGGACCAGGAGGTGTTTCAGGGCCAAGTTTCACATGGTGGCAGGCTCTGGTGGGCAAATGCTCTGATGGCAGCCAGGGCACAGCTCCCTCCCCAGCTCAGCTAGGCTCTGTCTGAGGCAGGGCAGGTTGAGTGCCCCAGGGCTGTGGGGGCCAAGGTGCTGAAGCTGCAGCAGACTTTCAGCCTGGGTTCAGGCATGGTGTGAGGCTCCCTCGGGACACGTCTCTGCCATGGCTGCTTCATGCATTTCTTACAGAGCCCAGCATGGAGGGGTGGGAAGGGACCTCTGGAGCCCATCCAGTCCTACCCCCTGCTGCAGCAGGGCACCCACAGCAGCTTGCCCAGGAACACAATGGCTGGGGGGGCTGGAAGCTCTGCAGAGGAGGAGACTTCACAGCCTCTCTGGGCAGCCTGCTCCAGGCTCCAGCAGCTTCACACCACAGAATTTTCTCCTCCTGGTCAGGTTAAACAAGGCCATGTCCTGGCATGGGGCACCTCAGGAACCTGCTCATTGCAGAGCTCTTGGCCTTCTCATGAGGACATCCTGGGGTCACGTCCATGACCTCATTTAACCTTTCGCATACATCTGAATTGGGGTTTCCAGCCTGGCACCACAGTGAGAGCGAGGCTTGGGTGCAGACCTGCCATACAAGACCTTGGCCGTGGTGCTGAGCAGGTACCAGGCTGGGTGAGGCATCAGCTTCTTTGTACTCCTGCCCCTTCCCTGTCCCTCCAGTTTGTCTTTGGTGCCCCATTGCTGTCTCTGAGCATGGTGCTGTGGAGATGGGGTGCTGAGGGCCATGGTTCAGTGGTGCCCTGGCAGTGCTGGGTCAAGGATTAGACTGGGTGACCTTGGAGGTCTCTTCCAACCTTTCTGATCCTATGTTGAGAGGAATCTGATCCCAGCTCTGGGGCTGTGTGTAGGCCATGGCAGGTCCAGGACTAGCTTTGTCCCATGGCTGGAGTGGCCTTCCCTTACTATTCCTTCCCAGTCTGCTAGCCCCAGGAATCAGGATCTTGGCTGACCCTGCGTGTGGCCTGCACTGCAGACAGGTCCTGCAGGCCTGGCTGAAAGGTCTCCTGTGACCCAGAGGGCTGCAGG
This sequence comes from Pogoniulus pusillus, assembly GCF_015220805.1. Lineage (NCBI taxonomy): Eukaryota > Metazoa > Chordata > Aves > Piciformes > Lybiidae > Pogoniulus > Pogoniulus pusillus. The sequence goes on along the minus strand of NC_087300.1, from coordinate 336,559 downwards.
CTTGGAGGCAGCGTTTGGCATGGCTGGGTTATGGGCTGCAGGATGCTGTGGGCACAGGCTGAGGGGGCTGGGGGTGTGCAGGCTGGAGAGAAGCCTCCAGGGGACCTCAGAACTGCATTCCAGTACCTGAAGGCATCCTGCAGGGAGGCTGCAGAGAGATTTGCTGGGGGGGTCTGGATACTGGCCAAGGGGGAATGGTTTGGAGCTGAGGAAGAGCAGGGTTAGAGTGGAGCTGAGGAAGAAGTTCTGCAGTGCCAGGGTGGGCAGACTCTGTCACAGGCTGCCCAGGGAGGCTGTGGCTGCCTCCTGCCTGGAGGTGTTCAAGGCCAGGCTGGATGAGGCCCTGAGCAGCTGAGTCTGGTTGAGAGATGTCCCTGGGCAGGGCTTTGGAGCAGGCAATCCCTGAGGTCCCTTCCAGCCTGAGCCTTTGTCTGATGTCTCCAGACCCTCCTCCCCACGTTGGCTGTTTTCAGAGCTCTGTGCAGCTGCAGCTTTGGGTTCTCCTGTCTCCTGCAGCCCACATGCCAAAGGCATCCTCAGGCTCTGAGTGAGGGCCATCAAGCAGGCCAGCAGCAGCCTTCTCCTGGCTTGTGAGCACAGCTGTGGGTTTGCTGCAGGCTCTGCTGGGCTCTGCTGCTTCCAAGTGCTGCCTGCTGCTCCATCACTCCCAGCAGCACTCACCCAACCTGGCATCAGCACTGCTGCTTTGGGAGTGTGCTGTTGCTACTGTGAGCTGGGGGCTGTGTCCCTCCCCACCTCCGTGTGTCCCCCACCTCCATGTCCCCCCCCACCTCCGTGTCCCTCCCCTCCTCCGTCCTTCTGTGGTTCTCCAGGGAGTTGGAGTGCAGTAGGTGGGGCTCAGGCCTGCATTGTGCTGCTTTCCTGTGATCTTGTTGCTCTTGGCCAACTTTGCCTTTATTTATAGAGGGAAGAGCCCTGCGAGGCTGAGCCCTGCCTGTGGCTGCAGCTGGCTTGGGTGGCTGCAGCGGGCAGGGACCTGTGGCCATGCAGGGACCTGTGGCTACCACCAGTGGCTTCCAGCTGGAGATGGGCTGCAGCCAGGTGACCCAAGGGCTGCAGCAGCTCTGCCGTGGGAATAGGCTGAGAGAGCTGGGGGTGTGAGGCTGGAGAGGAGAAGGCTCCAAGGGGACCTCAGAGCTGCTGCCAGTGCCTGAAGGGATCCTGCAGGAAGGCTGCAGAGGGACTTGTGCTGAGGGTGTCTGAGACAGGCCATGGGGGAATGGTTTGGAGCTGAGGAAGAGCAGGGTTAGAGTGGAGCTGAGGAAGAAGTTCTGCAGTGCCAGGGTGGGCAGACTCTGTCACAGGCTGCCCAGGGAGGCTGTGGCTGCCTCCTGCCTGGAGGTGTTCAAGGCCAGGCTGGATGAGGCCCTGAGTAGCTGAATCTGATTGAGAGGTGTCCCTGGGCAGGGCTTTGGAGCAGGCGATCTCTGAGGTCCCTTCCAGCCTGAGCCGTGCTGTGGGCTGTGGCCCTGGAGCTTCGGGCAGTCGCCTTTCCTCTCGCTGCCCTTTGCACTCTTAACCGCTGGAGCCCCATTCGTGTCTTCTGGGCTGTGAGGTGCCGCTGGGCTCCTGAGGGCTCGGAGCCTGCTGCCTCCCTGCGAGGACCTGCAGCACGTTCCCCAGGGCAGGCTGCTGGAGCTGCAGCTCCTCTGCAGCACAGCGGTGACAGCTTTGTTCTCGGTGCAGCAGAAGAGGTGGAGCAGCCCCCAGCTGATGGCATGGGGGCAGAAGTGCTGGAGTCGAGTGACACCACACCCCCCACCAAGAGGAAGAGCAAGTTCCCGAGCCTCGGCAAGATCTTCAAACCCTGGAAGTGGAGGAAAAAGAAAAGCAGTGACAAATTTAAGGAGACTTCAGAAGGTAACCTCGTGGGGGCTGGGTGGGAGACCCCTCCTCAGCCTGGGGAGCCTGCCAGGAGCCATCCAGCTAGCGAGGACTTGGTGCCAAGGCTAAGTGGGGCTCGGGGCTGGCAGCTGCAGTGTCTGCAGAGCTGCCACGGAGCAGGAGTCTCACACGAGTGGATTCCTTTCTCCAAGGAACCTCCCGAGCAGCCCCGGGGAGGGAGACTTCGCCGCACCGCCCCCACCGAGAGCGGAGGACGGGCCTGGACCTGCCCTTCCTCCTGCCTCCTGGCAAGCCCAGGGCCAGCTGAAGCCCTTCTCCCCGCAGAGTCCCCTGCCGCAGCCCCCAGCCGTCCCCCTCCCTCAGTGCTGATTCTGCCTCTGCTGTCAGTCCTAGAGCGAAAGATTTCGATGCGGAAGCCGCGGGAGGAGCTGGTGAAGAGAGGAGTGCTGCTGGAGGAGCCTGAGCAGGGTAAGGCTGCAAACTATCTCCTCCTCTTCCTCCTGTGTGCTGTCTGTGGCTGACCTTCCTCTGCCAAACCTCACCCCTGCAGCCCTTCCTCCTTTGGGGAGCTGCATTCCAAGGCTCTCTGCTGCCCTGGTTCCTGCTTGCCTTGCCCTCTGCCGTGTGACCTCATCTGGCTGTGGCACCTGGCAAGGAAGGCAGCTGGGAAGATGTTGCCAGGAAGGTGCCACGCCTGGCTCGGCCATCTTCCTCCCTGCTGCCAGCAGGGAGGGGACAGCTGTTCTGTGTCACATCCCATCCTGCCCCTCCTGCACGTGTCCTGCTCCAGCTGCCTTGTCTGTTCCTGCTGAGCTCTCCTGCCACACCTCTGTCTGCTGTGGGACCAGCACCAACTCCACATCTCAGGCTTCAAGGCCTTGGAACAGGAAAGCAACTGCTGATGCCTTTGGATCTGCCTGGGCAGGGGCATCTCCTCCAGCAGCTGCAGAGGGGGTGTCTGTGGGGTGGTTTGGTCATGCCTGAGCTTATCAAAGCCTGCCCTGCTCTGAGAGCAGCCTCAGCTGCTTTTCTGCCATCCCTGATGTCTCTCCCTGGGGCTGTGCTGCCAGATCAGTTCCTCACCCAGGCACCATCACCTGGTCAGCCTGGAGAAGAGAAAGCTCCAGGAGGCTTTGCAGCCTCTCCGTGCATATGGGGGCTGAGCAGAAAGCTGGGGACAGACTTCAGTGCAGGGCCTGTTGTGACAGGACAAGAAAGGAAGGTCTGAAACTCAGAGAAGGAGACTCAGAGTGGAGAGAGGGGAGAAATGTTTGACACTGAGGGTGGGGAGAGCCTGGTCAGGATGCCAGAGAGGTGAGAGCTGCCCTATGGCTGGCACCAGTGCAGGTCAGGATGTCAGGTTGTTTGGGGCTCTGAGCAGCCTGCTCTGGCTCAGGCTGCCCTTGCTGGCTGCAAGGGCTGGACTGGAGGAGCTCTGAAAGTCCCTCCCCACCCCAAGCAGTTTGGGACTCTCTGAGACTCGGGTTGGAGAGGCTGAGCAGATGGAGAAGCTGCTGGAGGTTTAAAATGGCAGAATGCAGCTCCTCTGGGCTGTGGCGCAGCGCTGGGCATGCTGGCTTTAGCTGCAGTAGAATCCTTTCCAAACAGGGAGGCAGATGAAGAGGCTGCTGGAGAAGACACAGAGTGATGGGGGTCAGAGCTGTGCCAAGGGATGCCAGCCTCAGCTTGCTGGTGGCACTCTGCAGAGGGCAGGCTGAGGGTCAGCTGCTTCAGAAGCCAGAGAAGCTGATGTGGACTGCTGGAGCTCCAGGTGGCTCAGGCACATCTCCTCCCTCTCCTGCTCTCTGAGTGTTCTGTTTGCCCTTTTCCTCCTGTGCCCTGCAGATGGTGAGGACTCAGAGAAGCTGAACCTGCCTGCACTGAAGAATGGCCACACGGTGCCCATCGGTGGGCCTGGGGTTTGTAACCAGGAGGAGGAAGCCACCAAGCCCCCTGGCCTCAGGAAGCCTGTTCCAGCTGAGGAGGCCAAGAAGAGGCAGGGTAAGGCCTCAGCTGCATGTAAAGCCTGTGGCTGAAATCCCACTGGCTCCTTCCCGCCCCGTGCCCTGCAGCCTCTCATGCCAAGCGTCTTCCTCTGCAGGCTCCTCCAGCAGCCACTCCGGGCCCGAGCTGGAGCCACCCCAGGAGCCCAGGCAGCCTCTGCTTCCGCCCAAGAGGCCTCCCTCTGCTGCCCAGGAGGCAAATGAAGCCCAGGGGAAGGAGCCAGCACCTGCCAGCAGCACTGCAAAGCCTGCACCCTGCAGCACAGCCCCCACAGCAGCAAAGACTCCCAGTGCCACCACTGCCCCTTCCCCAGCCCCCAGGACTCTGCCCCCAGCTCCTGCCAGTGCCAACACTGCTGCTGCCACGAGCACAACCAGCACAGCCCCTGCCAAGCAGCCTCCTGTGCCTCCTCCCAAACCTGTCAACAGGAACAGCTCGGTGCTAGGTGAGTGCCTCCGCAGCAGAGCCCTTGCTCAGCCTGCCCCTCAGAGGAGGATCTGCTCCAGGCACCAGCAGGCTTTGCAGGCAGCCTTGCCACAGTGGAAACACTGCCCTGTGCCAGCCCTGCCCGGCTGCTCCGGCCGTGCCTGAGCCCTCTGTGAACTGCTTCCTTGTTTCCCCTGGGCTGCTTGCAGGCCCTGGGGATGGTCTCTGCAGTGCACTGGTGCCAGCTGCAGGAGGTGCTTCTGGAGCAGAGCCTGTGGCTGCAGACGGCATCCAGGCAGGCCTGCTCCAAGGCTGTGAGGAGAGGAGGAGAGCAGCACAGCTGCTGTTGCCTCCCAGGTGGGACTGCAGATGCAGGGAAGGGCTGTGCAGCTCCTCAGCTATCCCTGCTCCCTCCTTAATGAGGCTGCAGCTGCAGCAGGGTGCAGTCAGTGCTGGGGGAGCCTGGGTTTGTGGCTGTGTCTCTGGTACCTGCTGCAGCCCAGCTGTGTGCTGTTGTGCCACTGCTTGAAGCTGAGACAGGAGGCTGCAGATCCCCTTTGTGCCTGCCTGGAGATGTTCCCCGAGCCCATTCTGAGCAGCTCTGGCATCTGATGCAGCAGCTGAAGGCTCAGCAAGCAGTCTGTGGGGATTTAACCAGCATCAGCTCTGGAAAGCAGAGCACAAATGGGGGTGCCCTGCCAGCCAGGAGCTTGGCACAGCCCTGGGCTTGGTGCTGCTGGCAGGTTTCAGGAGCTGCAGCTGTGGTGGGGGCACCTCACAAGAGGCTGTGCCAGTTGGTGTCCTGGGTTTGTGGCACTGGAGGGAGAGGGGCTGGCTCAGGAGGATGCTGAGAGCAGCAGCCAGCACTTTCGTGTCCCTTCTGCCAGCTCCTTGGTCCCTTTTAGAAGCTGTTACTGCCCAAAGGTGGCAGGAGCCTGCCCGGAGGAGGTGCTGCAGTCCCTCTGGGCTGCAGCTGGAGCTCTGCACAGATCTGTCCTTAATCTATAAGGGGAAGTCTAAAAATGTCAAACATCCCAAACATGCCCCCACGTCCCTGTGGCCCCGCAGCTGTCCCTGGGCTCGGCTCTCCCTGCCCCCTCTGCTGGTGCCTGGCTCTGCAGAGCCCTCCCTGCTGCACCCCAGGCCACTGCAGGGGAGCTGCTGCCAGCGCTGGAGCCTGGCATGTCCTGGGTGCCTCAGGCTGCTCTGCTGTGCGCACAGCCAGACCCCTCCATGCTGTGCTCCTTGGCTCTGGCTGAGCTCCATCTGCTGTCACTCGAGGCTGCTGCTGTTGTCTCTCTGGAGCAGTGGAGGCTGCCCAGACCTCTCACAGCCTGCTCCCTTCTGGCTGCTCTGCCAAGTCTTTGCTGCAGGAAGGACAAACTCCAGCAGCTTGCAGCCTGGTTCTTGCTGACATCTCCTCCTGGCAGAGCCTGCACAGCCCAGGCTGCTGAAGGGTTTCTGCTGGTGCTGTGGGTGGGGAGGGCCTGGCCCAGGCTGCCCAGAGGGGTGGGTGCTGCCCCAGCCCGGGTCAGGTTGTCGGGGTCTGGGCAAGCTGCTCTAGGTGAGGACATCCCTGCAGGGGGTTTGAAGCTTTGAAGGTTCCTTTCCCCCAGACCCATCCCCTGACTGGCACCTGGAGGGTGCCCTGCTCACTGAGTGCCTCCTGTGATTTTCTCTTCAGCAGAGCTCTCCCAAGCCATGGGCACTGCCCCAGGCCTGTCCAAGCCTTCCCCTCCTCTGCCACCAAAGCGAGGCCTCCTGCCCAGCAACCCATCGGAGGCAGCAATGACTTCCAAGCCCCCTCAGGAGTGGACAGTGCCAGGCGGCCGCCCCACACTGGTGCCCATGTACAACCCTCCTGCCTACCCCCCGCCCTCGCCCTCGCCGCCGCTGCCCACACACGTGCCCCCCGAGCCTCCCCGCCTGCCCCTGCCTGCCTCCACCTCTGCCTTGGACCCTCCACACTCCCTGGACCTGCCCAAAGAGACTCCTCCTCCTCCTCCTCCTGAAGACTTCAGGTCCCTGGAGGTGTCCAAGAGGACAGCAGAGCAGGGCCTGGGGGAGCCCCAGGTGCCAGCTCGCCTGCCCTCCGTGCCACTGCACATCCGCATCCAGCAAGCTCTCACCAGCCCCCTGCCTGCCACGCCGCTGCCCGAGGGCTGCCACCGGGCACACTCGCTGCTGTTCGAGAGCGAAGGCACTGGAGAGGACAGCGGCAGTCTGGGCAGGACCAGGTCCCTGCCTGTCACCATCGAGCTGCTCAAAGTGTGAGTCCCTCAGGGCCGCCTCGCAGCGCCTGCTGCCGCCGTGCCCTGCTGCCGCCGTGCCCCTGCTCTGTGGGGCCAAGGAGGGGCTGGGCTCGGCTGGGCTCTACTCCTCTGGGCTCCTCTGCTGGTCCTCACAGCAGCCTGGGAACCTGCTGTCTGCTGGCTGAGCACAGCTAAGCTGCTCCTGGCTGTGGTGGCTCACGCACTGCTGAGAACCTCCTGGCAGAGGGAGGTGGCTCCCAGGCCACAGACACAGGGCAGTGCCCAGGGCCTGGCCTGGTCTGGCCTGTCCTGGCTTTCGCTGCCTCAACACAAAACAGGTTCTTGGGTTCCCTCCATCCTGGCATGGTGCAGAGTAGCAGTGGGCACAGGGCTGGCTGGAGTTGGAAGGGAGCTGAGCCTGCAAGTCCCAAAGTTGGGGGGAGAGCCCTGTTTGGTCCTGCCAAGAGCCTGCCCCTGGCAGTTCCTGTGCCAAAGCCTGTGTTTGGCAGAGGGGGGCGGTGCAGGGTGCTGGGGTGGCTCTTGGGTCTCTGCTCCCTGGGCTGCCTGCTGTGGGCTGATGAGAGCCAAGGTGCTGGTCCTCTGGGGAGTGTTCAGAGGTGTGTGACAGTTTGCTTCCCCTTAGTCCAGACGATGAGGAGGAGGAGGAGCAGGAGGAGGAGCAGAGCTCAGGCCCCCGCGTGTACGTCGGAGAGGTGCCAGGTGTCAGTGCCATCCCCACACGGGTAGCCCAGGCCCTGCCTGAGGAGCAGGAAGGGGACGCAGGGATGAGCGACTCAGACTCGGAGGGACCCGTCCTGTACAGAGACGAGGATGAGGAAGAGGAGGATGAAAGCCACAGCAGTAAGGCTCTGGCACTGCAGCTGCTTCTGCAGCTTGGCTGGGCTCATGCCAGCCTGTGTGAGGTCAAAGCCCTGGCCCATGCCACACCTCAGCACCTGGCTCCCGGCCTCCTGCTGTGCCCCAAGTCCTCTTCCATGCAGCCTGAGTTGTGCCCTCCTGCTGTGGTGGCTCCTGCAGCAGCTGGTGCTGGTGGGGTGGCATTAGAGGGGCATGGCACAGCAGTGCTGGTTGCTGCCACCATCTCTGGTGAGCTGCGGTGCTGAGGCCAGGGCAAAGCACAGCTGGCAGAGGCACAAGGCAGATGCCAGTCCCACTTAACCCTCCCCACAGGCACCTTGGCCAACAGGGTGAAGAGGAAGGACACCCTGGCCATGAAGCTGGGCAGCATAGGCATGCTGCAGGAGGAGAAGGTGCCCTTCCCTCGCAAGAGCAGGGAGGAGTGGAACGAGATCCGGCAGCAGATCGGGACCACGCTGATCAGGTGCGGGGGGGGTGGGGGCTGCAGCAGGGGAGGAGGCTGCAGGGAGCAGTGGGGGCTGCAGCAGGGGAGGAGGCTGCAGGGAGCGGTGGGGGCTGCAGGGGGTTGGGGGCTGAGCCTCCCAGCACAGCCTGGGGCAAAGTTGTTGCTGTGCTGGATCTGGGGCCAGGTTTGGGCTCCTCACTGCAGGGCTGGAGCAGAGCCAGAGGAGGGCAAGGCAGGTGGGGAAGGGTCTGGAGAGCAGGGCTGGGGAGGAGCAGCTGAGGGAGCTGGAGATGCTGAGGCTGGAGGAGACTGTGTGAGGCCTCACTGCTCCCTGCAGCTCCCAAGGAGGAGGCTGCAGACAGGTTGGGCTCTGCTGCCCAGCCCCAGGTGGCAGGACAAGAGGAAAGGCCCTGGAGCTGTGCTGGGAAGGGCCAGGTTGCATAGGAAGAATTTCCTAGTGGCCCAGTGGAGGTGTCCCTGCCCAGGCAGGGGCTCAGGGCCAGATGGTCTTTAAGGTCCCTTCCAACCCAGACCATTCCATGCCTGGGCTGATGCAGGCTCACTGCTCCAGGCCCCCTGAGAGGCCACAACACTTCAGCCAGCCACGGAGAGCTGCTGGGGCAGAGGCGAGGGCAGGAGAAGGCCGCAGGGAGCCCCAGGAGGGTGTGCAGGAGGCTCTGCAGCGAGCTGGAGCCAGCAGTGCTGCCGCAGGCAGCCCTCAGCTGACAGCTTTGTCACTTGTGTGCAGGAGGCTGAGCCAGAGGCCCACAGCCGAGGAGCTGGAGCAGAGGAACATCCTGCAGCGTGAGTGGGGCTGCCCTGGGGGGCTGGGACAGGGAGTCTGCCTTCAGAGTCTCGGCCTAGGGTCGCCTGGAGGCTGCTGCAGGACTGCCTGGGTTGTGTGGTACTGCTGCAGAGCTTCTCCTAGCACTAACCACCAGAAATGGGCTGTGGGGCCCAAGTTCCTCAGGAGGCAGCAATGTGCCCTGGTGGTCAAGAAGGCCAATGCTGAGGAGCATGGCCAGCAGGGCAACTCTGCTCTGCCTGGCGAGGCCACAGCTGCAGTGCTAGGTCCAGTTCTGTTAACCTGAGCGGCAGCAGAAACTTCTTTGGTGTGAGGGTGCAGAGCCCTGGAGCAGGCTGCCCACAGAGGTTGTGGAGTCTCCTCTGGAGAGTTTTCCAACCCCTCCTGGCCACAGTGCCCCTGGGCAAGCTGCTGTGGGTGCCCTGCTGAAGCAGGGGAGTTGGGCTGGGTGGGTTCCAGAGGCCCCTTCCCTCCCCTCCTTGCTGGGCTCTGTTACACAGCAGGAGCCTGCAGAGGTGATTTCGCTTGGGCTGCACTTTGTGCTGCAGAGGTGCAGCAGTGTCCTGCAGGCTCCAGCAGCAGCCGCTGGTGCTCAGGCGCAGAGCAGGAAGTTTCCATGTCAGGAATTGATTCCTCTGTGCTGCCGCAGGCTCCGAGCAGCCGCAGGCGGCCTCGGGGCTGCAGGGTGCAGAGCAGCAGTGGTCACTGAGCCTCGGCTGTGGCTCTACCACAGCCCCGGCAAGGAGGGCGTTGGGAGGGACCTCTGGGATCATCCAGATCGACCTACCCTGCCCAGGGCTGGAGGGATCAGTCCCTGTGCTGAGGCCACCTTGTCCCTGTGGGGCTGCTGGGTCAGAGAGTTCATCCCTGGGAGAGACAGGCGGGGACTGAGTCCCTCACTGTCAGCAGATCCCTGCCCTCACTGGCAGCGGATCCCTGCCCTCACAGCAGATCTCTGCTCTCCCCTTGCAGCCAAGAACGAGGCTCTGCGGCAGGCGGAGAAGAGGGAGATCAAGCGCAGGCTGACCAGAAAGGTACCGTGAGGCCTCTGCTGGCAGTGCCATCTGGCAGAGCTAGGGGTGGTTCTTGTGTAAGTGTTGCCAGTGCCCTCTGCCTGTGGTGCCTGTGGAACATGGGCTGTCACCAGGGGGGAGCCCTTGGCACCACAGCCACACTTGTCAGTGACAGATCAGAGCTGGTGGCAAGGTGGGTGAGGACCCTCTGTGGCCCTTGGCACTGGAGAGGTTTGCTGGAGCTGGCCAGCCTGGTGCAGTGAGGACCTTGGAGGCCACAGCTTCTGCATCAAGCTGCCCAGAGCGCAGTCCTGAGCTGTCAGCCAGATGGAGAGGCTGAGCAGAGCAGCAGCTGCTCTACGCCATGGGTGTGCAGTGTGAGAATGACACTTAGGAGTGTCACTTGGGGCTCCCCTGTGTAGTGGCTGTTCCCAGACCCCTCGGTGCCTGCCTTGGCCGTGTGGCTTGCCAGGGTCACCCTGCCAAGAGGCTTCCTCTGCCCTTTCGGGCTGCCAGCAGCACCTGGCAGCGTCTGTGGCACAGGGAGCTGGGCTCAGCTCTGCCGGGGACTCGGCCCACAGTGACCTTGCCGTGCCCCTGCCACGCAGCTGAGCCAGCGGCCGACGGTGGCGGAGCTGCAGGCGCGGAAGATCCTGCGGTTCAACGAGTACGTGGAGGTGACGGACGCGCAGGACTACGACCGCCGCGCCGACAAGCCCTGGACCAAGCTGACGCCAGCCGACAAGGTGACCGACGCTGGGCAAGGGGCAGCAGCTGGCCTGGGCTGCCCTGTGCCAGCAGGCCCGAGCCCCTCCTGCTCCTTTGTGGCCACCCTTCGCCCACCTGCGCTGTACCCAGCCCCTGCCCGGTCTGTGAGTGCATGGAAGGACAGAACGCGTTGGGTGGGAAGGGACCTTGAAGAGTTCCAACCCCTGCCAGCCCAGCCCATGCTTCATCCAACCTGGCCCTGAGCGCTGCCAGGCTTGGAACCTCCACAGCTTCTCTGGGCAGCCTGTCCCAGTGCCTCATCACCCTCTTGGGAAGGAATTTCAGTCCAGCTTCTCCCAGTTTGAAGCCAGCAGCCCCTGTCCTGTCACTCCCCTCCAAATCCTGAGAGTCTGCTCTGAGGTCTCCCTGGAGCCTTCTCCGTGCAGAAGTGTCTGATTTGGGCACAGCTCAGTGACAGCAGAGTGTGGGAGGTGCAGGGCCCTCTGCCTGTGGGCTGGGGCAGGCCTGGGCAAGGAGCTTGCCCTGCATCCATCTGTGCTGCCTTCCCTGGCACCTGAGGGGACATCAGCCCTTGGGGTGGGGAAGGTGGTGCAGAGGAAGCTTAGCCTGGTGTGAATGGGCTGCAGAAGCTGAGGTGGCTGTTGGCATCTGAGCAGCAGAGCTGGGAGCCCTGCATACCAAGGGCATCCCAAAGCACCGATGCGTGGTGCAGGATGAGCCTTGAGTAGGCGCTGGAGGCCTGAGCTGTCCTGGGATGGTGGAAGCCTGTGTGCCTTAGAAATGAGGCAGATCTGCCCCTCTTTGCAGGCTGCCATCCGGAAGGAGCTGAATGAGTTCAAGAGCTGTGAAATGGAAGTGCATGAGGACAGCAAACAGTTCACCAGGTGAGCCTGAGCCTCCTTGGCAGAGCCCTGCTGAGGGGGGGCCTTGCAGCCTTGGTGGCCTCCTGTCCATGCCTGTGCCAGGGGAACAGCAGCCGTGGGGTGAACTGGAGCCTTGGTCTTGGAAACTCAGCATGACCAGGGTCTGCTTTGGGACCAAGGTCTGCTTTGGGTGTATCTGAACCCACTGCGACCTCGCAGCTGAAGTGATGTGTATGGGACTGCAGACAAGGTGCCAAGCTCCTAGGTAATTAGCTCAGATGTTAATTATCTGTGACGTGGATCATGGCCCAGGTGATGGTTTCCCCCCAGCAGCTGCTCTGCCTGGCTGAGCGCTTCTCAGAGTCGTTTAGCTTGGCAGAGGCCTTGCAGAGCAGAAGAGCTTTTGGAGGCAGAGGTGAAGCCGTTTGATGTTAGCAGCCCTATTGGGGGCTGAGAGTTAGACCTCATTTTACCTTTGTTTTCTGCCAGCTCCAGTGTCTTGGTAACCACTGATCCCAAGCTCTAAGGCTGGCACTTCGATTTTTCCCTTGGCTTTTAGGTACCATCGACCATAATGAGACTTGAGGGGAGTGGAGGTTCTCTGCGTCCCTCTTACTTGCAATGCAGCGCAGCTGAGCCCTCTGCTCTTCCAAGATTTGCCTTCAGAACACATCCAGAAAAGGGCTTTTGGCCAGGGAAGGGCAATCCTGTCTGAATGTAGCATCTCACTGGAACAAACACTTCTCGAGTGCCACCAGGCCGGGCCTGGCCATGCCTGGCACAGCTCCGCTCCGCACCCTGCCAGGAGCCCCTGTGGAAGAGCACAGCCTGGGCCTCTCTCAGCACCCAGCACAGCTCCCAGCTGTACCAACTCCTTCCCTTCCTCCTCAAAGGGAGGGGGGCTCAGGAGCGAAGCAAAAGGCAGCTCTAGCGCAGGGAAGCTGAGGACTGCGGAGTGGCTGTGCTGGGAAGCAGCCTGCACTCAGCGGCAGAGCCTGGCAGCCCCCAGCCTGGCCCTCAGAGCTGCCTGGGCTTTGCTCGTGTCCCTGTCGTGCCCTCCGTGCCCTGCATCACTACTGACCACTGCTCTGTTGTCCTGGAAGGGAACTGTACAGAAGCAAACAAATGCTGCATCCTTTTGTGAAACACAGCCCAGGGCACAGCTGAACTGTGCAGAGCATTCCCTGGCCCCTGGCTCTGAGGTGACAGCCCCGGGGGCACTGCGGGTGGAAGAGCACAGCCAGGAGCAGTGCCTGCTGCCTGCCAACAGCCTTCTGGCTGGGGAAGCCCTCGGGAGTGAACTTTCTCCTGTGGCTTCCTCTCAGATGTTTTTTACTTCCCCACATCAGTGTCAGCCTTGCCTCTGCTCGTTTTTATAGCTAACCCTACTGGAAACTTGACGATTTCACTGTGTGGGTGGCAGGGAGGGAAGATGAGGTTTGAAAAGTGACCTTAAAAAGATGCTCTTCGAGCCTGCTCCCATCTTGGTTCTTCCTAAGGGTGGGAGGTTCAGAAAACGCCTCTGGCCATGGCCACTCGCACCACGCACGAACTCCAGCCCCCGTGTGAGATGCCACTGAGCGTGAAGCGGAATAAGGGCGGAGAGGAGGATTTGCCTTCTTCCCAAACCTGCCTCCGTGGCTCTGCCGCCGGGCGCCTAGCCCTGTGCCAAGGCCGAGGTCCAGCGCCCCGGGCTGCCCTCTGCCTCAGGCGGCACGGGGCAGGGAGCCTGCCCTCTCGGCGTCCCTTGTACAGCGCCCCTGTAGACTGGATGATTGCATTGTATAGCAGCCTCCTCAGCAGCAGGTTTTAATTATTGAATAAAAGTATTTTAGGGGTTTTGTAAGCGTGGTCCCGGGGCTGCTTCCTCCGCCGGGAGCGGGCACCAGCGGCGGCCTGGCGCAGAGCGGCGCAAGATGGCGCCGGGGAGCGACCTTCCCGCCCTGCTCCCGCGCCGGCGCCAACGGCCGCGGCCGGCCGGAAGCGCCGCGCGGCTCACCCCCTGCGCAGTGCGCATGCGCCTTTAGTCCCGCCCAGTGCCTGCCGCGCGGTGCGCACGCGCCCCTAGCCCCGCCCACCATCCCTCTATAAATACTGGCGCGCGGCAGGTCTGGGCCTCTCTCTCCGCGGCGGCTGCGGCGCAGGTAGGTGCAGCTCCTTCCTCTTCCCCGTCCTTTCCCTCGCTGTTCTCTGTAGAGATCCTTTTTGCTTTCTCTTTGCCTTTATGTTCTGCAGGCTTTGCTTTGTTTTCTTCTGTCCGCCTTTTCTTTCCTTTTTAGGCTTTTTTCCTCTTCTTTTCTCTCTTTCCCCCCTTTCTTCTGCGGCTGTCGGGAGCCGCCCGTGGGCTGTCGCGTCCTTGTTCCCGTGCTCATAAGGGGCTGTACGAGCCGTTGGCTGGGCGCTGAGGGGAGCGCAATCGCCCTTCACCCTCTTCTCTTTCCTCTCATTCAGACGCTGTCGCCTGCCCCAGCTGGTCCACTCCAGCTCGCTCCCAGCCCGCTGCAGACTCTCGGCTGCCAGCCGCTGGGACAGCAGGGTAGGGCGGATGGGTTTGCGGGAAGGTGCTGCGGGGCCTTCGGGCCCACCCAACGTGGACATCCGGAGAAGTTGCTCTCTCTCGGCTCTGTCCGTGTGGCGCAGGGGAGCGTAGGCCTGCGGGCCTGTGACGTACAGTCCCGTTCCACGACGTTGGAGATCAAGCCGGGCCTCGAGTCTGCAGCCTGCATATTCCTACTGCTTCTCTGAGCCTCCGGGCGCTTACAGGGGAGATAAACCATGCAGGAAACAGCTCTGCCGCCGGCACGGCGCAGGGAGCGTGGGGGACACGTGGAGGGGGAAGGGTGGGAGAACGGGAGAGGCTCCTGAGCCGTCCCCTGGAGCGCACCTCCTTAAACTAAGCCTCTCTTTGTTTGCAGGTCTAAGCATGCGGACGTTGGCGTGCAACGAGTGTGAAGGTAATGATCTAGCGATGGTGTCTGAACAGCTCAGCGTTTAGAGTTTCTGCTTTCTAAGCTTCATCTCTTTCTAAACGCCTTATGGGAATAATTGGATCGGCTTAAAGTGCTGCAGTCCCAACTCGGGGTTTGCGGGCAGTTCTGAACAGTGAAAGCTTTGCTGGTTTGAGATGCAGGGTTTGGGGCAGACAGGGGAAAGGGACCGATTCCTGAATCTAGGGAGGGAAAAAAGGAAAGCTTGTTAGATGAACGATAATTTGCTTAGCCTGAGCCCTCCTTTGTGAGAATCGAGGAAAGAGAAGCAGTGGGAAGATACCGAGGAATGTGGGTGATTGTAGGGCTTCTTTGTAATCGCTCCCAGATTTTCTTGTCTCTTGAAGGAAGCTTAAAGTGGGTAGTGGAGCACTGCGGGGGGAGCACATGGTGAGCACAGGTTAGGCTTGCACAGGACTGGGAACTCGTGGCTGGAATTGTCCTGATCTTTCTGCAGCTCAAGATTTTTGTGCTTCTTGCCAAGAGGAACGATGTAAGGACTTATTTATTGTGCTTTTATTGTGTTGGCAGGTGGTGACTAATGAGATGCTAACAGAGTGATCCTATCTAGCAGGGTGAGTATGAAGTGCAGCAGACCCAGCAGCAGAGGGGATAGCTGAAGTTTGGTGCATGCAGTCAAAATTGTATTCAGGGATCAGAAGGGGCTGGAAGCAGGGAAGGATTCCAGCGTTTGCGGCCTGGTGGCACTAGCTTAAATGCTGGGGATTGCCTGTTCAATGGCCTTCAGGCAACGACCAGGAGTGGTGGCTTGGTGCAGCTGCTGAAGGCTGTGCGCTGGAGGAGGGCCTGGGGCTGAGGCTGTGGGCAAGCTACACCCCAGAGGAGCACATGAAGCCACAGGGCTGTGGTGAAATTGGGACCCAGGCCCCTAGAAGGCACCACAGTGCCTGGTGGTGCTCTGCCCTGGCCCACTGGAAGGAGCCACTTAGGACATGCTGCTAACGAGTGGTGCCAGAAGATGAGAGGCCACATGTTGTCAGCTGGCCTCTTGACCGACGGCGGTGGAGCCACCCTTGATGCCAGCTGCTGAAGAAGGTGTGGCCCTGTGCGTGGGGTGCCTTGGGGAGCTGATCCTGGAGGGGTGGCTCGAGGCATGGAGGCAAGCAGCAATTGCTGTGTTACTGGAATAAAGGCCTTAGTGTGGAGCTGAATAAACTGCTCTGGTGTTCATGTCCTTGCTGTGTTCGAGTGGTTGCTCATCCTGCAGCATGCGGGACATCTGGTGTCAGAAGTGGGATGGATGGATGCTGGGTGGGAGCTGGGCTGGGATCATCCCCAGCCTTGTGGCAGGCTAAACCAGGAGGGATTCCAGCCTGTCTTGGGAGTCTGCTGCGTGGGGCTTAAGGCTACTCTTGAGGCCTTGTGTAGAGGGTTGGGCTTAAAGGATTAAGGAGCAAAGCAGTTGCTGGGCTGCATCCTGCCATAGCCCAGCAGCTGGCTGGGTGTCCTGCCCCTCTGCCAGTGCCTGGGCAGAGAGCTCAGACAAGACTTCCAGTGTGGACCTGGATTTGGCATCTTCCCAGTACAGGAAAGGGTCTGGTTACTGCCTTCAGGGCACCACGAACCAAGGGCCCTCAGCACTACATCTCCATGGCTTTGAAACCCTGCCAAGATGGGGACTCTACTGCGTTCCTGTGCACTCTGGGCAGAGCTTGACGACCTTTTGGGCGAAGAAATCGTTACTCATGTCCTAGGAGTTAAAAAAGTTCACCTTTTCCATCAAGCAGCTCCCGAACAGCCTCTTGTCAGTAAGCATCTGGCTGTGGTCCGGGCTGTTAGGCCTGGGGGCACGGACCTGGGTGGTGGTAACGCTGCTTCGTCAGCGTCATTCAATCAGCCCCTCTGCGCTGAACAGCGCAGTGCTGAGCCGTGCCTGACCTGTGCCCTGCCCTCCGCCGCCCTCCGCGCTGCCCCGCCCGCATTGCAGGGCCTCCTCCGCCTGCCCTGCAGTGCCAGGCCGCCGACAGCAGGGGGCGCCGTGACCCCCGCGGGGCTCTGCCCTGCGCATGCGCGCTGAGCTGCGGGGGCAGCGGCCGGCGGCGGAGCAGCGGTGGGAGTGTGGCGGGGCCCGAGGTCGGCGGGTAAGGAGGGAACCGGGGTGCGGGCCGGGGAGAGGACGGGCACCGCCGAGTGCTGACTTGACTTCGGAGTGTCCGGCACAGCCCGGCGCGGCGAGCGGCAGGCTGCCGGGGGAGAGGCCTAGTCGGGCCGCAGGCCTGCGCGGCTCCACGTGGGGCGGCGCGGGGGATTCAAACGGCGGGAAGGGGCCGGGGGCGCCGCCGGGGCGGTGAGATCGGGCACGGGGGTCCTGGCGCCGGGACATGGGACAGCTCGGGCCGGGGCAGTGAGCCTGGCACACGGGAGGCCTGCGGCCGGGACACGAAGCAGCTCGGATCGGGGCCGTGAGACCGGCACAGGAGCGTTCTGGGGCCGGGATGCGGCTGGCTCCGAGGGTCCCAGCGGGGGCGCTTGGCCCGAGGCGTGGGGATCCTGGGGCTGGGACACGGCTCGGCTCGGTCCGGGGATCGGCAGGGTGCACCCCGTGAGAACGGGGCCGCCTGACGAGATGTGTTTGTTGTTTGCACCCAGGGCACCATGCCGAGGAAGCGAGCGGCGAAGAGCACCGAGCCCGAGGAAGATTCTCTGGGGAGCAAGAAGGTTAAAGGTGAGCGCCCCGGGGAGCAGCTCTGCGGCAGGGGCATCCCCAGCGTGGCACGGAGCAGCTCTGCGGCAGGGGTGTCCCCAGCGTGGCGCAGACGTTCCTCTCCTTTCTGCCCCCAGTTTGCCACCCCTCCCACCGCACGCAGCCCGGGCTGGTGCTGACGCTGGGGCAGGGCGATGTTGGCCAGCTGGGCCTGGGCGAGGACGTGATGGAGAGGAAGAAGCCAGCCCTGGTGCCGCTGCCGGAGCTGACGGTGCAGGCGGAGGCCGGGGGCATGCACACTGTGTGCCTCAGCCAGAGTGGCAAGGTGAGGGCAGCACGCGGGGGTTGAGCCACGCTGCCCTGCGGGCTCCGGACTGTGAGCCGCAGCAGGGGCTTGAGTCAGGATCCTGCTCTGCCCACACGTGTGGCTCACTCCAGCTCCAGGCTCTCCATGCCGTGGGCCACAGAATTTTAGGGGGTCAAAGGGATAGCTCAGCCTGGTTGGTCTCTGTCCCCTGGCTCCATACTTGATACGGTGGCTCCCTGGGTCCCACCCTGGGACTTCTCCTGCACTGTTGGGTCCAGCTTTCGAGTCCTCAGTGCAGGAGAGACATGCACCTGTTGGAGTGAGGCCAGAGAAGGCCACAGCCGTGAAGGGAGGCTAGAAGCCCTCTTCATCCTCCACCTTGGGTCGCAGTGGGGCTGCAGGGGTGGCTTGCTGTCGGCAGCCCTTCGCAGACAGCTCCTCAGGGTTGCTCTTCGCAGATCTACACTTTTGGCTGCAATGACGAAGGTGCCCTGGGGCGCGACACCTCCGCAGAGGGCTCGGAGATGACGCCAGGGCTGGTGGAGCTGCAGGAGAAGGTGGTGCAGGTGTCGGCGGGGGACAGCCACACGGCTGCGCTGACTGAGGACGGCAGAGTCTTTGTCTGGGGTTCCTTCAGGGTATGGTGGCTTCTGGGGCGCTGGGAGCTCTGCTGCTGGTAGCTGCTGCTGCCAACCAGTGCCTGTCTCTTGACGCAGGACAACAATGGGGTGATCGGGCTGCTGGAGCCCATGCAGACCAGCGCCGTGCCTGTGCCGCTGCAGCTCCCTGCGCCCGTGCTTAAGATCGCCTCAGGTGAGCCAGGTCCCAGGGCCCTGCTGGCACAGCTCAGGGCGGGTGCAGGTCCAGAAGGTCCAGGTCCTTTTGCTCTTGGCTGCTCTTCACCAAGCCCAAGAGTGTGCTTGCTCCGAACAAGCCTGGCATCTGCCCTGGCCCCGGCTCTGCTGTTAATGTTTCACCAGTCCTGTCCAGTGGCTCGCAAGGGTGCCCTGTGTGTGACCACGGACTCAGGGCATTCACCCTCTCCTGGGCTTGGGGAAGCTGAGAAGAGCAGCCAGGGAAATGTGTCTGGGGAGGTTGTCCCAAAACCTTCCCAGAGAAACTGCTTTGGAGTTTTGGGAAACCGGGATCAGGAAGAAGGAAATGCTGGGGCATGAAAGAGGGAGATGCTGGGGCAGGAGCAGCTCTGCTTTGGGGACAGGCTGAGGCAGTTGTGGTTGTTCAGCCTGGAGAAGGCTCCAGGGAGAACTTAGAGCAGCTTCTGTTGTGTGAAGGGACTGCAGGAGAGCTGGGGAGGGACTCTGGAGAGGCACTGGGGGTGATAGGACAAGGAGCAATGAATTGAAACTGGAGCAGGGGAGATTTAGACTGGAGATTGGGAAGAAATTCTAAACTATGAGAGTGTGAGAGGCTGGAACTGGTTGTCCAGGGAGGTTCTGGACCCCTCATCCCTGGAATTGTTCAAGATGAGCATCCTGGTCGAGTGGAAGGGCAGGGGATTGGATCTGGATGATCTCGAAGGTCCCTTCCGACCCGGGCCCTTCTCTGATCTCAACTTCTGTTTGTTCTGGGTTCCTGCTTCACTCCTCTCCTCCTCCCAGGGAACGACCACTTGGTGATGCTGACGGTGGACGGAGACCTCTTCACGTGCGGCTGCGGCGAGCAGGGCCAGCTGGGCAGGGTGCCAGAGGTGTTTGCCAACCGCGGAGGAAGGAAAGGGCTGCGTGAGTGTTGCGGTGCTCGGGGCTCAGCCCTCAGCCCCAGCTCTGCTCTGCCGCGCAGGGGGCAGCGGTGAGCTGGCTGCTGGGCCGGGCGGCGGTGGGAAGAAGGTGGCCTCGCGGGCGCTGGCCTGACGCCCTGCCCCTGTGCCCTGCCGCAGAGCGCCTGCTGCAGCCGCAGCGCGTCCCGGTGCGGGGCAGGGCCGGCCGGGGCCGGACGCGCTTCCAGGACGCCTTCTGCGGCGCCTACTTCACCTTCGCCCTCTCGCGCCAGGGGCAGGTCTACGGCTTCGGCCTCTCCAACTACCACCAGCTGGGTGAGTCCTGCAGCCCTGCCCTGCTCTGCCCTGCCCAGGGCTCCTCCCGGCCTCGGGGGAATGCTGCTGGGCACCGCTCACCCTGAACAGCGCCCACCAGATGCCCACCAGAGCTGGAGGGTGGGGTGTGGGTCACCCTGCGTGGCTCTGGGCTTAGGTCCCAGCTCCTGCAGCTGCTGAGCAGATGTTTGCTCTGGGGATGTGGGGGGAGCTGGGTTAGTCTGATGGGGTGGGGTGCGCCCCGGGGCAGATGGCTCAGTGCCAGTGCCTGGCATGGGCTGTCTGTGCCTACAGACCTGATCTGCCTGGCTTGTGCCCCACCCTGCAGGCACCCAGGGCACCGAGCCCTGCTTCTCCCCGCAGAACCTGACGTGCTTCAAGAACTCCACCAAGTCCTGGGTGGGCTTCTCTGGTGGGCAGCACCACACAGTCTGCGTTGACTCCGAGGGTGAGCACAGGTGGGGTGGGGGGAGGGCTCCCACAGCCCCTGTCCAGCTGGGGAGGTGTTGGGGGGGGTGATGTGCTGGAGCTCACCAAGTGCTGCCTGTTCAAGGCACCCAGGGCAGTGTTAATCTGTAGCAAAGGGCAGAGAAGGTGGCAGGGGCTTGGGGGCACAGGGGCCTGGTGCCCTCTGCCCTGTGCAGGCATCCAGCCCTTCCAGGGTCCCTATCCTACCGTCCACCTCCTGGCTGGGCTCTGGAGCATGGCAGGGGTGAAGCTGAGGCTGGGGCGCGAGGGTCTGGTGTTGCCCCACCTTGGGCTTCCCCCAGCCTGGGCTCAACTGTGTCGTGCTGCAGGCAGGGCCTACAGCCTGGGCAGGGCAGAGTATGGGCGGCTGGGGCTGGGCACCGGGGCACAGGAGCGCAGCAGCCCCACGGCCATCGCAGAGCTGCCCAGCATCGCCTCCGTGGCCTGCGGCGCGTCGGTCGGCTATGCCGTCAGCACTGATGGTGAGTGCTGGGGACCACTCTGTCCACCTGCCCACCCCTCATCCCTGCACCCTGACCCCATGCAGCCAGCCACCTGGGTCAGGATGGAGCTAGGTCCTGGCACTGGTTCCCAGGGGCATCTGGGCAGCAGCTGCTCAAATATTTTTGTGGGCCCTTGGCAGCAAGGTTGGTGCTGAGTAGGAGAGAGGTCACTGCCCTGTTGCTCCCTTCTCCACTCTCTTCACTCTGCAGCAGCAGAACCTCTGAGCTCTGGGGCTCCACATGCTTACATGGGCATGGGCAGCCCAGGGCTGCAGAAGGAGAGGCTGTGGTGGGCTGGAGGATTTGGTTTGCTCCCCGAGAGCAAAGTGTGAACAGGGCCAGGGCAGTGATTGTCCTCCTGTACTGGACACTGGTCAAGCCCTGGGGTCATCTGTGGGCCACTCATTCCAAAAAGATACAGGAGTTGGAGCAGGGCCAGAGAAGGACAACAGAGATGGAGAAGGGGCTGGAGAGCAGGGCTGGGGAGGAGCAGCTGAGGGAGCTGGGGGGGTTCAGCCTGGGGAAGAGGAGGCTGAGGCAGACCTCATTGCTCTCTGCAGCTCCCTGAGAGGAGGCTGCAGCCAAGTGAGGTTGGACTCTGCTCCGCTCCCAAGAAACAAGGGACAGGACAAGAGGGTATGTCCTCAGGCTGCCCCAGGAGAGGTTTAGGTTGGCCACCAGGAGCAATTTCTGCCCCTTTGAGGGCTGTCCAGGCCTGGCCCAGGCTGCCCAGGGCAGTGGTGCAGTCCCCATCCCTGGAAGGTTGGTGGTGCCCTGGCACTGCTGGGGTGAGGGTTGGACTGGATGACCTTAGAGGTCTCTTCCAGCCTACAGGACTCTGATTCCATGACCTGGCTCTTTGAGTTGCCCAGCATTGCTCCTGTCCCCTGGCAGCGTCTCCAGCACCCATCTCACCCCCCTGCCTAGGTGTGGCATCCCCTCGGGTTTGGCTCTTGGGTCCCTTTCCCAGCCCATTGCTTAGACAGTTTGAAATCACAATTTGAATCGCCTCTGCTGCAGGACGAGCCTTTGCCTGGGGCATGGGCACCAACTACCAGCTGGGCACAGGGGAGGAGGAGGACATCTGGAGCCCGGTGGAGATGACAGGGAAGCAGCTGGAGAACCGCGTGGTGATGGCGGTGTCGAGCGGGGGGCAGCACACGGTGCTGCTAGTCAGGGACAAGCAGCAGAGCTGATGGAGGGTGGCAGGACCTGTGCATGCCCCCAGCCTCCACCTGTGCCAGGGCACCGCTGCCCAGCTCTGCTCTCCCACCAGCGCTGGCAGGGTGGACAGGAGGATCCTGGAGCTGAGCCTGGCAGTGTCTGCGGCTGGAGCAGGGCTGCTCAGGGGTCTGCTTCCCGTGGTGCTCTGACCCAGGTTGGCTCGACCCTAAACTGTCTCCAGGCTGGAGCTGGAAGGGTTTCCCTCCTCTTCTTGGCTGGTTTTAGTGTTCCATGGCTGGGCAAAGCTGGGGGCAAAGCTTGGGCCTTTGTTCTTTGCTATGCAAAAGGATTTGGGCCAAGAGCTTTCTGATGTCCCCACAGTCCCCATCTCTGGGTGCTCCTCCTTCCCCCTGACCCCTTCCAGTGCTGCACTTTGCAGTCCCAGCCACTGCCTCTCTTTCCCATCAGCTTTAGATCCCCAACAAAAGCCACTCTGGGGCTGGGGGAGGACTTGGCTGGTTTCATTGTTTTGTCTTTGGAAGGAGCTTCAGGTGCTGGTGGGGCCTTGCTGAGAGAACCAGCACCTAGCTCTGCATCCAACCACTCTCAGCAGCAGGGCTCCCTCCCTGGCACCTCCAGGCTTGGTCCAGCTGCTCTCGTTCACTGCTCCCAGCCTGCCCCATCTTTCTAGGTGCCTGGGCTGAGCAGGGGGGGCTGTGAAGGTTGACTTTGGTGTTAAGTTATAGCAATAGTGGGGGGGAGGGGTTGGGACTTGGCCAATGGCACAGGACAGGTGGAATTTTATTAAAAAAATGTATTTTGCTGGAATGAAGGCTGAGGAAGAGAACCTGTAAGCTTTTAACCTTTGGAATAAATCGAGTTTTGATAAAGCTGGGGGGGTCCCCTGGTTTGGAGGGGTGGGCAGCTCCTTCCTCCCTGCTCTGGGATCGCCTTGAGGATGGTAGGACCAGGGAGGGCTGTTCATGTCCCCTCGTGCCACCTCTCTCCATCAGCTCTGTCCCCAAGCTGACAGCAAAGTGTCTGCAACGAGGTGGCCCTGGGGAGGGGAGCCCAGGTCTGAGCAGCTCAGCATCCTCCAGTCCTTGCTCAGCAGGAGATTGGGGTGGACTTGAGGACCCTCCTGTCACCCGTGGCCAGGGGACTGCTGTGGTCGCCACAGCCCGAGGCCTGTCCTCTGCGGCCATGTGTGGGGACGGGTTGCCGTAGGTACCTGCCTCGCAGGGGTCACCCTTGGGCACTGCCATGGTGCCAGCCTGCCCCCGTGCCAGGTGTAGTTGCGGGGCGCGGCCACGGTGTGGCAGCAAGAGGCCGCGCTGGAAGCTGCTGTGCCCCTGGACGCGGGGGATGTGGGACAGGTCCCGATGGGACCCCCTTTGTTCCTACGGGACCCTCCTTGTCCCTGTGAGACCCCCGCGTCTGCCATGCTTAGTCCTCCAGAGACAGCTGAGCCCATTGGCATGGCCCGGAGCCCTTGGCAGGTCGCTGCCGTGAGCTGGGTGCCCGCAGCAGCTGCCGGAGCCAGGTGAGGACTGCAGCGCAGCGGCTCCCGAACGGGCTGCGCTGGTTCCCAGCTCCCGTCCCCGGGGCGGCTACCCCTGGCAGAAGGGGGCAGGTTGACATCATCAGGAAAGAGGAGAGAATAAAGGGCTGCGGAGAAGAGCGAGGCTGGGAGTGCTCGGAGCCGGTGACTCAGCCCCGGGAGCTGCGGTGACACCTGGAGAGGGGCCGGGGGAGGCTGCGCCGCCGCGCCGGGGCCGAGGTTGGGTGAGGCAAAGCTTTGAGACGGGAAACGACTCATTAACGAGAGCCTGCTCCGTGCGGGCAGGCGGCAGGGGCTTGGCGCTGAGGAGTAACCTGGGTCCTGTGTGGCCTTGGGAAGACCCTCAGCTGTGCCGGGGTGGTTTTCCACCAGCAGCACAAACAGAGCCTCTCCCGTTGCGGGGGGGTCCCCAGCTGCCAGTCTTCACCGGTTGCCATTTGAAGTGCCTAAAATGGTTTTACTTCCCAGACAAAGGAAGAGAATGTGGGATTTGGGGCTTGGAGCATCTATGGAGGCTGAGCTGTGGTGGTGCCAGGCTCTTTCTGCCTCCCAAAGCAAAGCAGTTTGGGGAGTCTGTTACAGGGACTTTTCCCCCTTGCTCTTTACCACGTTTGGTGTTCTGAAGTGGTCTAGTGGCCATGGTGCCCCGAGGCTCAAGGTTGGACTCTGACCTCAGGCATCTCTTCCAACCAAACCAATCCTCTGATTCTCCATTGCTTGTTTGGACACCAGCTCTACCTGTGCAGACTCTGCCAGAAGGGAATTGCATCTCCAGAGGGTTCAGGGGATACTGAGCTGATTTCTTGTCCTCCTTTTCCTGCCTCATAGAGGGGAAATGAGCTTTAATTATTGCAGAGATGGATGCTGCCAGGGCCAAGTGCTTTTCCCTGGGCTAATTAAGAGGCTGCTGTGGAGTGTGAGGCCCCACACGTCCCTGATGAAGGTTTGGTGGTCACTGCACCGGGAGTGTCACCTCCCCAGGTCCTGTCATTAAGGCTGGAAATCTGCCCAGTACGTCCCAGTATGATTGTGGTAGGCACTGGTCTGGTGTGGCTGCTGGTGTGGTGTTTGGGGCCTCTTGGGGATAGGAACTGGGTGGAGATGGGGATGAACTGGAGAGAGCCCAGGCTGGATGAGGCCTTGAGCAGCCTGGGTTAGTGGGAGGTTCCCTGCCATGGGCAGGGGCTTGGAACTGGGTGATCTTTAAGGTCCCTTCCAACCCATTCTGTGAGCCTGTGCATCTATGAAAGGTTGGACCAGATGGTCCTTGAGGACTCCCAACACAGGATTCAATGATTCTGTGGTTTCCAGTGCCCAGGAGCCAAGGAGAGCTGGAAGCTGCTTGGTGCCTCTGCTGTGGTTTATTATAGTAGGAAGCAAAGACCCTCCACAGCAGCACCAGCACAGCCCCAGGGCCAGAGCTGCAGCTGGTGGCTGAAGTACTCGGTGAGGTCCTGGCCAGGGCCGTGGGCCCAGCAGACTCAGCAGGAGCCTGAGCTACATCACAGAGCAAGCAGCTGGGAGTGGATGGGGTGAGCTGGTCACACGGCTCCCCACAGCTAGAGGGGTGCACATGGAGCTATCTACAGAAGCACAGAGGTGGCCTGCAGCTGTCCCAGCCCTGCCACAGCTCCTCACGGGCAGCTCCCATGCTGTGTCCCTGGAGCAGCCTGCACAGATTGGTTGTGGAGCCTCCTTCCCTGGAGACTTTCAAGACCCAGCTGGATGTGATCCTGTGTGAGCTGCCCTGGGTGCCCTGCTTTGGCAGAGGGGGCTGGACTGGCTGATCTCCAGAGATCCCTTCCAGCTCCACTATTCTGTGATTCCCTGGGCCAGGATTTGACCCGTGGGTTTTCCAGCCCAAACAAGGGACTGGTTTTGGGTGGGAAGAAGCTGTATCAGCCCTTGGGTGTCTGTGTCACCACAAGGGCTGCAGTGTGGCCTTTGCCACTCATGTCCCCTGCACCCCAGCATTGTCATTGGGGTTTTGCTCAGCAAGTCCTGACACAACCTTGTTGTGTCCTGGGCTGCAGCTCAGCTGGAATAAAGCTCAAGACATCCTGGTCCACAGCATGGGACATCCCACCCCTGCAGGGACAGCTTTGCTGGGACATCCCTTGGTTGCCATGAACCAGCTCCAAACAAAGAGGCTCTCCTACCACAAGCTTCTGAGGGTTTCCTGAGGTTGGGTGCAGATGGTGGTCTCTGAGGGTAGTCTCCAGCTCCTTTCTTGCTCTTCCTTCTCAAGCTCTCAGACCCTGCCCTGGAGCTGATCCTGCTGCTTGTCCCACAGCAGATGCTCCATGATCAGCCAGGCTTGTAGGGGCAGGTGATGAGAGGACCAAGCATGGCTCTGCTGGAGCTCCAGGACTCCCTCCGTGCCTGCAAGAGGCTCCTCAGGATCCTTGGGCACTTGGGCAGGAGCTGGAGATGATGCAACGCTTAGCAGGAGGCTTTTGCTCAAGGTGGGGATTGACAGGGAGCAGGCAGAGGAGGAGCATCGCCGGCGTGGCCCAGCAGCAACTGCCTGGAGACCCGGGACGGGGCCTCTGCCCCCTTGGCTTCCTCTGGCAGAGCAAATGCCTCCAGCTGCCTCCGGGGTTCTGCCCTCCTCACAGAGAGGCTGCAACTTCCACAGTCTGTGGAGGAGGTGGAGGCTGGAGAGAAGTAATGGCCCTGATTAGGCTAAATTGATGCAACTGGAAAACCAGAGTCAGCCCAGACTGCAGCCAGCCCCCACACCCCGAGCCCCAGGTGGACCCAGCTGCTGCCTGCTTCCTCCAGCTGCAGTCATTTGTCCACTAAATGTTGTTACTGCTCCCTCCCCGTCTGCTTCTGCTCCCTGATCCGGCTGTTGGACCTCCTGGCTGCAGCCCCGGTGGAGGGAAGGTGAGGAAGGAAAAGTTGCAGCTCCTGGATGCTGTTCACAGCCAGCACGGAGCTGGGGATGTGTGTGGAATGCAGAGCGGGAGGCCAGAAGGCGTTGGTCACCCTTCAGATGGAGAGCAGGGCTGGGAGGAGCAGCTAAGGGAGCTGGGGGCGTTCAGCCTGCAGAAGAGGAACCTGAGGGAGACCTCATTCCTCTCTGTAGCTCCCTGAGGAGGCTGCAGCCAGGTGGGGGTTGGGCTCTGCTCCCAAGGAACAAGTGGCAGGAGGAGAGGAAATGGCCTCGAGTTGCTCCAGGTTGAGGTTGGACATCAGAAGAAGCTTCTTCACTGAAAGAGTTCTCAAAGCCTGGCACAGGCTGCCCAGGGAGGTGGCCGAATGCCCACCCCTGGGGGGGTTTCAAAGCAGCAGAGATGTGGTGCTGAGGGCCTGGCGTAGCCCAGGCCTGGGCAGTTAGAGCATGATTGGACTCCATGGCCTGGAAGGTGTTTTCTAGGCAGAACAGTTCCACGGTTCCATGTTTAGCCGCATTTAAGGTGGTGCAGAGGTCCCTGTGCTGGCTCCTGCAGGATGCTGCCTTCGGCCTCAGGTGCCTCTCCGGGGGGGGGTGGCTCCATCCCGGGTGCTGGGCATGGGAGCCTCTCTCTGCCCCGGCCGTGGGTCCCTCAGCACCTGCCTTCCCTCTTTGCTCCCTTAACGGCTCCTCAGGCATAATGACCTCAGAGGCAGGAGGGCAAAGAGCTGCTCCCCTCACTCTGGCAGATGCCAGGCCAGGGCAGCGTGGCACTGGCATGTGGGCATGGGGCGAGTTCAGCTCCATCCCCACACCCAGCCCTGGCTGCGCTCCAGCATCACGACCACCACATCCCCACAGCCAGGGCTGCTCTGGCTGCAGCCAGAGGTTTCTAGCTCCTGGCATGGACAGGAGGTGGTTCCCTGGGGGCAGTCCCAGTCTGAAGGCCTCCAACAACGTCCTGGCTGTGAACCTGGAGCCTGGGCAGTGTCTCTGAAGGTGGCACCGTTTGCCTTTCCCATCTCTGGACAGTTTTTGGACACAGCTCAGGAGGGAGTGAAGTGAGGCAACCTCTTGTGGTGTCACCCCCTGGCACAGGCCCCTTATTCCACAAGACTGTTGCCATGGGCTGTGAGGCCATCTTGGAGGAGAAGCTTGTGGTCACTGCAGCCACCGTGTGCCAGTAGGCTTAGGCTTTGCCAATGGTCCTTGCTGGGTTCTTGGGGCTGCCAGCAGTGCCCAGCCACATGGGAGCAGCAGCAAAGCAGCTCTGCCCAGGCTGCCTCTTGTCTTGGTCCTCTCCCCATAACGCTTGGTGGGTCCTGATTCCCCCAGCCCCACTTCTCCAGGGCAAAAAGAGTCTGGGAAGTCCCTCGCTGCCAGGCTGACACAAGCCTGGCACTGCCATCTGCAGAGCCAGGCCAGGGCACTGCTAGAGCTCTGTGCTGGTGACCTGGGTCACTTCCGAGCGCAGGCTGTCCCCTGCCCGGCCCCGGCAGCCCCGCTGGGGGCTGCTCACCTCTAGTCATGCTGGCTGGCGGCGCGGCGGGGCCGGGGCGCGGGCGGCACCGCGCGGGCCGGGGGCGGCTCTGCCGCGGGCACCGCAGGGGACGCAGAACTCCCGGAAGCACCGCTTGAAGTTCTCGTCCAGGAAGGCGTAGAGCACGGGGTTGAGGCTGCTGTTGGTGTAGCCCAGGGCGATGCAGAAGTGCAGGCTGGCCAGCACGTAGGGGTTCTTCTTGTCGATGTCCACCAGCGTCCAGACGATAACGAAGATGTGGATGGGCGCCCAGCAGACGATGAAGGCTGCCACCACCACCAGCACCATGCGGGTGATGCGCCGCAGGCTCCGGTCCTTCTCCCTGGAGCCCGACAGCAGGCGCACGCTCTGCAGGCGCAGGATCATCAGCCCGTAGCAGATGGTGATCACCAGGATAGGCACCATGAAAGCGAAGATGAAGACGCAGATCTTGGTGACGGTGTCCCAGTAGAGGGGGGGCTCGGGGAACTGCAGCGTGCACAACACCGCCCCGTCTGCAGGAGAGAGGCACAGCTGGGTGCCTGCCGTGCCTGCCGCCTGGCTCTGCCCAACCAGGGCTGGGCACGTCCACGCTTGCTGAAAGCTCAAGGGAACAGGTGCCCACCTGCCAGCTCTTGGCAAATTCCCCAGCAGCTTTGTGCCACCAAGCCCCTGCCCACAGGGTGCCAAGGGGATGTTGTGGGTGCAGCAACCCAGGGACTTGTTCCCACAGAGCCTCCTGAGCCACCCCCACACCGTGCCCTCCCAGCCCCCAAGGTGGACATATCCCCATGCCACCTTCCACTGTAACCTGCTCTCTCCCTCAGGATGCCCAGGGCTTTCTTAGCAGGTGCTGCAGGTCTTGGTGTGTGCCAGATGGGGACTTTGCAGTGGCACTGGGGGTGTTTTCAGGCACCTGATTTGCACCCCAGGAGCTGGGGAGAGGCCCTGGTTGGACTGGAGACAGGGGTGGGGAAGGAGGAGGATTGTTTGTGGGACAAGGGCAGGGCATATTCATGGGCCCATGGAGGGGTGCCCATGGCTGAGCTCAAACCTGCCACAGGACCAGGTGGGTTGGATTTGCCAGGGGTGGATGGATGGGACAGGAGGGGACCTTTCCCTAGAAGCCACTTGCCTTTTGACTTGGTGACTGCCATGACCATGATGGGCACCCCGATGAGGGAGGAGAGCACCCAGATGCAGACATTGATGACCTTGGCCTTGGCTGGTGTGCGGAAGTCCAGGGCCTTGACGGGGTGGCAGACGGCGACGTAGCGATCCACGCTCATCATGGTGAGGGTGAGGATGCTGGTGAACATGTTGTAGTAGTCAATGGACATCACCACCTTGCAGAGCAGCTGCCCGAAGGGCCAGGTCTCCATCAGGTACTTGGCGCTCTGGAAGGGCAGTGTGCTGGTGGCCAGGGCATCTGCCAGGGCCAGGTTGAAGATGTAGATGTTGGTGGCTGTCTTCATCTTGGTGTACCTGGGGGTGGCAGAGGAGAGGCTGTGACAGATGAATCAGGGCTGTCTGACCAAAGAAGGCTTTGAGGCACAGAATGGTTGGGGATGGAAGGGACCTCTGAAGGTCACCTGGTCCGGCCCTATGCCCCAGCACACTCAGCATGGTGAGGAGGGGGCACACGTCCACAGAACCACGTTACAGTAGGTGGAGAAGGTTCTTGTCTTGGGGTGTGCTGAGGTCCTGAAGTTTGAGCAGCACAGAACTGCACTCATGCTCATCTGGGACCTGTGGACAATGACTTGGCCCCTGCCAAAGCAGTTGCCCCACAGCTGCCCAGGGAGGTGATGCCCATTCCCATGCCTTTGAGTGAAGACTCAAAAGGGCAGCTGAAGACATCTCCAGAGAAGTAATTTCTCCAGGTCAGTCGATTTCCCACACTGCCCTGAACCAGCTGCACCAGGTCCTCCACCTCCCCAAGGCTCCATTATTTGATTTTCCATCCAGTAAATCCTGATTATCCCCAGCCTCCCTCCCGACTCTCCTCACAGAAACTGGATCAATTACCCCCGGAAAGAGGCCATCTGGAAGCAGCCCAATTAGCCATGCTGGAGCTCCAGAGCTTTGGGGAAGCCTGGTCCAGGCTGGGCTGTGTGGGACTCAGAGCAGCCTGCTCTGGCTGGGGGTGTCCCTGCTGACTAGGGGGGTGCACCAAGCGACTCTTACAGGTCACTTCCCACCCAAACCATTCCCTGATTCCATTTCTCTCTGGGAGAAAGCAGCAGCTCAGCCCAGTCCCAGCTCCAGCAGGGCTCCTGTCTCCTCCATCTCATCTGCAAACAGAAACTCCTTGCCCAGGGTGGGAATATCTGAGAGGTTCTATTAAAAAAAAACGGCCTTTTCCTCGGGGAGTCCTTTTCAGCTCCCCTCAGTCACCTCCCAGGCTCCTCAGGCAGTGCTGCTTTGGAGCTGTTTCACTGCAGGTTAAACCGAAAGCTGAGAATTCCTCCTGCTGTCAGCTCTGCCTCACCCAGGGCACAGAATTGTCCTTTTTGGGTAAGTTCAGACTCCTCAACTCCAGCTTTTCCAGTGCATGGCAACAAAACCAGTTACTGATGCTGTGCACTGCCAGAAGCGCCCAGCTGTGCTGGGGCTGAGCTTCTCCAACCCCCTGCTAGATGTGCTGGGGCCAGGTAGGAGGCAAAGCCATGATGGGGATGGCTGAAATCATGGAGATGGCGAGAATGATGAGAATGACATGGATGGGGGAGCTGACTGGGATGATTGGGGTGGGTAGTGGGGGTGTTGGGCAGAACTGGGAGGGTGGGACAAGGATGGTGAGGACGGCTGGGCTGGTGGAGGTGACAGCTGTGATGGGGGCTGGGCTGACTGGGGCAAGGGGGTGATGATTTAGCCTCCAGGGGTGGGGTTTTGGGGGAGGATTCAAACCCCTCCAGGTGCAGGGTGAAAGTCAAACCTTCTGCACAGGGTGGAGGGGATATATTCTGGTGAGGTCCTGAGCTGCAAACAGCACCGCTGCTCCTGGGAGGAGCCTGGAAGGGGCTCCAGGGCAGGCCTTGGCCCGCAGCAGGGTGAGCTGGCAGCTGGTGCTGATGGAGCTCCCTGGGCTGGCAGGGGCCTGGCAGCTAAGGCAGTGCCTTGACCGGGAACTCACCCACCTGAACAAGCCAGTTTGGAAGGTGCCGGGGGAGAGACAAGGCTGGAGAGGATGGAGCAAGCATGGGGCAGCTCCATGTGCCAGCAGCCATGGAGCTCCAGGGAGGGACCCCTCAGCTCCTCAGAACACTCAGAAGAAGGAACCCAGGCGCCAGCCTGCTGGAGCTGCTCAGAGCCACCCAGTTAGAGAGCCTGGCATAGCAAATCCCATGCCCAGCACAGTGATGCCCATGCTGGAGCTGGCAGGGGGTTGATGGGCTCTGCAGGGACCTGGGCACATGCAGGCCTGAGCTTGCAGCTGCAAATTGCTTTGGGGGTGTGTGAAAGCTCCCAGTGATGTAGTGGCAACGGCAGAGCTGTCACTGGCTGCTGCTGGAGGGTGCTGGAGGCTGAGCTCCCTGTGGGCACACCACTGGCATGCTTTGGGGTCTGGCTGTGCTTGGCTCTCCGGGGTGCTGGGTGCCCATTCTGGGGAGCTCGGATGGGGGCTGTACAGCAGGGTCCTGCGTGTCCCTGCCCTGTGGGCTCTGGCATGCAGCTCTCTGCTGCTCTTTCATGCAGTATTTTCCACCCTCTCATGATTCCCTGAACCTCAGCCTCAGCTCCCCAGGCCCTGTAAGATGCACTGTTCAGGCACCATGCGCAGGTCCCAAGAGCAGCAGGAGGTGACATGGGGAGGTGTCCCCAGGGCCACAAAGCTCAGCATCTCCCTAGCAGCAAGGTCTCAGCCTGGAGCTGATCCCATTTCTCAGCCTGCTTGGACCTGGCTCTCTCCAGTGGAACCTGCCTCAGCCCTGCTGAAGTGCAGCAGCTCTGCCCACGACCCCCCTGTGCCAGTCCAGGCAGACTGAGCTGAGCTCTGTCCCAGCTGGGGTTGGGCAATGGTGGGGGGGAGGTGCAAGCTCTGTGGATGATGTGGAGCCAGGCCAGAGGATGGGTGAGCTGGGCCGAGCAGTGAGGAGCTGCTGGCACAGCGCTGCCATCTCCGAAATGCCTTCCCTTTTCTGGCCAGGCAGAGGCAGCTGGCGGGGGTCTGATAACCTTCATCCCTCAGCCTGGCATCCTCCCCAGCCTCTGGCTCCCCTCACCTTCAGCTGCCTTTGCATCCTGGGAGGGAGCTTTTCAAAGCTGCTTCAAGGTGATGAAAAACCCAGACCCAGGGTGGGTAGGGCCAGAGAATGACACCCCCAGCCCACTACCCACCTGCCCATCCCCCTGGGGGGTTCAAAACACACAGCAGAGCTACCCAGGCACAAGGGTGATGGACAGCCTTGGTGGCTCCTGGGCACATTTCAGGGTGGCTTACTTCCCCCCTCAGTGAGTCACAGCATTTATTTTGTGCACAGGTAGTGCCAGGCAGTGCCAGGCTGTGCCAGGCTGTGCCAGCCTTACAGAGCCGACACTGTGCTGGGTGGTGTGGAATGGAAATGGTTAAAAATAACCTTTGGAGGCTTTGCTTAAATCCAGCCACAAGCTCTGGTTTGCCCCTGGGGTTTGGTTCCAGCTAGAGTGACAACAGCCCCTGGGGTGAGGGGAGTCGGGATTAGCCCCATGGATCTGGGGCTGCCCCTGGGACGAGCCCTGTCCAGCATGGGATAGGGTGGTGGGACCCTGGGCACACGGCGATGCCTCTGCTCCCTCCAGCCAGGCTGCAGGGGTGAAAACCACGAGCACAGCTCCTGCCTCTGCTGTCAGGGGGACTGGGGGACATGGTGGGGTCTGCCAGCCCCCACTGCTGCTGCTGGTCCTGTGGTCTGCAAGTCTTGGCTTTATTGTCCCCTGTTTGCTGTTGCCCACCTTACCTGAGAGGGATCAGCCATGGGCAAGGGCTTGCAGGGGCAGGGAATTTTGTCCCCTGGGGAACAGCAGCTTCTCACTGAGCCTGATCTGCTCAGAAGGGGGATGCTGAGGTCCTGGTGCTTGTCCTGGGGTGCTGAGACCCAGTGGAGCCCTCCCTGCCCAGCAAAAGCCCCTCTAGAATTGCTTCCACCAGCTGAGGACCTACCCCAGCACCTGCTTTCCCACCACTATGCTGCATGGAGCCAAAGCAGGGTTCAGGGGCCCCGGGACACAAGTGGGTGCTCGTGGAGGGCCAGGGGACAGTTGGGCCACGGAGAGAACTGGGGTTGGGCAACGCAGGCTCCTGGTCTTTGTTAGAAAGAGGCAGGAGCCAGATGGCTGCGGGAGCCCAGGCCAGGGTTGGGGGTGGGCTAGGGTGGGCAAATTGCAACCTCTGCAACCCTGCAGGTCCCACGGATGGGGTGGGAAGCCCACCAGCCCCTCTGCCCCGGCTGTGAGGTGGGTGCATGGGGGGGCAGCTCTTTGTGGTGGCATTTGGGTGGTGGCAATAAACAGCTCTCCAGGCTCCCAAAACACAGCGTGGCCAGTCCCATGCCTCCTGTACCCGCAGTCCTCACGCAGGGCTTGGGCTCTGGCCCACAGCTTCCCCCGACCCCAGCTCCCCGCCGTGCTCTGTGCTCCCACATCTTGACTTTTTCCTCTCACGCAGCATCTGGAGACCCTCCCCACGCACGTGTGTGAAGCAGCAGGGTGGGTGTGCAGCAGCCACCACTCCGAGCATGTAGCCCCGAGGTGGCTGTGCTGTGTGAGCAGCCTGTGCAGCACCCTGGCAGCTGCACCCCCCCCTGCTGCTGCACACCCCCCCCCCCGTTGCTGCACACACACACATACGCTGCACACCCCCTCCCCCTGCACACACACACCCCTGCTGCACACCCCCCCCGCTGCTGCACACACCCCCCACCGCTGCTGCACACACACCCCCCGCCCTGCACACACAGCCCCCTGCTGCATACACACACACCCCTGCTGCTGCACATCTCCCCCCCCCGTTGCTGCACACACACACACACGCTGCACACCCCCTCCCCCTGCGCACACACACCCCTGCTGCACACACCCCCCACCGCTGCTGCACACACACCCCCCGCCCTGCACACACAGCCCCCGCCCTGCACACACACACACCCCTGCTGCTGCACATCTCCCCCCCCCGTTGCTGCACACACACACACACGCTGCACACCCCCTCCCCCGGCTGCTGCGGTCTCACACCCAGTGCACACTGGGTCCTGGTGTTCGCTCACTTCTGCTCCTCTTAGACTCACAGCACGCGTGGGGTTGGAAGGGACCCTGAAGCTCATCTTGCCCAACCTCCTGCGGTGAGCAGGGACCTCCTGAATGAGATTAAACATCTGTAACTAGATTACCACTGGGGCACACTCAGAACTGGGACACAGTGCTGGGAACGGTCACTTCTGTGGCCATGTCACACGTGGGTCACCCCCCGGGGCACACTCTCTCTCTCGGCTCATGCTCGCCATCTCCAGCTGCCACACTTCACTCGGCACACACCCGCCCACGGCGCACCCTCACCCCCTGCTCTCCCCTCTCTCCCCCAGCCCTCCCCACGCCCTCTCAAACTTCCCCACCGCCCAGACCGGAGGGGTGAGGACGCCCTGAGGACACCTCGGTCTCACCTGACGATGCCGTACATGACCAGGACGTTGCCCAGCAGTCCCACCACGCACACCACGGAGTAGAGCGCGGTGATGACGATGGCGATGAGGATGGACGTGGCGTTCTTGGCCCGCTCTGACCCCGTCTCGTTGACTCCATGGCCGGGCAGGGGGGCCCAGGCGGTGCCGTTGCCCCAGGTGGTCGCAGCAGCCGTGATGATCTCGGCGGGTATCCCCGTGGGCAGCCTCGTGGGCAGCTCCATGGCCCGTGGCCACCCGTGCCCCCCCGGGAGCATTCGAGACCAGCTCGCCGCCGCCGCCTCCCGTATCCGCGCCGCCAGCGGAGCCGCCTTATAAACCCGGCGGGACCCCGGAGCCACGTGGGGCTGGGGGCCGCCCCCCGCGCCGCCTGCCTCCCACCTCTGCCAGCCTCCCGCCGCCTGCCAGAACCGAGCTGCCTTCTCCTGCCTGCTGCCTGTCCCCACACACACCTGCCTGCTCTCCTGTCTCCTTGGGCCGTTTCCGCCCCTCAGCCCTCCTCACCCTCCGACAGGTCCTTTACTCCCTCTCCTGATCAGTGTGTGCCCCCAACTCCTGCGTCCCCCTGACCCTGCTTGTGGCCCTCTTACCCTTTCATCTCTCTCTGCCTCTGCCCATCCCTGCCTGTCGCCTTCCCCTGCAGCCATCGAGGGATGTGGGGACAGTCCTGAGCATCACGGGAGGAACCCAGCTTGAGGGAGGGTTCGATGTGTCCTGGCGCTATGGCTGGTTTGGTTTTCCTTTGTCTGGAAGAAGCAGGGGTGGGGACAAACAGCCCCTTTGTCCCCAAAGCAAAGCCACCTCCTGCTGTCCACCTCTGCGCTGTGCCTTTTCTCCCCCTCCTTCTCTGTCCACCCCGCGCCGTGAGGTGCGGGGTGGATTTGGGGGATGCTGAGGAGGTTGTGAAGTGTTGCAGGGGGATTCAGGAGAGAGGCTGGGGAGGTTGGGGGGATTCTGGGAGAATTAAGAGCGAGTTGGGGGAGCTAAGAGGACTGCTGGGGGGGTCGGGAGGGATGTTTCAGGGTGGGGGTGCAAACAGTCGTGCCCATCAGCACGGTCTGCTCGGCAGAGCTGGGCTTGTGGGATGCTGAGAGTCACCCTCACCCTCCTTAGGGCAGGGGCCCCCATTTGCAGGTCTCCCCCCTCTTCCAGGTCTACAAAGCAGGACCTTTATTTTTCCTGGATACCCATTGGGTGTGGGCGCTGCAGGGACCCAATCTGGGGGCGTCCATCACCTCTTCACTTTGGGGATGGATTCACTCACTGCCCTGTGCCATGGAACAGAGTGGGGGTGGTTTGCTGCAGTTTGGGATGCTTTAGGCTCAGGAGGGATAGAGTAGAGGACAGAGGACCTGGAGGACAGACCAGGAGCTGTTTCAGCCCCACAGATGAGGGTTTCAGTCAACACGGCACTGCCAGCACCCAGCGCCTGCCATGTGGAAGCATCCAGAGGCTTCAGCAAGAGCCAAGCAGGGAGTTAGCAGCTCCTCATCCATCCACTGCTTCTGGTGCAAGCAGCTTCTGGGCCACTGACCAAGGATATGTGATGGGTTTCTGCTGTCAGGCACTGAGGGTTTCAGCAGTTCTGGCTGTGTCCCAGAGGATTGGTGGGACAAATGTGGGCAGAAACTGGGAGCACAGAGATGGCTTTAGTGGGCTGTAGCTGCTTTGGGTCCTGCACTCTGCCTCATCAAGCCATGCACCAGCCTGCTGCCTGCAGGCTCTTCCCAGGGCTGTGGCAGTTTTGCAAAGAGGCACCAAAAGCCAGGGCAGAGCAGTGACGTCCCATGCGTGCTTGTCCTCAGGGACACGAGGCTTGAACACCTTCTCTGGGTGACAAAAGCCTGCCGGGCCTGGCGCGGAGCAGTGTGGCCATGCTGTGCAGGGCTCTGACGCAGCCTGGCTGCTCATGGCTCCCGGCGGGAGGGAAACGTCGGGTCAGGGAGAGCAGAGCAGCTCTCAATGTAGCTGGGCAGCTCTTGAGAAGAGGCCTCATCCTTTCCTGTGGCTGCCAGCACGGCCAGAGCCCCCACACCAACCCTCTTCCAGGGGCTTATCTGCAAAGGGCTCATCTTGCTGGCAAGTTCCGCTCAGCTCCGTTTGCTGCTGGTTTCAGCTGGGATGTTAAAAATAACTCCAGCAGAAATGGAAAACCTTTAGAGAGCTTCACTGCTCATCTGCCTGCCTGCCCTGGCTACTGCTCTGCTGATGAGCCAGGCCAGGACCTTGCATGTAGGTCCCAAACTGGGGAAACTGAGGCAGGGAGGAGGCATGAGAGGAACCACCTCGTTGTTATTCATGAAGCCTGAGGAGCAGGTGAGGTGATGTGGTGGAGCCTGCAAGCCTCGACCCCCGTTGATGGTGCTGGTCAATTCCCAGCCATGAGAAGGGGTGCCCAGGTACCTGGGATGTGCCTGCACCCCAAACTGTCTGCTGCTCTCCTTGTCTTGCCATGGTCCTGTTGGAGAGAGCCTTGCACCAGGGCTCCACCAGCATCAGGATGGCTGCTCCTTTGCTGCTGCTCATGGGGTCGAGGTGCAAGCCAGGGAGATAGAGGAGAGCTGCAACAATACAGAAAGGATTTACCAGCCCAAATGTTCCTCCCCGAGCTGCATTTGTCCTTCTTCAGAGCCTGATTCACCCCATCCCCACTCAGCCCCTGCAGGTGGGGTGGGTGGAGTGTGGTGGAGACACCTCGTCAGAGCCCAGCTTGCAGTGAACCACCCTCGGGGGATGTTTAAAGGGCTAAGCTGGGCCGTGTCCAGGCTCACGCCTTGGGGAACCGCAGCAGGAGCTGTCACCTCTTCCTTCTGTAGGTCTGAGAGGTTTGGGGGCTTGCAAGACAGGGAGTGCATGGACCAGATGCTCCGTGAGCATCAGCCCGACCACACCAGTATGCACTGAGCTACGGGTCCAAGCTGCTCCCCCTCGATTCCCTGGAGCTCATCACTTCCCCTGCCTCTGCTGACAGCTCCAGATAAATTGGCCTTGAAGAGGAAAATGGGCTGATTTGTGTGTTTTGTTTTCCACGTCAAGAGAGCTGAGTGTTTTCATACCTTGCAGGGCAGCTGCTGGGAAAGAACAAAGCCCATCGTCAGGGGAGTTAAAATTAGATGAGATTCTTCCCTGCCTAGCCAGTCTGCCTGGCTGGGTGGGCAGAGGGGCAGAGGGGGGGCTTCTTGCAGCGTTCTTTCCTTGGCATTGTGTGCAGGGAGCCTGTCTCCCAGGGCAGAGCATTTGCATAGGACGTGCTGTCAGTCCAGCTTGGAGCTGGGGCAGGAGCTGGGATATCTCAGCTCGGGGCTTTGCAGGCGTGAAAGCCATTCCTGGAGATCAATGTCGTCCCGAGGGATGATGCCAATGGTGTCCCCAAGGCGTTCTCGGGACACAAAGGAGACTGTCCCCTCTCTGGGGTGGAGCTGGCGATGGTGTCAGCCTGGCCTGAGCCCCCTGCTCCCACCCGCGGCTGGGCGTGTACTGAGGCTGCTTGGACACGGGGTAGGTGTCTGCTTCACTCTGAGCCCTCGGAAAATGTCTCCAAGGTGACGATTTTATCTGAGGGGTCACCAAACCTTTCTCCTCAGCCAGCAGCTTGCCTGACCCTGTAGCAAACACAAGGAGAGGGCTCAAGGGCGCTGGCAGCCTGCTCGAGTCACGCTGGCTGAGGACACTGCGCCTTCCGCAGCCCATCCCCGAGGGGACTCAATCCCCACAGCAGCCTTTTTTACCCTGATTGTTGTTTATTTCGGTCTTCCCACCCCCCTCAGTGCTGCTTTTGGCTGACAATGGAGCACTGATTGG
Organism: Pogoniulus pusillus; assembly: GCF_015220805.1. Lineage (NCBI taxonomy): Eukaryota > Metazoa > Chordata > Aves > Piciformes > Lybiidae > Pogoniulus > Pogoniulus pusillus. The sequence goes on along the minus strand of NC_087300.1, from coordinate 298,694 downwards.
GAACGGGCAGCGTCTCCCGGGGTGTCAGGGAAGCTGTGAGCCCAAGCTGCGCCCCCCCCCCCCCCCCCGGCTGGCTCTCGGAGGTGGCATCGCTGCTGCTTCGTGTCGGGAGCGTTAATAACCTGTGAGTCATCTCCTCAGTGAACCATCTTGAGAAGGGGGGGTCCAGGCTGGGGTGCTGCTTCCAGCCTGAGCTGCTGTGGGAAAACAAAGCTCTGAGCTGCTGGCGAAGGGAAGTGATGGCAGTGTGGATCCCGGGCTTTCCCCTGGGACATGGGGACTATGTGTGGGGAACCAGGACACGCACCTGGGGAAAATGTGGCTGTGACACGGGGACTGTGTGCCCTGGTGCTGGTTGTGACACAGTGGAGGGCCAAGGGCCGCGTGCACAGGGATGTGCATGCACAGACTCAGGTGTTGCACTCCAAGACACAGAAGGGAGTCTCATGCTGGGTTTCCCATGGGAATCACATCCATTTGTCCATCTCCCACTGATCTGACAGGGGATTTGCCACAACTTTCTCCTGTTCCAGCAAGACAGGGGTCAGGTTAGACCCCTTGGGCTGCCATTGACCACCCTGATCCCAGAGCAGGAGGTCTGCTTTCTCAGCACAGAAAAAAAAAATCTACTTTTTCTGCAGCTTTTTGTCTTTCTACTGCAGCCCTTAGGGCAGGGAAGCTGCTCCTGCCATGACCCGTAGCTTCCACAGTCAAGCCACCATGAGCAGAGCCACCATGGGGCTGGTGCTGGGGTGGATGCATGGGCACTGAGCCCGTGGATCCACCTCCTCTGAGGGCTCTGGAGCTCCTGGGAGGAAACAGGAGCTGGCTTTGATCTTGAGAATCCAGGTCAGCACCAATCCAGCTGCAATCCTGCTGCTCCCAAACTGTGCCAGGCTCCTCTTCCCTAGCACCACTTTGGTGCACCAGGCACAAAGCTCAGCTCTTTGCTCCACTTGTTCGTGCTCCTCCAGATGTCCGTGGGGTGAGCTAGTTTGGAGATGGGAGAAAAGAGAAAACGTCCTCTTGGTGGAAACCCTGGGGGGAAAGCAGAGGAGGGTTTGGCAAGGCTGAGTTTTGGCTGAAGATTTTGGTCACCTGGAGAGCACCAGAAGCTGCAGAGGCAGCATCTGGCTCCCACCAGCACTTTGCTCTCAGGGTAGATTGTTCCTGCAGGGTACCGAGATGTGAAGGTCAGGGATGCAGCCAGAGCCAGGCTGGATGTGGCTTGGCTAGAGCCCAAAGGAAGCCTTTTGGTCATCACCCAGCTCACCCCAGCTGCGTCTCCAGCACAAGAGCCACCAACATCACCTGTTGGGTGTCCTCTGCAGCACCTCCACTGCGGCAGGAGGCAGCCCAGCCCCAGGCTGCCTTGAGCCCTGCAGGTGCAGGGCCCTCTGTGTCCTACTCATCTCCCTGCTGTCAGCTGGGTCTGAAAGCCTCTGGCCATGGGTGCCAGCCCTACCTGTGTCTGCAGGTCAGGGCTTTGGAGGTGCCCAGCCTCCTACCAGTGGGGTGTACAGGCAGCTCCCTGTGCTTGGCACCAGTCGCCCAGCCCCACTGGTATCAGCCACAGTCACAAGGGGAGGTCTTTCCCCATTTCTCATGGAGGCAACTCTGCATCTTCCCAGGTGTGTGAGCACCTGAAGAGGAGCAAGAAGGCAAGATCCTGTCCTCAGAACTTCAGATGAGGTGCTGGACCTCACCATCCTCACCAGAGAGCTGCAGAAAGTGCTCACAGTGATGCTACCCCTGCCATGGGGTCCCTTTGGCAGTGCTGGGGATTTTCCCTTGCTGCAGTTCCCAGCATGATAACATCAGATGCCCACTGCCATCTGTCCCAGCTTGTCTCAGTGGCCTCAGGAGAGTTCCTGGGGAGGGCAGAACCTCCTCAATCCAAAGGGGCACAGATGGTGGCTGCCCAGTGTCATGTTTTTCCAAGACAGCCACCTGCTTCCTCCAGCACTGCCAGCAGTGATGCTGAGCTGTGGGACAGAGCTGCTGCTGGTGTTACGGGTCTGCCAGCCAGCCCTGGGAGCCTCAGGAGGCTGAGGGCATGGCATAGACCTGGCCATGGTAATACCCAGGGAAAAGCAAGGGCCACTGGGAACGGGAGTGAGAATGCCAGTGAGGGCTGGAGGGGGGTCCTTGGGGGGTGCTGGCATCTGTGTTTTGTCCTTTACTAGCAGAAAGGGGACAGACAGACTGGTCCCAGCTTGGGAGGGGCTGAACCCAAGGGACTTCCTCCAAGGAAATGTGAGAACCCAGCATGGGAGCACCGCCAGGGCCCTGGCAGGATGTTGGGCACCTCTGAATTTGGCCATCCAAAGGCTGGGCTGCCAGAACCACAGTCCAAGGACAGTGAAGGCAGAGAAGAGGGGTGGGAGGAAGAGGAGCAGTGCTGGAGAAGGCTGCTGTGTTCAGTTGGTGCTTCTCCCAGCCCCAAAGGCAGCTTCCTTCTCCTTCAGCCTGTGAAACCTGCCACAGCTGATCACAGACAGGAACTTTTCTCTCTTTTCTTTCTTCTGCTGAAAGGCACAAAAATCCCCCCTCGCCCCCAGCCTCTATGTCTCCCAGACGCCAGGATCTTCCTCCCACCCTCTCCCACTCTTCCTCTCTGAAGCCATCACAGGCTCAGCTCTGGGTCACCCACTTCATCCCTCCTTGTCCTTGAGAAGTCATTTTCAGGGCTGATTTCTCCTCTGATTATGGGGTCAGGGCTAAGATTTTTCCTTCGGAGAAGACATTTGCAGGGTTGAGTTTTTCTTCTGGAGAAGCCTTTTAGGACTGCAAACCTGCAGGTCTCAGCTGGCCTGTCCCCAGGGAGTGCTTGGCAGCCCAGCCTGCAGTTAAATAAAGAAGAGTAATAAGGGCAAATTGAAAGCAGTGGTTTAATGACCAGGAGGAGCTATGCCCGCCTCGCTGCCCAGCTAAAGATAGAGATTCATTGTCTAAACACAAAATGCCAACATCCCTGCTCCCAGCCAGGTGAAGCAGCTGAGAGCCACAGACAAGTGGTTAAAAGCCACATGAAACAGCCAGTGCCTGGAGAAAGCCCTGGGCTGGAGCAAGAGCTCTGCTGGCAGGAGATGTTTATTGATGAAGGAGAGGAAAACAAGTGGGAAGGAGCTTTTGCTTCCCCCCTGCCCCCCAAGGCTCTGGCTGCAGCAGTTTGGGGGGCAGGCTGTGTTTGATTTGTAAATCCCTCCTCACTCGGTGGTCTGGAGCAGCCTTGTCTGCAGGACTCGGTGACAGTGATGTTGATTTAAGGGATTTGAGGATGTTAATTCATCCTTCCCATGGAAATGTATCTGTGCCTCTCCCACGGCATGGCAGGGAGCAAAGCCTGGTTGGAGATGAGTGCATCGCCCTGGAGCTGGGGACCCTTCTGTCCCCACGGAGGCTGTGACAGGCACACATCCACGCGGATGCTGCTGAATGCTGAACACAGGAGCTGCCATGGAGCTGTGCAGAACCACAGAATCACTTCAGCTGGAAAGGTCCTCTAAGATCATCCAGTCCAACCATCAACCAGTGCCACCACGGCCACTAAACCATGTCCCCAAGTGCCATGGCCATACCTTTCCTGAACACCTCCAGGGGTGGGGACTTCACCATCTGCCTGGGCAGCCTGTGCCAGTCCCCGACTGCTCTTGCAGCAAAGAAATTCGTCCTGCTATCCAAACTAACCCTCCCCTGGCACAATTCCATCTGTTTCCTCTTGTTCTATCATGATAGTAGGAAAAAAGAGCCCAACCCCCACCTGGCTCCAGCTCCATTCGAGGAGCGGCAGAGAGGAATGAGGTCTCCCTCACAGCCTCCTCTTCTCCAAGCTGAGCCCCCCCAACTCCCTCAGTTGCTCCTCCCCAGCCCTGCTCTCCAGACTCTTCTCCAGCTTTGTTGCCCTGCTCTGGACCTGCTCCAGCTCCTCGATGTGAGTGACCCAAAAGTGACCCCAGGGTTAGAGCTGCGCCTCACCAGTGCTCAGTCCCGGGGCACAATTCCTGCCCTGCTCCTGCTGGCCACACCATCGCTGATCCAGGCCAGGATGCTGGTGCCCTTCTTGCCCACCTGGGTACACTCCTGCCTCGTCTTCTGCTGCTGCCACCCAGCACCCCCAAGTCCTCCGCTGGGCAGTTTCCAGCCAGTCGCCCTCCAGCAGAGAGCTCTCAGCTGCCGGGGGAGGAAGCCCGCAGCTAACTGCGCTGTTAACGACCTGCAGTGCCCCGGGGAAGCCGCTCCCACGGTGCCGCTGAACGATCCTCCCCTCGCTGCCCAACAGCAAGCACTGAGCCCACTCTTCCCCGTGACTTAGGGACCAGAGCTGCGGGTGGTTGGCAAGAGGACATTTAGTGCTGTTTTCTCCCTGCTGCAGCCAGGATCTCCCAGGAGCCAAGTAGCTTTTCTCCTCTCCTTACATTTCCACCTTCCTCCGTACCCAGGCGCAGCCCAGGAGGGCCGGGATGAGCCACGGCTGGACGGGCAGCAGCTCCTCCTCCCTCCTGGGGCTCCGCATCTCCCAGCAGCAGCTTCGCCGTGCGGAGCAGCTCTCCTGCCCCAAGGAATTACCTGCAAAGGGCTGGGCAGAGAGCGCAAGGCCCAGCGACAGAGGGGACATCCAGGGGGGACAGCCCTTGGTGGAGCTGGGTGCTGGGGGTGCAGCTGCAGTGTCCATGACCTGGCCAGGCTCATGCCTGCGGCGTGCCACACGTGTCCCCGACGGGTACTCCTTGTCTCCAGGCTGAGCTGCTGCTCCAGCGCTGAGGCAGGCCCCCCCCTCCAAGTGGATCCCTCCCCACTAAATGGATTCCTCTCCAAAAAGTGGCTCCCTGCCCACCAAGCGCTGCAGCAGACGGCAGATCCCTCAGCCGCTAGCCCCAGTCGCGGCCGCCGCGGACTCGCTCGTCGCAGCCAGGCTGCCGTGCGGCGGAGAGCAGCTACTTAGCATTTGCTTCCCTGGAGCTCCTGACCCTGCCAGCCTCGGGAGCAAATTGGCTGCTGTGGGTAATGCGTCTGCTGAAAGGGCTGCCGGGGGTGGCAGGGCTCCTGGGAAGAGCTTCCTCACAGGACCAGCTCTTTATGATGGCCCTTTAGGAAGGAGGCTCTCTGGAAGAACCTGGCCTTGCCTGCCAGCTGCTCTCAGCTTTCAGGCTTGAGTAGCCTCAGAGAAAGGAGGTACAAAGATGGCTGGGGTGAACCCAAGCCTGGGAACAACCCCAGCCTGCGGTCCTAGGGCACTCAGCTCAGAGTTTCCTACAATGAGTTGGGTTAGAAGGGTCCTTAAAACCCTCTGCCATGGGCCAGGACATCTCCACCAGCCCAGGTTGCTCAAGGCCTCATCCGACCTGGCCTTGAACACCCTCAGGGAAGGGGCATCCACAGCCTCCCTGGGCAACCTGTGCCAGTGTCTCACCTCTGTCGCCATCCCTGGAGGTATCCACAGAGGTGCAGAATCACAGAGTTCTTTCAGCTGCAGAAGAGCTCTAAGCTGAGGATGTGGTTCAGCACTGACCTGGCAGCGCAGGGCCAATGGCAGAACTGAGCAAACTTGAAGGTCTCTTCCAACCCAAAGGATTCCACAATTCTGTGATTCCCTGGTTTTTGGTCAAGGAAAGCACCAGCCAGGGGCTACATGTGGCCAGGACGTGCTGGGGAGGTGCAAAGTGGTGGAAAGATCATAGAATGGTTTAGGTTGGAAGGGACCTCAAAGCTAAGCCAGTTCCAGCCCCCCCAGCACCTCCCACTAGAACAGGTCACTGAAGGCCTCATCCAACCTGGCCTTGAGCACCTCCAGGGAGGCTGGAACACAGAAGCACAGAATGTGCTCACGTTCTCTGATTCTATGCCCCACAACCTCCCTGGGCAACCTGTGCCAGTGTCTCACCACCCTCACTGTGAAGAACTTCTTCCTAACATCCAGTTTCAATCTCCCCTCTGCCAGTTCAAACCCATTCCTCTGCCTCCTGTCGTTCCAAGCCCTTGTCAATAGTCTCTTCCCAGCCCCCCTGTAGCCCCCTTCAGATCCTGGAAGGTTACTCCAGGGCCTCCTCGAAGCCTTCCCTTCTCCAGGCTTCTCCAGATCCTTCAGGGACACTGCAGACAGGCAAAGCAGAGTTAGAGAACAAACAGAGACCATTTCCCCTCTGCAGTGCAAACTGTGCCTGATCCAGAGGATGAAGAGATGGGGGGGTAGGTAAGCCTTGAACATCCAGCTCATCCCCCCTGCCATTCCCACCTCCATCCCACCCAGGGTGCTCTACCCACACCCAGAGCTGGGCTGCAGGGTGCTGCAGCAGTGCACTCAGAGCTGCCCTGCCCTGCCGTGCCATGCCGCAGCCGCTCAACTCTTCATTAGCTCGCTCAAGATTAATCTGCTGCTCCTAATTGCTGAGTGCCCCTGAGCTCCTGGCGGGGAGGGGAAGCAGCAGCCAGCAGAAGCAGCCAAGGTGGGGTTTGGTTCCCGCACAACGTTTAGGTCGCCGTTGCTGTGGGAGGCATGGGGATGGGAATTCCTGTGGCCTGTGGAGAAGGGAGGTGGGGTACAGCAGTTCTTGGGGTGCTTTGCCTGCTGCCTCATTCCATCCTGGCCCCAGGAGGAAAAACCATGTGTGGCTCCCACAGGAGACCCAGGAAGACTGGGATTTGTGGGGGTTAGGTTTGCCTTTAAGGTGGCTCTTTGTTCAGTCAAGGCAGGAGGGAAAGGAAAAGTCCCTGCCAAGTGCTGTGATCACAGAAGGGCTGAGCTCAAAGTGCTCTGCAGACTCAGCAAACCTCTTCAGCCCAGAAACGATAGGGCATTGGGGGGAGTTCCTGCAGGAAAAGCATGGTCTGTAATTTTCCATGCAATATGGAAAGATTTGAGTCCACTTTGGGCTCCTTGGATGCATTTAATCATCCAAGGCCCTGGGGGAGGCTGGGGAGCTATTTCCCTTTTCCCGCTGATCGATTGCTGCTGACAAAATGATTTCCCTCCTTGTTCTGCAGGAACAACCGCCTGAGCACTCAGCCAGGCCGAATCCATGGCTTTGCTCCAAGCTTTCTGCCTTGGCTGGGATGGGCTGAGCTGGGCAGCAGGGCTGGGCTGGGCAACCACCTCGTCTGCTGCTCCGAGCAGCTGATTCACTCACAGCAACGCAGAACAATGGAGAAAGAAAATTGCTCTGCTCATAGCAAAGTGGGACACGTGAAGAGGCTGCTCCTAGCAGGCAGATGAATCCTGCATGTGGGGTTTGAGGTCTGGGAAGGAGAAAAGAGCCTGAGCCTGGTGGATAATCACAGAACCCCAGCGTAGTGTGGGGTAGAAGTAACCTCTGGAGCTCACCCGTTCCAACCGCCCTGATCCAGCAGGGCACCCAGGGCAGCTTGCCCACAGGACAACAGCGGCCAAGTGGCTGCTGGGGCAGCTCCTCTGTCATTTCTTCCCCCACCACAAACTGGAGCAGCTCTGAAGCACAGGAGGACAAAGCAGGATCATCCATAGGGCTAAAAGCTGAGCTCCTGGCTAGCTCCCACCACGCTGGAGCAGGAAGCTGTCACTTGGACGAGCTGCTCTGCCCTGGTGCTGGTGACTGGGGAGGACAATCCCCACGGCTCTGCAGTGGGAACAGCAGGCAGAGCCTCCTGACATTTAAGAGGCGAAAGAAAAGAGCTGGTGACGTTCTGGGTAAATACCAGTGGAGCTCCCAGGCACTGGCAGCCCAGGGTGGCACCGGGGACACCAGGCCTTGATTGGCAATTATGGGACAGCTCTAAGGAGGGTCATGCTCCCTCCAAACACAGCTCTGGGGTTCACCTTGGCGCTGAGGGCTCTGATATGTCTAGGGGGCAGGGCTCATCTCCAAGCCCTGATGGTGCAGGGTAATTCCAGCACCAGACTGGATGTCCAGGGTCAGTGTGAGCCTCCCCATTCCCTGACACTCCCAGTTTCTCATTCCAGACTGGGAATGGCAGTACTGGGATTTGCCAGCGAGGAGCATCCTGACAAGAGCTAGATTGTGATGACACAGTCCAGGGTGGGCACAGGACTGGGCTTAACTGGAAGCTCCAGAGATGTTCCCATGGGCCAGAAGCAGTCCCCAAACACTGTCATGTTCCTGGGGGACTGTGCAGAATCGGCATCACCCCAGAGAGGGTGTGGAGAAGTCTTGATACCTCCTTGGTGCTACTGCCCAGGGCAGGGAGAAAATGGGGAACTGCCTGGATGGACCAAGCCAGCTCCAGAACCACATCACTTGGGTCCAGTTCCAACACAATTCACCACCAGCCCCTCCCCAAGAAACCTAAGTGCCAGCAGGTGGGGGCTGCATGGAAGTCAGTACTCACTGCCTCCCTGCTCTGGGGGACAGCATGTGGGGCTGGGGGTTAGCGAGGCAGGAGAGAGGCTTTGGAAATGAGGTTGCCAAGGAAACCAGGGAACGGCAAAGGGCTGAGGGTTGATTTTTTCTTGTCAAGGCTGGAAAAATCGCAGGGTAGAAGGCGGGGGGGGGGAGAGGGCAGCAGCAAAGGCTCGTGGTGAGGGCAAGCCCAGGGGGCTGGGAACCAGGGGCTGGAGCCCTGGGCAAGCTGGGATGGCAAAGGACGAGGCAGATGCTGAGGGCTCTGTCTGCTGGATTCTGCATCTGCATGACAGAGCCTGGTGGAGAGTCAGGGAAGAGATGGGGTCTGGAGGCAGGGGTGCAGGCAGTCCCTATCACCAGTGGCATGGGGAGAGGCAAGTTGTAGGTTGAAATTAGCAGCTTCATTGCTTGGAGTTTCAGAACCAGAGGCTCCTTTGGTTGGAAGACAACTTCGAGATCATCCAGTCCAGCCCTCACCCCAGCACTGCCAGGGCACCACCAACCCATGGCTTCAAAATCCCTCCAGGGATGGGGACTGCACCACTGCCCTGCACCACTGCCTGGGCCAGGCCTGGACAACCCTTTTGAGGAAGAAATTGTTCCTCATGTCCAGCCTGAACCTCCTCTGGGGCAGCTTGAGGACACTTCCTCATCTTGTCACCTTACCTGTGTCCCTGTCACCTGTTGCTGCCTCTGAACCAAGCTTCTGGGGGAGGCTGCTGGCAACAGCTTAGTGCTATATGTCTCCATCCCACACCTCCTGTAGCCAAAGATATGGACTCCTGGCTGGCCCCTAACTCCCTTTCCCTGGAAACCCCCTCCCAGCTGTGAGTGGAGCAGCTGCCCTGCCACAGGACAGCCTTCAGCTTCCGACCCCAGCTGGGCTGCTGCTCCAGCCTTGGTTAAAGGTCGTCAATCAGCAGGCAGGTGGTGGAGAGCAAGGCACCACTGCAGCCCGGGCTGGGGGCTGGGGGTTTCTAGACTTGTTGGAGCTGGCTGGGAGTTCTCGGATGACCACAAGTCTTGAGCATAGGGTGTGTGAACCAAGACAGATCCCAGGTGCCCTCAGAAACAGACAGTGCCAGAGACATTCACACCTTTAATGCTCCAGCTGGAGGTTCCCCACACTCCTCTCCCCTCCCTCCCTTCAACCCCCCCCGGGACGCAGGGTGGATGGGCCATGTGTCACAGAGCAGAAGGACATGGTGGCACCCCACCAGTACCCCATTCCCCTGTGTCCCCCCACGGTGTGCATTTAGGTGAGGAAGATGTTTAAAACCTGGCCCCACCCTCAGCCTCAGGCTGAGTGCCACAGCCCCAGGTCCATGGGGCAAAGTCCCTCCTGCCCTCCAACCATCCACGTCCAGGTTTGCCCCAGGGAAGGGCAGGCTGCTGAGGTCTATTCCCAGTGGTACACCCCAAGCCAAGGGCAGGTCTTTACAGGCAGGAGCCACTTGAATTCAGCAAACCACCTGTCAGAGCACAGCTCTCTGGGGTATTCAAGGGAGCTCAGTGCAAGGAGACAGGGACCTGGCCCGCAGGGGCCAGGATCTACTAGCACTGCCCCAGTACCCTCCCTCCCCACCCTGCCGTGGCCATCACAGCTTCCTCTCCTGCCCCACGTTCCCTCCAGCCCCACTGCCGGGCACCATCAGCAGAACTGCAAGAGAAGCAGAGCCGGGGGTGGGTGCCAAGCCCCCTTGGCAGCATTCCGGGGGCCTTTGCCAGGCCCCGATGCTGGGGAAGGGGGCGGTGCCCAGAGCCCCCCGGCACAGACCTTCCAGCGGTTGCCGCACTCGTTGCACAGCACGAAGGTGGTCATGGGCTCGTCGGCACTGCGCGTCTGCACCTGCGGGCGCTGGGGTCAGCACAGCCACCACACTGCCACGTCTGGGGCCGCCAGGGGCAGGGGGGCCGCCAGGGGCAGGGGGGCCGCCGGAGGGGCTGTGGGGCTGACCTGGTTGTAGGTGCAGTTCTTCTTCTTGCACTTGCCACACTGGAAGAGGTCGGTGACGGTGCCGCCCGTCTTGGCCATCTGGTGCTCCCGGATGGCCTCCTGGGTCATGGCACTGCGCAGCCTCTTCAGCTCCTCGCTGGCCATCTCCTGCCAACGCCACCGGCTCTGCCCAAGGGCTCACAGCCGAGGCAGCACAAGCTGCAAGCCACCCTGGTGCAGCACCTTCCCCATCCTCGCCAGCACCAGGACTGATCCTGCTCCTTGTGCTGGCTGGAGGGCTTGGCCCATCCGGAGGAAAACCACCACCAACGCTCAAACTGAGCTGCAGGCACCTGGCTCACCACGGAGGGCCCAGGGCTCCCCACAGCCCCCAGGGCTCCACACAGCCTCGAGGGCTCCCCACAGCCCCCAGGGCCCCACACAGCCTCGAGGGCTCCCTACACCCCCAGGGCTCCCATGGTCTCCTGCCAGTTGAGGAGGTGCAACAGGGACCCTCAAGCCAAGTCCTGCCAGTGTGACATCCCCCACCCAGCGGTGACGGGCTGGGGGTCCAGGTAGCGCTCTCCCACTTCATCCCTCTGCCTAACGCTCCCTGCATCCCGGCCAGCACCAGCAGATGCTGGCAGAAGCCTGGCATGGACCCCACCAGATCCAGGCAGCCCCAAGAGCAGAGGCTGGAGAAGGCCTCCCCGGCAGGGGCGACGTGGGCAGGGCCCCGCGGGCAGGGCGGTGCCCCCACCTCGGCGCTCATGCGGGCGATGAGGCTGGGCGGGATGGCCCCGCGCAGCACCTTCCTCCGCAGGCTCGGGTTCTTGGGGTCCTTCAGGTTGCTGAGCCTGCTCCGCACCCGGTTGCGATACTTCATGTCTGTGCTCTTCAGCTCCTGGAAGATATGTGGGGGTCTGTCAAGGAACCAGGGGCGAGGCAGGGGATGGCAGTCCCGTGGGCATCCGCCGCCACCCTGGGCCTGCTGCTGACTGCCAGCAGAGCTGGTGCCATGCGTGCACAGGGCGGCCAAGCTCAACAGGGCTTCGCTTCCTGGGGGCCACGAGTGGGGAGAGTCTCCCTCTGCTGCGACACCCCAAGGCTGCCAGAGCACAGGGACCTCACCGAGCCCCGGCAATAAGCTCATGCTGCAGAAGACTCATCCTGTGCTCCTCCTCCCAGGCTGCTCAAAAGCCACCCCTTGCCTTCATAGATGCTTGGTGACAAGGCTGAGCAGGCAGCTCCAGGGTCCCCTGAGGCCCCAGGCACACAGCCAGGCTCTGGGGTGCATCCAGAAGGAGGCATGGCCCTGGGGCTGGTCCTGCTCTTGTGTACTGCCAGGAGACCCCGGGGAGTGGGAGGCCCTGAGCTGGAAGTGAACAAACGGAGGTGGCTCCATCCCTGACATGGCACTGCCATGGATGGGGGCTGGCAAAAGAGCTGGGCACCCACCGCAGGCTCAGAGAAGAAACCTTGGCTGGGTCTGGCTTTTTTCCCCAGGGACAGAGGGGATCACAGGGGCCTGGGGGGGACACAGAGCCCCGTACTAAGGCAGGTGTCCGTGAGAAGCTCTGCTCAGCGTCAGCCTCAGCCTCTAACCAGGGTCTGGGCTCCCTCTGCAGGCAAAGGAGACTGCAGAGTCTGTTCCTCCCTGGCCCTGTTCCTGTCCCTCCCTGGCCTTGTCCCTGTCACCCTCCATCCTGTTCCACCCATGCATGTGTCCCTCAGCCGCTGGAGCCTGGGACCCCAGCCCCCCAGAGGATATGGTCTTCAATCTCTGATGCCATCTTCTCACAGTTGACACCACACTCCTTGTAGTCTTCTAAAGGGCAGAGAGGCCAAAGGGTAAGTTTTTGCTGTGGCACCAGACAGGTCTCACCACACACTGAGAACCCCCCCAAAAGTCACAAGTCTCCCCCTGCCCCATCCCCACACTCAGATCCTTCCCAGAGATGCCCACCAGCCTCCTGGCATTCAGGGGCTCCAGCACCTGCTGGCTCAGGCAGCCTCAGAGCTCCAGCACCCCCCAAGAGCTCCAGTGCCCCCTAAGACCTCCAACACCCCCCGCCAAGAGCTTCAGCTCCCCCAGCCCTGCTCACCATCCACACGCAGGGCAGCTGCCAGCATCTCGATGCATTTGTCCCTCACCGAGTCCCCTGTCAGGTAGCAGGGGGCCAGGAGGCAGGGGCCAGGAGAGAAGGTAGGGCTGGTGGGGGTCTGTGGTGCCTCTGGCTTGGCCTTGCTGCCATTGGCTCTGCAGGGGCACACACAAAAGGCAGGCAGGGATCTGCCAGTTGTCCAGGACAGTGGGATGGGCACTGCCCACAGCTATCTGCCAGGGCCATCTCCTACCTGTTCTCCTTGTGGTCACCGGAGTTCCTCTGGTAGCTGGAGGAAGCTGGAGAGGGACTGGTGCCTACAGAGGCTCTCCTGGGGGTGGCACAAAGGGACAGTGGGGGTGACACCAGAGGCAGCAGCACATCAATGTGAGTGCTTGGAAGCCAGCAGGAATCTCCCTGGAGGAAGATTTGCTCCTCATGGGGAGCGTGGCGGAGCCCGTGGCAGGGTCAGGGCTCCCACCCCAGCCGCAGGTCCTGTGGTCAGAGCATTGCCAAAGGGCATCCCCAAAGCACATCCAGGCTGCTTGGGGATGTCCCTTCCTCACCTGTCCCCTGATGGTCTCTTCTGTGGGGAGGAGGCAGCTGAGGTTCTGGAGGACCTCGAGTCAGCAGAGTTTCTCCTGGCAGGACAAGGTCCACATCAGAAGATGGTGATGGGGAGCAGGCAGTGGGTCCAGGCCCCCAGCCCAGTGAGGGGCTGGGGTCAGACCTCTTCCATCTTCCCCCAGGCACCTACCTCTCTTTCTTGCCATCCAGAGGTGACGTCGAGGGCGCAGCGGAGCCATCGTTGGGCTCCCTTTACCGCAGGCAACCAAAGCGAGGGGGAGAGGCCCTCAGTGAGCCTGTCTCCAGCACGCCCAGCAGGAGCTGGATGCTGTCTGCCCATCCACACACCCCAACCCCAGCCACATCACCCCCGAGCGCCCCCCAGACCCCTGCATGGCTCAGGGTGCTCTTTGGCTGGCACCTCTCTGGGATGTGGCCAGCAGGCTGGCCCCGGGGCATGCTGGCATGAGAGCTGGGCATGCTGGGCTTCCTGAGGCCAGAGATGGTAGGGCAGGGCCAGATGGGTACCGTCCCACAGCCCCTGCCCTGGGAACAAACAGTGGGCAGCAGTCCCCACCTCTCCTTGTGCTTCTCCTTGTGCTTCTCAGCTGGGCTCCTGAGGTGCTTCTCCCCTTCACTGGGGCAGCTGGCAAGATCCAGCACCTTCTCCTTCTCCCCATCTGTGGCCCTCTTCTTCCCATCCACATCCTTTTCCTTTTTTGGGGTGCCAGAGGGCTCTGGGGAGAGGAGCTGAGTGTCACAGGTATGGCCGAGAGCAGCGCCTGAGGAGCTGCGTCCAGGGCTGGGGAGAAGCTCAGCCCTTGGCGGGGCGTGGGGAGGGTCGCACTGGGTGACATCATCCCGGAAAAGCCACCAGGTCCCTGCAGCTCCTACCAGCCCCGGGCCATGGTGGCCATGCTGCAGCAAGTCCCTCCTCCAGCCCCTTGGAGACCACCAGATGTTTGGGGTGCCAGGGTGGTGAGGGAGGGTTGGGGCCTGGAGGGCTTCCCAAGTCTCCCCAGTGCTGCTCACCCAGCAGCCGCTTCCAGTTCCTGATGAGGATCTTGGCCGAGGCCACGACCTCCTCATCCTCGCAGTGCTTCCGCATGGAGTTGACAGCCACTCCGATGCGCGTGGCCTGGGGACACATGGCAGGGGGTGTGCCAGGACAAGCCTCCCCCACCGCTTCCACCCTGCCGGCAGCTGCCAGCCACCCACCCAGAGCCCTCACCTGGAGCAGCTGGACGGTCATAGTGTAGCCAGTGAGGGACTTGAGCAGATCCAAGGCCCCTTCCTAGAGCGGGGAGAGGTCGTGGGGGCCTTTGAGGAGCCAGGGAGAATTGGGGAGGGGGGACCCATAGAGGTAGCCCATGTGCCCTCTGCCCTCTCACTGGCACCAGGCAGCACGGGAAGGCACCTCCAGGGGACACAAAGCAGCCCTGAGCCAGTTCCCAGGGAACTGCAGACCCTCAGCGGCCACATCCCAAATCCTGATGGATGATGGAGTCGTGGAACCCCCCGGGCGTGGGGTCACCTCTGCTGGCAGGGAAGCAGCAGCTTCCCCTAAAGCCTGGGGAAAGACCTCATGGTGAGGAAACTGAGCTGTGTGCCAGCAGCTGGGCATGGCTGAGGGACAGCCGAGTGTCCCCACGTGGGGGTGTGAGGGGCCGTGGGAGGCTCCCAGGATTTCAGCCCGATCCCAGGCTCAGGGCCGCTGCAGGGCTAAAGACAGTCGCAGCAGGAGTCCTCCTCCTGCTCTCCTCGGGTATTTTTGGAGCCCCAGCAGCAGACAGCAGCTCGCAGGTGTCCTCCTGGCAGGGGGCACAACCTCACCCTGGGCGGGACCCCAGCCACCATGAGGGGCTGGAAGCCCTCCCCCGTGACGGGTGCAGAGGATGTCCCCACACTGCGGCCAGCCCCTGGCCCTGTGCACGGGCACGGGGCTGTGGGGTAGGAGGGCTGGGCAGGATCAGCTCCTTGACCCCGGGATAATTCCCACGGGATCCGTGTGGCTTCCATAGGAGCTGGACTTGGTCCCAAGCCCTGACACCCCAAAAAGCCACCAGACCCCGGGGCTGGCAGTGCTGTCCCCACCCCCACCCGGGAGCCGGCACCGTGGCAGGTCAAAGGCTTCAGGAACCGTCAAACATTAACCGGAGGGCCCGGCCCTGCCCACGCGCAACCGGATCCGCGCGATCCCCGACGGATTCTCACCGGGAACGAAGGTTGGCAGGGGCAGACACTGGCTGCCCCCAGGCACCTCACCGCCGAAGCCCCCCAGGAGCCACCATTCGGCCCCCTCCCCTTGCACGCGGTCGTGCAACAGGCAGGGCCTGGGGGGGGAGGGGGGCGCTGTGTCCCTGCCCCCCGCGAGGTTTTGCCTTGCATGTGGCTGAGCCCCTGGCACCAGCCCTGGCCCCGATCGGGTGTTGGCAGCGGGCTGGCGGCCAAGCACCTGTCACCCACAGTTGCCCACGGTCCTGCACCACCGAGGGGTGCCTGCGGCCACCATCCCCGGGACAGACACCTCCCCGTCCCCAGATCCCAACGGCCAGGAGAAATGGGGTGCGGGAGACCCTCAACCGGGAAGCACCCCTGGGTGCTGGCACAGTGAAGCTGGTCTGGGGGGGGTGTAGGCAGCACCGTGGAGTGGTGGTGGCACCTGTGGGTGCTCAGCGCCCCTTGGAGCTGCTCAGACCACAAGCAACAGGACGGGTGCTGAAGAACAAGACTCCCCCGTTACCCCAGCCATGCAGCACCCAAACACGCAGGCACACGCGTGCCACGATGCCCACATGGCACAGCACACCTCCGCGCCCCACGCACGCCCGGGGCTCGCCCTCACCGTGCTCCTCCGGGCCACAAGCTTATCCAGTTTCTTGGCGATCCGGACCAGCTCCTCAGCGGGCCCCATGCTGGCGGCTCCTGGCTACCCGGGCTGGGGCAGAACCAAGGCGGCAGCGGGCAGAGCTGAGAGCTGTTGGCATCAGGGGGAGCTCGGGCAGGGGCTGGGGGCAGCTGGGTCTGAGTGGTGCCCGCGCTGGGAAAGAGAAGGAAGGGCAGGAAAGGAGAGAAAGCCGAAAGGAGGAGGGGCCGTGCTGGCCAGTCACAAACTGTGCCAGACAGGGCAGGGCTAAATATAGCCGGGAGCACCGGGACGGGACGGGGCCGGCCGCGGCAACCGAGGGAGGCGCTTGCCGGGGGCACCGAGACACCCCTATGCCAGGCTCGGGGCAGCCTGGCGGTGCCAGCGTCCCCGCGGACTGCTGGAGCTGCCTGACGGGGGGTTGGCATGGAGAGAGCTCGGGACGTGGTTTTGCCACTGGCATGGCTCAGGAGGGTTGTGGCTTTGGCACCAGGATGGCTCTCCCCGGCACCAAACCTGGGGACAAAAGCTGCCGTGCCAAGTGACACCTCAACCGCCCCCAATGGCCCATTAAGTCTGGCAGATGCCAAGGCTACACCAGTACTTGCCAACTGGGAGCAGCCACTGTGTGATATGCCAGCCTGTGGTGGGTGCCAGCAGCTCCTCCAGAACGGGGCAGCAGTTGGGGGCACCGTGGTGCCGATGCTGCCCCCAGGCTCGAGTGGCACACAAAGTCAGGTGGGGTGGGTGACAGCCAGAGTACCACCCTGCTCCACGAAGGGACGGCTGTAGGGTGAGCACCCCACTTGGAGCTGGATTGGTCTGGGCACGCACAGAGGATGCCCATGCCCCAGCCTGGCCTTGCATGGCTGCCCAAACCCTACCCTGGTGCAGTCACACCCTCCCCCCAGCACTCCCCAGGACAGTGGTCCCCCCAAAACACACCCCCAGACCCCTGGGTCACAGCCCTAATGGGCACCAGGAAGTCACAGAGCCTCCAGGGCACATCAGCAGCACCCAGGGTGGGCACCGGGAGCCCCTGGGAGAGGCTGTGTGTGACCCTCCCCCCCCACTCAGGCACTTCCACGCTTGAGGCTTTATCAGAAACGAGACAGAAACCCTTAAAAAACAAAAGACATTTTTGAGATGAAACATTTGACACAGACAGAAAAGCAGGGAGGGTCGGCGGGGGGGAAGGCAGGTGGCTCCCGAGGGACACCAGCATGGGAAGGGGACATTGGTCCCACAAAAAGCTGCAAAATCCCCTTGGGAAGACCCCCCAGGGCCAGGGTAGTGATCCAGCATCCACCCCAGCCCCCATGGCAGGGGCTGTGTGGGGCCACCTGAAGCCCCCCAGATGGAGGAATGGCATTTCACTGC
Organism: Pogoniulus pusillus; assembly: GCF_015220805.1. Lineage (NCBI taxonomy): Eukaryota > Metazoa > Chordata > Aves > Piciformes > Lybiidae > Pogoniulus > Pogoniulus pusillus. Next base: position 281,504 of record NC_087300.1, on the reverse strand, counting down.
TACCCAGGGGAGGCTTTGGAGCAACCCCAAGCCCCACCAGTAACCAGAGCATGGGGGGAACCTAGAGACCCTCCAGCCTCCCCTCCAAGGTTCCTAAAAGCCCTTCCCTCTTCCCTGCCCATTCCAAGGGCTTCACAGTTGAGGTTGAGAAGAAAAGGGGGGGGGGGGGGGTACCTGGCTGCTCCCCAACCCTGTTCCCCCCAGGACAGGGAGGGGGGTCCATGGCTCCTTGGCAAATGAGGGTGGGGGGGACCAAGTGCAGCTTCTCTCTCCCCCAGTCCTTGCAGAGAAGGGACAATGCTTGGGGATGGGCAGAACAAACAGGAGGGATGGGGGAGCAGGGGACACAGAATGCTCAGCCCAGCAGGGCAGTGTCTGTCCCCTGCTCCCCCAGCCACCAGCCATGGATGGCTCCCCCAGCAGAGGGGTCTCTGAGGCCCCTTGAAGGGCAGTGTCCAGCCCAGCTGAGTGGTCCCACAACACAGTGCTGGATACATCCCTCCTGGTCTGGCTCTGCTGAGCGCTCCCTGGACAGCAGGGAGCTGCCTCGGCCTGGCACAGGGCACAGGGACAGAGGGGCCACTGCCACCCAGTCAGTCCTGCAAGAGGTGGACACAGCTGGCAGGGAAGACCCCGGTGCGGGAGCCATCACCCTCGATGAAACCAACCTGGGGGCACAGAGAGGGGCATGTCAGTGGGGGCGAGAGTACCACCTGGAGCAGAGGAGAAGCTTTAGGTTGTGTCCCCATTCCCAGGCAGGTTCAGAGGCAAAGCCATGGTGACATCAGCAGGAGTACCCTTAGATGGGGCACCCACTCCTGCCCCTCCTGAACATCCAGAGAAGGGGGCAGGGGGAAAGGACCAGGGTTGGGACTGCAGCAGCCACTCCTGCCACACTAGCACTCACCCAGCTCTGCTCATCCTCCTCTCGGGTCACCACGATCACCTCCCCCTTGCAGAAGGTCAGCTCCCGCGCCTTGTCCCCCCTGCAGTCAGCCACTGCTTTCACGCGCTTCTGCCTCCCCTTGGCCTGCAAAGGGATGCACGGGCGGGTGACAGACCCTCCCAGGCCACCTGTAAGGTGGGTGCAGGGATGGCACACCCCGATCCCTCCACCCACCCCAGGAAAACAAACCAGAGTGCTTGGGGATGCAGAGGGCGGCCCTGTGCCCTGTCATCACAGCCAGCCTGAGACCCCCCCTGAGTGGTGGCACCTACCGGAGCAAATCTCCTGGGCATGGGCACGGGGAGCACCTTGCCCAGGGCAGGGTCCTCAGGGCCAGCAGGGCTCTGGGGGGTTGCAGCCACCCCAGCCTTGCCCACCACGCCGCTGATGCGCCGGTACGAGCGGGTGCTCTCTGAGCTGCTGGGGACATCGGGGACAGTGTCAGCCCTTGTTGCTGGTGCCTTCCCCTCTCTGCGAGGGCTCACTGGGATTAGGGCTCCCCACCCAAGGTCCCAGAGTCCCACTCACAGCTCGAGAAGAGCCCCAGCCCCATCCTGCCCCAAACGAGTCCATCCCACCACAGTCTCTACAAAGGAGGATTCAGTGTCTGTCACCCTCGAATAATCCCAGTTGCCTTCCCCGGGGACAGCCCAGCCCCACGCACTGCCCTCGTCACCTCCTGGGTCCCAGGGTCCTCCAGCTCCTTTGGGGACTCCAGATCAAGCCAGAGACTCCTTTGCTCCACAACCCCCAGGGACAATTTGAGGTTTCCCGTGGCTGGAGGGGACCCAGCACAGGTCCAAGCCGCCAGCACCATGCAATAACCCCCCCAGCGCTCCGCACACCCCCAGGCTGCAGGGAGTCCTACCCAAATTTGACAGGAGGGGTGTCGGGGACTGTGCCGCTGTGCGGGGAGTGCCCGGGCGAGGGGCTCAGCTCTGCCCCGCGCCGGCCACCGCTGCCCTCCGCCTCGGAGCGAGTCTCCCAGTACGCTGCCCGACGGCTCTCGCTGGGGCTGCGGGCGCCAGGGGCTACGGGGACAGGGGAGCCGTCCAGGGTGGAAGAGAGGCTGCGGGGCGCGGGAGCCTCCACTGGACTGGAGAACTGCGGCTCTGATGCCTGCCGGAGGAGCTCTGGGCGCTCTGGGGAGGATACATGATGGGGAGAATAAACCTGGTTGCTATCGAACCACAGAGTCATGGACAGGCTTGGGTGGGAAGGCACCTGCAAAGCTCCTCCAGTCCAATCCCTGCAGCCAGCAGGGTCAACCCCAGCTAGAGCAGGTTGCTCAGAGCTCCAAGCAAGCTGACCTGGAATGGTTCCAGTGATGGGGCAGTTGCCACCTCTTTGGGCCACCTGGGCCAGGCTCTCCCCACCTCCAGCGTCAAACATTTCTCCCTTCCCTCTAGTCTCCATCTCCCCTCTTTCAGTTCAAACCACTCCCCTTGTCCTGTCGCCACAGGTCTTGCTCTAAGCTCTGTCCCCATCCTAAAAAGGTTGTCCCATCACCCACTGTTCAGCCCTACCACAGTGCCCTCCTCCTACCCAGCTCACCAGTGGGGCTGTGGCTGGTTTTGGGGTGGGAGTTGCCCCTCATGGTGTTTTTGAGGGGCAGTGGGGGGGGGATCTCCTCGCTGTGGGCCCGGCGGGGTGCAGGGTGTGAGGGCACCAGGATGCTCTCATAGGTCTTGTTGGTGATGTCCATCCCCATGCAGCTCCAGCGGGTCTGGGGGCAGGCAGGTGGGGGGCTGGTGGCCAGTGGAGAGGTGCCCTTGAAGGAGCGCTGGATGGGGCTCACCTGGGCACAGACACCGAGCTTAAGGGCTGCCCCCCCTTCAGGGTCAGCACCACCCTGGGGGCACCATCAGCCCAAAGGTACCTTCTCCTCCAGCTCATCCTCGCTGTCGTACAGAAAATCCTGGGGAGCCTCCCAGTCATAGTCAATGTGGATCTGCACGGAGAGCTTCCCTGCCTGTGCCTGCTCCAGCTGCGGGATGGGGCAGGGCAGAGAGGCCTCAGCACAGTAAGCTCAGGTCCCAGGAAGCCCCCAACTCCATGCCAGCCTTCTCTCAGTGCTCTGGTCCCCTCACCCCAGCCCATGCATCTCCTCCACCCCACCTACCAGCTCTTCACACTCGGTGTGCTTGAGCCTCCGCGCCACATCCAAAGCTGTTTCGCCCGCTGCATTCACTGTTCGGGGGACAAAAGGGATCAGACACAGGCGACACTCTCAAACCACCCTGCTCCCATCGGAGAGCTCCCAGAGTTCCCCTCTCAGCCCCATACCCGTGGTGAAGGCAGCTTTGCCCCTCAGGAGCAGCTTGAGGCAGTTGGGCTGGTTGTAGATTGCACCGTAGTGCAAAGCTGTGTTCCCATCCTGCGTCACCTGGTCCAGCGTCCCCCTGCCAGGGCCACCAGCAAGAAGCTCAAGGCTCGAGAGCACACAAGCACCAGTCCCCCAGCCCGGGGACACCCCAGGCACCCGGGCACTCACCCGTTCTGGATGATGAAGTCCACCAGCGGAAGGGACGATCTGTCGGCGTGACGCACAGCCATGTGCAGTGCCAGCTCACCCGGGGCCTGCCAGCACATGGGAGAGCAAAGGAGAGCTGAGCCTCAGGGCACTCATCTCCAACACAAGGGACAGGAGGTGGACCCAAGGGTGCTTCATCTGCCCCATAGGCCAGGAAAGCTCTGAGCATGGACACCCAGAGGGGAAAGTCAGCAGAGGAAGCTGGGTGGTGGCATGGGGCTCACCTGGCCCTCAGGGCTGGACAAGGGCTTGGACAGGTCATGGCCCTCAGCAAAGGCCTGGAGCAGGCCCGGGAGGTCACGGGCACGAATGGCCTCCCAGAGGCAGTGGGGGTCCTGGTGGGCTCCCCTCTGCACGTAGCGCCGCTCCACGTACTTGGCCACGATGAACTCCTTGCGGGCAGACCTGCGGAAGGGTGCCATGGCACCAGACTGGGTGGGCACAGAGACCAGATTCACCCTGCCCCGCCAGTGCCAGCCTGGGCTCCTGCCTCCTTCTGAAGGCTTGGGGTCAGAGGGTAACTGCCAAAAGAGGTGCAGATCCCCACAGAATCCAGGCAGTGACCCCAGCATCCCCCTGCTCCCATCCCTGGACTGTCTCAGAGCTGATAGGCAGCAACATGGGGACCAGGACCGAGAACCATGCACTCTTCCTCCTCCTACCAGCCCACCCCATCACCACGAGCAGTGCCCCACTCACATGTCGCTGCTGGCCGAGGGCTTGGGGCAGTCCTGCGTGGGCAGTGTGGCCTCCATGACCTCATTGAAGCGACTGTTCCCAATGCTGACCGCCAGCTACAGCGAGAGATGGGTGCTGGCAGACAACCCCTCAGCCCCAGCCAGATCCCCTACTTGGAGGGAAGGAGCCCACTGGATTCACCCAGGACCTTCCCACAGCACCATCTCTCTGCTGTTGCTCCTTCAGGCCAGAGGAGTCTGTTTTGAAAGGGAGCAAATCCTGGGGGGCACCAGCATCTTCCCCACCCAGCAGTGGCCTTGTAAGGCTCCCTCCCACTCACCCAGGTGTCCACTCCTGACGGGGGGGCTGCAAACTGCTGCTGCTGAAACTGGGGCAAGGTTGCGAGCAGTGGAGCAAAGTAGGCAGAGATTTGGGCTGGATTGCACATCCTAGGAGGCTCAGGAGCTGCAGAGGGCAATTCCTGGTGGCCATGAGATCTCCAGGCTTGGGAAGCAGCTTACCAGCAGCTCAGAGGTGCTGAGGACGTCCAGGGTGAGGGACTGGATGCGGGAGTAGTGCACACCCAGCTCCCGGTGGATGCCGGAGCACTCGATGCAGGTCAGGATGCCCAGGTTGGTGGAGAGCCATGTGGGGTCTGTGTGAGGAGTGACCTGGGGCTCAGCACCACCACCACCCATGGGATACTGTAATCCTAAAGGCTCTGCAGAGGGATCTGGAGGCTCTACAGTGGGATCAGTGGGCTGAGATTCAACAAGGCCAAGTGCTGGGTCCTGACCTTGAGTCACAACAGCCCCATGAAGTCTCCAGGCTGGGGCAGAGTGGCTGGAAAATGTCCAGCAGAAAAGGACCCGGGGGGGGTGGAAAACAGCAGCTGTGTGCCCACGTGGGCAAGATGGGCACCATCATCCTCGCCTGGATCAACAAGAGTGAGAGAGCATAGCCAGGGCAGGGATTGTCCTTTGTGCTGGGCAGTGGTAAGGCAGTAACTCAAATCCTGGGTTCACTTTTGGGCCTTTCACACCAAGAATGGCAGGGAGGGGGTGAAGAGGGTCCAGAGAAGGACAACAAAGCTGGTGAAGGGTCTGGAGAACAGGGCTGGGGAGGAGCAGCTAAGGGAGCTGGGGGGGTTCAGCCCAGAGAAGAGGAGGCTGAGGGAGACCTCATTGCTCTCTGCAGCTCCCTGAGATTAGGCTGGAGCCAGGTGTGGGGGGGTTGGACTCTGCTCACAAGTGACAGGACAGGAGGATATGGCTTTAAGTTGCCCCAGGGGAGATTTGGGTTGGACGTGAGGAACAATTTCTTCCCCAAAAGGGTGGTCCAGGCCTGGCCCAGGCTGCTCAGGGCAGTGGAGGAAGTCCCATCCCTGGAGGGGTTTCAGATCTGTGAAGATATGGTGCTGAGGTCCATGGGTTGGTGGTACCCTGGCAGTGCTGGGGTAAGGTTTGGACTGGATGCTCTGAAAGGTCCCTTCTAACCCAAACCATTCTGTGACTCTAACACCCCCAGGCCAGCAGGGCAGGCCTCACCTACCCGAGGCCCCGCAGTCGCAGCACCGCTTGTTCCCTGGCATGCTCTTCACCTCGCTGATGACCAGCTTGGTCAGCTCCTGCACGCCGCTGCCCTCCGCCGCCCCGCCGCCGGGGTCCCCCTTGAAGGCGTTGCTCAGGGCTTCGTCCTTGCTGTTCTGCAGCACCGAGACCCACCTGGGCACGGGGAAGCCCCATCAGGAAGACGAGGAGGAGGAAGAGGATAGGGAAGGCAGAGCAGGAGTGGGGAAGGGTTGTGGCACTTACACAAGGCACTCCTGCTCGTCCTCCGCCTGGAAGTGATAGGTTCTGTTGTCTGCAAAGACGGGGACAGGGAGAGAAGATGAAGAGAAGGACTTGGGGATGTCCAGGACAGGTGGGAGGAGCTGACACTAATCCAAAGAGGTCCTTTTAAACTAGAATTAAATCACTGCACATCACTGGTCCATCACCAGAGCCCTGCTGCAAACTCTTGGTCTTCAGCCTGCTGGATCTCCGTGGAGAGCTTGGTTCCCCTCCTCTGCAGACGACACTCAGCGCCGGAATGAAAGGGCCAATGGTGCCATGGCTTGGGACGTTCTCCTCCAAACAAGGAGCTCCTGTCCACAGCTTGGACACACCCAGGTCAAAGAAACCCCCCCAGCCCCAGTATTCTGCTGCGGGCACTCACGGGTCACCAAGTCAAAACACTTCTTCTCCTCGGCGTGGGGCCGCACCTGGCAGGTGAGGAGGTTCAGCTTGACCGGGGGACGGTTTATCTGCAGGGCGCGAGGGCAAGAGGCTGGTCAAGGGACGAGGGAGGGGTGGGACGTTCCTCACCAAGTGTACACCCCCAACAGCAACTCCAGTGCGGTAAAAGCCACCCCCAGATGGTTCCGTGGGAGTAACCAGGCGGGTGGGACCTTCCCTGGTCGCCTGCAGGGGAACGGGGACAACCGCGAGCTGTCCTCTGCCCTCGGTGCAGTTCTCGGCCGCCGCCACCAGGTGGCAGCACATGCACACCACCCCTGGCTCTGGTCCAGGACTCTCTCCCTGCCCTCCGCCCACTGCCCCCTGCCGCCGGCACCCAGCGGGCACAGGGCACTGCGTCCAGAGCGTCTGTCATGGGCACCAGCCGATGGAGGCACCCTCAGTCAGTCTACAGGCGACACCAAGCTGGGTGGCAGTGTTGATCTGCTGGGGGAGAGGGACCTGGCTAGACTGATGAGGTTCAGCAAGACCAAGAGCTGAGTCCTGCCCTTGAGTCACAACAACCCCAAGAACGCTCCAGGCTTGGGGCAGAGTGGCTGGAAACTGTCCAGTAGGGGTGGGGGTGTTCAGCCTGGAGAAAAGGAGGCTGAGGGAAACCTCACTGCTCTCTACATCTCCCTGAAAGGAGATTGGGGCCAGGTGGGAAGTTGGGTTCAGCTCCCAAGAAATGAAGGACACAAGGAAGCTCAAGGGAGGTTTAGATTGGACACGAGCAACAATTTCTGCCCCTTGAGGGTTGTCAAGGCCTGGCCCAGGCTGCCCAGGGCAGTGGTGAAATTCCCAGCCCTGGAAGGGTTTCAAAGCTGTGTTCATGTGGTCCTGAGGGCCATGGGTTGGTGGTGTCCTGGCAGTGCCAAGGTCAGGGCTGGACTGGATGATCTGAAAGGTCTCTTCCAACCCAAACAATTCCACGATTCTACATTTTAAGGCAGGCAGATTTGTGACCACTTTGGTCAAACTAAGCCTCAAGTCCAGCAGACGCTGCCCCAGGTGTGCGGCATGGGGGCAGGGCTGCTGCTCCAAGCTGCCCCTCACCGTGCTGTGGGAGATGGTCAGGCAGCCATACTTCACCCCACACTTCCTCTTCTGCCAGACTTTGCGGATTCTGAGGAGCAGGAGGAAGAGGAGGCATCAGGAAACGTTGCTCAACACTGATCACCCACATCCATCTACCTCACAACCATCCCAGCAGCCCTCAGCAGAGGCCTGAAGGCTTTCTGGACCTGGGCTGATGCTTCCTGCAACTCAGCATAAAGTGTCCTGCTGAGCAGGCTGCTCACTGGTCATGCTGGCCAGCAGCACAGATTTGCTAGCACACAACTACTCCCTCAAAACGTGGTGCCCACCACCCACAAATCCACTGAGAAGGTGAAGGCCTCTTTGGGCCCCTGAAGAGCTTTTTTTCACCCTAGGTGATCCCAACAGGATCACCTAGGTCCCTCCAAACCCCAAGAAACAAAGGATTTCTTCTTCTCCCATCTGCCAGAGCTCACAGCTCTTCAGGGTAAGCTTGGCACTAGGCAGCTGCTCCTGGACACCCTCATCCAAGGACATCACAGCCACACAGCAGCAGATCGTGCCCAGGGGAGAAGCATCCTGGGCGTCAGAGTCTGCTGAGGCCTTCACAGGAGAAATGGGCTGATGACACCAAACATACCCGTGGAGAAGGACCCCTGCACCACCTCCGAACCTCCTCCTTCCTCAGCTGCAGCTGGGACCCACCAGCCCCTGATCACCAGCTCCCAGGCTTCCTCCAGCTTGTGGAAAAATCCCTCCCTCCAAGCTTGGATGGATGTTTAACACCAGACAGAACCAACTGCACCTTAAGACCTGTCCAACAGCCACCCAAACCCTCACCCAGCAGCTCCACCTGAGGGTGCCCCAGCTCTGGAACCCATGAGTGTGGTGCCCTCACCCCGCGCAGCACCTGGGCAGGGCTGGGAGCACCCTGGGCAGGACCCATCCTCACCCATCACTCTTCTTGTACAGGAACCCAGACTTCTCGGTCCCGTGCTGCTTGTTCCCCTGGTGCTGGTGGATGCTGTAGCCACTGCCAGAGTTCTTCCTGCTGAGGTTTTCCTGAGCTCATCAGGGGTAAGAGAAGCATTAAAAAGCCAGGGGAGAGGTGCAGGGGTGGCTGCTGCCCCTAGATGACCTCATCCTTACATGGGTGCAGTGTCCACCAGGGTGCCAAGAGACCCTCATCCCCTCCAGCATCTCCCAGGTCTCCTGCTCTGTTATCACAGATGTCCCCTTTGGTCCTCAGCTGCCTTTTATGCTGCTGCTCCCCATCTCCATGCTAACTCTGGGGCACTCACCCCTTCCTTAGCACCCTCACAGCTCTCCCGTACCCATCCCAGGCTCTCACCTCCCTGTTCTCCAGCTGGAGGATGCTGCGGAGGGAATCTCGAGTCTGGGTGAGCTGCTTCACCTCCTCCTCTTGGGCTTGGTGGAGCTGAAAAGGGAGGGAGCTGCCCTCAGTGCTGCATTCTCAGGGCGGGGCATCTCAGGGGACGGCATCTCAGGGGACGTTTTGGAGTGGCAGTGGATGGCAGAGGGGCACTTACTGCGTGGAGGGACACGGTGAGCTTCTCGATGAAGGGGGAGAGGTTCTGGGCAGCCTTCCAGCCGTCTTGGAAGAAACTGGGCATTTATTTCACGTGATTGAGATGCAGAGGGGGAGGGGAAAAGAGAGGGGGGTTAGAGAAAAACAGCAACCCCCCTGGGAAGCTGCTCTTGCTTTCTGCTTTCTCTGCTGTTGGAAGCTGGAGAGATGCCACCGAAGGACAAGCCCAGCCCATGGGCCCTGAGGTCCCCAGTACACGGGGTGGGTTAGATTGCAGGACTGGCCTTTTGGTCAATCCAAGCTCACTGGGAACCAGCCCTACTGGAGGCCAGATCCTTGGGGCCTCTGGGTTACAGTCCTAGCTGAGGGGACTCTCAGCCACCACAACTGCCTGCTCCCTTGCCTCAGTTTCCTCACTCAGGAGCTGGAGGTGATAACACAACCCCCACAGGCTGCTCCTCCAGCTGCCCCATGGAGCAAGGGAATGTGAGGGGCTGCAAATCCTTGTTCCAAACACCCTTGTTACGAGCCCCAAGGGCTTATGCTGGAGCCACTCAGCTGAACTCACCCCTGGAAATTTACCCAGAAACCAAAGGACAGGACCTGTCCCGAGCCAGTCCCCCCCAGCCCCCCCAGCCACATCCGCAGCTCCTCAGGCCAACACAGCTGCTTCAGCTCCCTGCATGCAAGCAAAGAGGGACAGGCTCTGCCCAGAACCTTCATCAACAGCTTTATGGAGCTGGGAAGGGAGAAGCTGCCCCCAGACTCCTGTGGGATGTCCCAGGGGTGCTGACAGACCCCAGAGAGGAAGAACATTGACCCAGGTGCCACCTACTTGTGCTGAGCATGGAAAAACTTGATGAGGCTCTGGAGGAAATTGGGTCCCTGCTTCATCTGAGACTCACTGGCTCTCAGCAGGTACTGCAAGAGAAGGAGACGCTGCTCAGTTAGGTGACAGAGACCAGGCCCAGCTGAAAACATCCTGGAGGAAAGAGCAGGAGCCCACCCAGCCCTCGGCTTCCTCCCCAGCACCAGGAGGAGGGCTAAGCCTGGCTGGGTTTCAAGAAGCCAAGTCACAATGCTGGGATTTGAAGGCAGCTCGCTGGAGAGCACCCCCTGAAAACCCGGCTCTGGAAGCCCTCCAAGCCCTGAGAAGTTCAAGGACCAAGGCAGGCCTCTGGGGTTGGCAGCTGAGCAGGCTTCTCCTGATGCTCATTACTTCTGGAGTTAATAAATAACCAAAAGCCACAAAGGGAGAAAAAGGAGCCCAAGCAGGCCTAGGGTCTGTGCCACCCTGACCCTGGGATTGGGACCGAGGCAGCCAACGCCTGCAGCACACTAGCCCTGAAGCCCTGCAGGCCTCAGGGTGATGTGCCCTGGGGCAGAGAACTTCAGCTTGATGCATAAAACCCCTCCATCAGCTGCAGGCAACAAAGACTCAGGGTCTTGCTCACCCCCACAAAATGAGGAGGGGATAAAGATTTGCCCCCTGCAAGCCCCTTTGCAGCTGGTAAGAGAGGGGAAGGCATCCCTGAGCTCGAGTGGTTTTCCAGAGTGGAGAAGGACTTTGGTGGACTAAGGCCCTCAGGATGGAGCCTCCTGCTCAGTGAGGGGTCCCCTGGGCTGGGGAAGGTTGCTAGATTGCTCCTGGAGCTGCAAAGCCAAAGTGGGATCCAAACCACAGCCCCAGGGTGCCTTGCACCAACCACACTCCCCTGAACAAAGTCCCAACTGGAAACAGCCACTTGTGCCCAGCTCTCCTGGGACTGCTCTGTCATCCACGCCAGGGGGCAACAGTAGCAGAGGAAGGTCTTGACCAGCAGTAGCTGTGCCCAGGATGCCCGCAGCAGCACCTGGGTTCAGATTCACCTATGTCTACCCACCCCACGGCTGCTGGGGATGCCAACTGGCCTATGATGGGAAGATGCAACCAGGGAAGAAGCAAACAGCATCCAGTGATGAACCCATACACAGCACACCCAGTCCAGCACCGGGCAGCCCCAAGGAAGAGCTGCCCCCCACCCCTGGCAGCAGCTCTGGTGTGTGCCAGGGCCCAGGAGATCATGACCACCCCCAGAGCTGCTCCCTGCTCCACAGAGCTGCCGTCCGATGCAGTCACTCACCTACCCACAGCCTCATGCCCAGCTCTGTGCCCCCAGCCCCCTCCTGCCTTTAGCTAGGGTCAGCCTAGGGGCCATTACCCAAAATGCTCCCTTTTCTGGCTTGGCAGAGGAGGAGTAGGAGTGGGGCTGGGAGGAGGATGTGGGTGCCTCACTGCAGGGTGACCCATAGGTGCCATTCACTGCTGAACCACACAGGGACCCCAAGATGTCCCCACGTGAAGGTCCCGAACCAGGACCATGCAGGGGTCTCGATGGATGAGGACAGCCAAGGGCCCCACACTGCACCCACGCAGGGGTGCTCAGTGGTGGGGATGGGGACAGGGCTGCTGTCGCCATGCAGCTCTGAGCACAGCGCTCTCCCATGCCCACCCCGGTCCCCAGCACCGCCCCCACCTCACACATGTGGAGCTGCAGCAGTCGCCGCTCCCTCTGCGCGTCCTCGGCCACCTCTGCCTCTGCCGGCGCCGCCCCAGCCCCGCGGCCTCGCTCCTTCTCCTTCTCCAGCTTCCCCCTGCGGGGTGGGATGGTGGCAGACTGGGGACAACCCTACCCAGGAGATGTCCCATGGGGGCAGGCTGCAGTGGGGGATGGCATCAGGAAAGCATCTCCAGCTCCTTCTGCAAGCAGGGCTGGAGCCATCCTGATGGCAAACTGGCATCGATGGGTACCCAGCTGCAGCCCAGGGACAAACCAGCTCTGTGTGGACTGGGACTAGGCGGCTGCTGGAGGCAGCAGGCTCCTTACACTTTGCTCTCGTAATCCTTCCAGGCCTTTTCAAGCTGCTTCTTGGACTCCTGTAGCAAGAGCAGAGAGGGGGAAGTGAACGGCCTGGTGGCACCACAGCAGCGTCCCGCACCTAGAGGCTTTGGTCCGTGTCACTGCACCCTGCCCTGCTCCTGGGGGACAAGGGACATCCCCACCGGGCCTTCACCCCTTTTCACAGCTTCACAGATTGCATCAGGTTGGAAAGGACCCTCCAAGGGCATCTTGTCCAGCAGGGACACCTTCCACTGGACAAGGCTGCCCAGAACCAAGTCTGATTTTGGATGTGTCCAGGGATGGGGCCTCAAGCACATCACTGGGCAGCCTTGCCCCAGCCCCTTCCAGCCCCAGACTTTTGGTCCTTCCTTCTCCTGGCCACAGGCACGAGCAGAGATTGCTACAGGGGACGTGTCCCCAGAGAGGTAACCTGCAGCCCTGGGCGCAGTGCTGCAGGGACTCACCAGGCGGCCATCCCTCAGCTGCCCCTTCAGCAGGCTGTCCAGGGGGAAGGAGATGATGTTGTTGAGGTTCTGCACCTGCAGAGGGTACAGATGGGGTTATTCAGTGGGCATTCCCACCTCAGGGCAGCTCGAGGAGCTGGAAACCCAGATCCTTCCCAGTGCTGCCTTCCTCCCCCAGCTTTACTTCTGCCCCAGAAAGGGTTAAGTAGGCTGGAAGCAGGCTGAAGCCAGGCTCAGGGCAGGCTGGGGCTTGCTGGAGCTGGCTGCAAGATGTCTGACGTGAGGCCCTTCCCACAAACCACACTAGCACCACGGCTGCCAAAACAAAGCTGTTCCACTCCATTGCCACCCCCATCCCTTGTCCCACCATGCCACAGCACCTGGTGGTGGCACCAGCCCCTCCATGGCAAGGAGCCCCCCGCGGCACCAAAGGGGTTTCCCAAAAGGTCACCATCCCCACCAGCGCCAGGCGGGGGCTGCGACGGGGACAGTGCCAGCGTCCCTCTGTGTACCCACATGGCAGCACCCCACACAGTGCTGTGAGAGCAGCTCCAGTGCCCGGGTAGGACCTCTCTGTGTACCTACATTTCTTTCAGAAGCTCCTGAGGGGTTTGGTTCTGGGGAGAAACCCAGCTTGGGGCCCAGGGCCAGCCCTCTCCCAACAGCCACAGCAGGGGCAGGGCACCCCCAGTTCTGACAGCTCTGGGGAGGGGGAACCTGACTGTGTGGCTGCAGCATGGGCCCTGGCATGTCCCCTGCTCTGACTACAGCAGCAGTGGTGACCGCTCCCACACTATGTAGGGTGGGAGGTGGGGAACCAGTCCGACTCCACTGGGATGGTTCCTGCAGAGCCCCCCCAGAACACGAGGGTCCAGCCAGGCTGGGACATGGAGAAGGGGAGGAGCAGGGAGGCCCAGACTGGGGTAACTGGGGAGAGGAAGACGCCAAAATCTGAAATTCTTGCGGGGGGAGGGGCAGCAGAAACGAATCTCTTAAGCAGCCAAAAAAAGCAGCCAGAAAAAATGGCTTGTTGGGAGGGGAGGGATTTGAAAGGGACTGGAGAGGGGGCCAGCAGCACAGGACCCCCCGCAAAGAGCTTCACCGCTGGGTGTACATGGACCTAGCTCCCTCTGGGAAGTTATTCCTCCTCCAGAGCCATGCCCAGGGTGGGGAAGGAGCTGCTGGCTGGGCTTGCAGCCACCTCTGCCCACTTCCAGGGCTCCCCAAGGCCCCACCGTGCAGCTCCAAGTGGCTTTGATTTACTTCTTGGCAAGAAAAATCAGAGAGGGAACTGATGTGAGGGGAAACGTCGGGAAGAGAGAGAAAGAAAGAGCAGCTCCAGGCTCCCCTTGGATCCCAGCGTCCCGGGGTGGGGGTTGGGCTGCAACTCCAGCAACAGGGGATCTGGACAGACTGGGAGCACTGGGGCCACACAAGGTGGTTTTTCCAAATCCTGATGGGTCATGGAGATTTCTCCTGGCTCGGCAGGAGCCAGATGCAGAGAGCAGCTGAGGCTGCACTGCAGACATCTCGAACCCCACAACCCCAGCCCAGGTGGTCTGGGCCCCAGCTCACCAGGTTCTTGAAGAGCGCAGTGACCTCGCGGCTGAACACGGCCAGGTTGAGGAAGCCTGTGGAGAGCTCATGGTTGCTCTGGGACAGGTGGCTGCTGCCGAAGGTCTCCAGGGCTTCGCTGTACTGCTCCTCATTCTCCACGTGGGCTGTGCAAGGAGACATTGGTGAGGGACACGGCGTGACCCTGCAGCACCCAGTCCCTGCAGCGGTCACATCACGAGGGGCCCATCAGCACCCACTGCCCTCCTCGACTCTCCCCAAAGCTATCCATTTCCTTTCTTACATCTTAAGACGGTTTTGGGCACCCTACCACGTTGCCAGGCTGTCTGGCATCAAGCAACCACCCACATCCCCTCAAAGTGGCCAGCAGCCACTGCCCCCCATGGCCAGCTCACTGCTCAGGAGGGGACCAGCACTGGCGGTGGCTGGAGGCAGCACAGACCCTGGTGACCTGGGCATCGTCTCTGGGAGCAGAACTCACTGAGCCCGGAGCTGTGAATGGCTTTCACATATTTCCTGATCCTCTGGAGCACAGCTTGGTCCCCGTCCAGGCTCTGCAAAGGCAAGGACAGAAAACAAGCAGTGCTTGCAGGCACTGCCAAGCACGGCCACAGCTCCCCCAGCCCAGCTGCCCCGGGGGGTGGCTGCTCTGCCCTGCAGATGTGCTGGGCAGCAGCCAAACTCCCAGGGCTGGGAAAGGAGCTGGAGGCATCCCGGGGACACCAGAACCTCAGCGTCCAGCCAAGCATGGGCCAGGCCTACAGTCCCCAAGGCTCTGGCTGCCAGGCAGGGCTGCAGCTGCCCACAAAGCCTGGGCTGGAGAGGTAGCAGGGGGCGAGAGGCTTGGCCAGCAGGCCGAGAGCAACTTCAGATCTCAGCAGCCTCCAGCAGCCATGGAAAATGCCTGCCTGGCTCTCACGGAGGCTGTCTGAAGTAAGCAGGGGACGAGGCACCATGAGCAGGGACACAGCAGCCTGTCCTCACTGCCCCAGCTCGCATCCCCATGGCCTCAGGCCAGGTGTGCTGGAAGGGACCTGCCCAGCTCCATGCAGGGGTCCACAGCAGAGCCAGAAACAGGATCCACCTCCCACCGACATCCAGCAGGGACCTAAAACACAGAACCCCCACAACCAACTGTCCACAAATACCCCCTGTCCCCTGCCAGCTCACACTGGGGCTCAGTGGTGGCCCTCAGCACTGTGAACCTCCCGGCAGCCCCCAGCAGCTGCATCCTGCACTGACTCAAATCTCTCCCCAGACCCAGCCTGATCCCTCCACCCCTCCCTGATCACCCACACCAAGGACCAGGACAAACTCGACCCAAAGACTAATCCAGTATTAAGCCAAGGCCATTCCGACACCAACCTGCCTGAGGCACTGCCCGCAGGGCATCCCAGCCAAAGGCACAGCAGCCGCAGCCATCAGGAAGGGGTTAAGGGCGGCTTGGCTGCAGGTACCAGAGGCATGAGAACAGGCTGCAAATATTCGGAGGGCGTGAGCGGCAGAGGGGCAGGGCTGAGTCCGCCCAGCAGCGGCAGCCAAGAGGCTCTGGGGCTCGCTCAGGCTCTCCCCGAAGGCTCTGGGGCTGGTTTCCTGGCTGCGGGGCCAGCCTGGCTGCGGTGCCACTCTCCAAAGCCCTCTCGTTGGACGGGAGGCTGTGGATGAGTTTTGGCTAGCATGAGCCGAGTGGGAGGGGACCAGGACCAAGGAAACAGCCAAACCCCCTCCCGGAGGGGTCTTGCAATGCATCGCAGCTAAGGAAGGGTCTGGAGAACAGAGCTGGTGAGGAGGGTTTGAGGACCTGGGGGTGCTCAGCCTGGAGCAAAGGAGGCTGGAGCCAGGTGGGGATTGGGCTCTTCTCCCTATTCTCTGGTGGCAGAACAAGAGGAAATGGCCTGGAATTGTGCTGGGGAGGGTTAGGCTGGGCAGGAGGAGCAATTTCCGTGTTGCAAGACTGGTCAGGGATTGGAAGAGGCTGCCCAGGGAGGGGCATGGGGACAGCCCTGAAGAGCAAGGATCAAGGATGCCTGGATCCCCCGCAGCATCTGTCACCCCCAGCCCAGCTCAGGGACCACGCAGGGGGAGCTGAGGACATTGGCACAGCAGCGGCATGAGCACAAGGGGATGGAGGAAGGGACAGATCTGCACCTACACAGCAGTCGCCCAGGCTCACAGCCTGGTGACCCCAAGCACCACCCCAGAAGGACGCTCAATGGGGCCCATTCTCTGCCTCCCTTCCCCCTCCTGCTGCCAGTTCGTGCTGCAGGTGCCAGGGGCCAGACTGGCAGCAATGCCACGCTGGTATCAGCATGTGGCACTACCCTGGGTGCAAAGGGCAGGGACCCACGGTTAATGTGACAGTGACAGGGTGATCTGGGAGCCTGGCTGCCAACTCTGCCACCAAATGTGCCAGCAGCCTCTATCACGTCGCCCTACCCTGGCCTAGAGCTGCCCAGTCCTGCAACATGCACTCAACACCCAGCCCAAACTCCCAAGGGCCAAACCCAACCTTGCAGCTCACTCCAGGAACACCAAGTTCTGCCTCTGCAGCAGCCCCAGAACCTCAAAGTCACAGGAGCCCCAGGAGAGGACAGGGGACAGCCCTCTTCAGCAGGCTGCCCAGGGAGCTGTGGTCACCTGCCCTGGAGGTGATCAAGATGTGTGTGGACATGGCCTTGGACGTGGTTTGATGGCCATGGGGGTGCTGGGCTGAAGTTTGGACTTGATGATCTTAGAGGGCTTTTCCAAGCCACACAATTCCATGATTCTATGAATCCCAGGAGGGAAACTGAGGCACAGAGGAGCTCCAGCCAACAGCAGCATGCAAGCACCAGCCTCTGGCCTTCACCCCACTCACCCACATCACTCCTGTTCCCATGATTTGGAGTCAGCTCCCAAATGGGTGCATCTGGCCATGTTTGAAGGCCTGGTGGGACCTTGCCCCCTTCCCCACCCAGGAAGCCTCAATCCATCGTGGAGCTGAGGTGGTGATGGAGCAGACCAAGGCCTAGGGGCAGAGTCTCTCCTGCTCCCCAGCCCACCACAAAGCCATCACTGGTTATTTCACTTGCCCACAGGGGCTCAGAGGGCGGCACGGGGCTGGGGCTGCTTTGGGTGCCTTTCCCTCTTCCTCTCGTGCATGGGGGTGCCGAAAGCCTGACAGCAGTTTGCTCCACACTGTTACCTGCAGCCTTTTGTGTGTGGGGGGCTCAGCCCCGTGCCCCCAGGGCACACCTGACAGTGGCGACAACTGCCAGCTTGCAGTCACACTCTGCAGCTGCACTAAGCAAGCCCCAGAGAGATACCCCCCTGCTCCTGGTGGATGCCTCTCCCTCATTCCCCCTAACTGCAGCCTCCTCCAGCAGCCAAACAAAATTCCTGCTGCTGTCTCCTGGCTGGAGCTGCCTCACTCTGTTCAGCTGAATGGCAGATCCATGGCAGTGACCAACAGATGCTGGTGGGGAGCAGGATACTCCATGGTGTGTCCCCAGTTTCCAGCCCGGGGACACCCATCCCAGAGCTCCTGGAACCCGAGGCCCTGCGCCCTGGCTGCCCTTCAAAGCCATTCCCGCCCCAGGAGGAGCAGGCAGCGCCGCGGGCACCGGCCGGGAGCTGCCTTCATGCCAGACAGGAGAAGCCCCCACCTTTGCCCTTCCTGCCAATGCTGCTGGGGATCTGGAGAGGAGGCTGAAAAACACTGCTACAAAACACTGCCCTAGCCTGAGGGATGACCCCCTCGGCGAGACCCCCCCTCCAGCATGGCACCAGGGCTGGGGCTCAGTAGTGGCCAGAGGCAAGGGGGATGCTCTACTTGGCCCCAGCAGGGTGTTTTGGTCCTGCGGGGGTCGCTCTGACACCACCTGGGGTGTCCTGGCACCAGCTGGCATTCCATGGACAGCCCCAGGGAGATGCCCTGGCCCTGGGCAGCAGAGTTCTGCCACTTCTGCAGCCTTGCTCCCCAGGAGCTCACACTGAGGCTAAGAGGCACACAGACACCCAGCCAGGAGGCCCCAAAGCAGCCGCATCAGGGCGGCCACCGACACCAGCCTCGTCCCCGGGGCCCTCGGGATGAAGGGGGGACCTCAGTTACCAGGACCCCAAGGAAGGCAGGTGCCCCGCGGGGTGGGGTGTTGAACCAGCACCTACGGGTGCCAGAAGCTGCTGCCCGGGGCGCGGGGTGTCCCGAGGTGGGGAGTCCGAACGCGAAGCCCCACTCCATCCCCTCTCACCTCCTCCAGAGCCCCCACTGCCCCGCGGCACTTCTGCATCTTGGAAGCGAAGGCGGAAGCCGAGGAGCTGAGGTCTTCACCGGTCACGGCCAGGAACTCGGCCACGCTGAGCTGCTCAGGCATGGTGCGGATGGCACCGAGGGTGGCACCGGGACCGCGCTGAGAGCGCACCGGGAGCGCCCCGCGGTGCCGGAGAGGCCCGGCTCAGCGCCCCATGCCCAGCCCCGGAGCTCCGCTCGGTACCGGGCGGTTTCTTCCCGCTCCGCCCGCTCGCTCCCCCATCCCCGCGGCCGCCGCCGTCACGTGGGCCACCCCGCCCGCCCGTTAAAGGCGAAGAGGCCCCGGGGCCGCCTCCCGGTGACCCTGGGCCCGTGCACCGGCAGCTGAAGGGGTGCGGAGTCCCGGCATGAGGCGCGGGCAGGAAGCGAAAAGCTCCGGGCCGTTGCTGACCTGGCACCTCCCAGCCTTGCCCTGGCACCTCACCCAGGCACCCCCTCACTCCAACACCAACCCTGCCCTGGCACCCATCTCACTCGGCACCCACCTTGACCCTGCAGCTACCTCACCCCAGCACCTTGCCACTCACTGCACCCCAGCACGCACCTCACCCCCCAGCACTTCAGTACCACCTTTGCCCTGACACCCCAGCACCCACCTTACACGGATGTCTTGGGATTAAGCCAGTCGCCTCCTAGCGCTGGTTGAGCTGGAGGCCACCTTCGCCCTGCCGCAGTCCATCCTTGGGCAGTGATTTCCTGCAGCCCGCAGCTGCTCACCGGAGGGGACTCTGAAGTCTCCTCCCGCACCTCATCCAAGGAGTTGGTCTTTGACGTCCCATTCCCTGGTTGTTTGCTCTGCCCAGAGGATGAGGGAGCCTGGATGCCCCGCAGCAGGCACTGGGGCTTGGCACACAGAATCACAGACTGGTTTGGGTCGGAAGGGACAAAACCAACCTAGATCCAACCCTCCTACAGTGGTCAGGGTGCTCAGAGATCCCCACTGAGCTCTTCCCTCCACGGGCTGGGGGCAAACCGCAAAGAAGGGGCCAAAAAGCCTCAGCCGTGCTCTGTAGGACTGGTTTACCATGAGACGACATCATGGGTGCGAGGCCACTTCACAGACCCCAGGCCCCTCGCTCCAGCCGCCCGACACCAAGAACCCCTCACCCTGAGCCTGCTCAGGGAGCCTTTCGCTGGGGTTGCTCTGCCACCTGCTGGCCAGTCCGGGCAACTGCGGGAGGCAGGATCGCGACTCGGGGACGCCGCCCCAGCCGCTCCAATACGCAGCTCCACGGGGGATGGGGACAGGACCGTGCCGACAGCACTCTCTGCTCCTCATCCGGTTACTCGATCCCGGGTTCTCCTCCTCCTCTTCCTCTGCCCCACTAGACAAATGTTACAATGCCAACATATGCTACGACCGCAGGTACCACTGGCCATCACTAGTTACAACAGACATCACCTGGTATCATTGAGCATCACCAGGTACCATCAGACATCACTAAGTACCGCACCAGCCATCGGGTACCATTGGGCATCACCATGGCACTAGCACTGTTGCCATCACCAGGGGACGGTGTCCCAGTTCCTCATGTACCCATCCCCTGGCCCTAAGGGGCAAAAGCTTGGGTGAATCATAGAATCATGGTTTGAGTTGGAAGAGACCTTGAAGATCATCCAATTCCAACCCCCTGCCATGGATAGGAACACCTCTCACCAGCCCTGGTTGCTCAGGGCCTCATTCAAGCCTGGTCTTAAACACTTCCCAGGCGTGAAGCATCCACAGCCTCCCTGGGCAGACTTTTCCAGTGTTGTACCACCCTCAGAGTAAAGAGCTTCTTCCTAATGTCCAACCTAAATTCCACCACTCGGTACATGGCTTCATCCCAAATGCCCCCCGACCAGCTCCTCCAGCACAGTTAAAAGGCCCCAAGCCATTTTTTTTTAAGCTGAAAACAGGAGCCAAACCAGCCTGACCCCTCCCTCCTCCCAGCTCACCCCCGTATTTCACTGCTCAGAAAAAGACGGCCCCTCAAAACTCCAAACTTTTATTCAATTCCACCCTCTCCAGGCAGAAAACATCAAATACCACAAGTTTCACCATGCCAAAACAAAAAAAAACCTCAACGAACAGCAAACCCCACTCTGGCCCAGGCCACCCCCCAGGAGAACCACCTCGAGGCAGGACAACTTAAATAGACTCGTCTCAACCCCAAACTCCCCACCTCAGCGCCATGCTGAGGGGGCAGTCTCCTATAAATAGAGTGCATTAATCACATATTGAGCAATGGCACAACTCGGCAAATTCAACGCCCTCCATGTCCAGGGGCTCATCCCACACCACTTCCCCTGCCCCTCTCTTCCCATCCCTCCACACTCCAGTACACTCCAGTGTTGGTACCTCCAGCACCAGTAGCTTCAAGTGGCTGGAAGGAGCTAGCAGGGACTGGGGAAGAGGTGTCACAGCTCCGTCTCAGGAAACATGGCTCCACATCCTGACCAGGGACTTGCTGGAGCCATGGACTTTGGAGGCTACAAGTGCAGTGTCCACACATGAGCTTCAAATTCATCACCCAAAGGTGACATCAACATCGAGGGCAAACACCACTCACAACCACCCAATGTGACCCAAAGAACCAAATCCAAACAGGGAGCAACTGGAGTGCTCCCAAAACATGACACACCCCCAAAATATCCCACACTGGGCAGGAATTTCTCTGCCACCCAAGGGTGCCCCTAACCCACTGCATGCACCCAAAGGCACCCCCAGTCCACCCAGAAGCCACAGCGTGGGAGAGATGGGTGGTTATGGTGAGGAACAACCCTCGGTTTTATGGCCAGTGCAGGGACTGGACTTGAATGGATCCTTCCCACATGTTTACACCTCCATGGGACACTGCCAGAGCCCAGCAAGGTGACAAACTCAGCCCTCAGGTGACAGCCAATGCAGGAGAGCAAGGAGAAGCCACCCAGGGTGGCCAACACAAGCCCACCACCCCCTCCCAGAAAACCCAACACTCCCCAGTCCACCTCACACTCTCCGGCCGCCCTGCTGAGCCCCCACGTGCTCAGGACATGAGTGACTGGAGGGGACAATGGCACTGGTGGGGGGCTCAGGCATTCAGTAGGTCCCCAAGATCATATGCCTCAAAGAGGTCACTGATGCCTTCACCCTCCAGCCCCCAGAGGTAGTCATCCTGCTCCAGGGGGGGCGAGAAGGTTGACAAAGGGGCCTGAGTCCAGGTGCAGGGGGGTGCAGAGCAGCTGGTCCTCTGTCTGCTGCAGGAGTTTCCTGGGGTGAGCCCAGGAACTCAGCTTCCATCACCAGCAGCGAGGTGGGCACCCCCAGGATGGTGAGAGGCAGAGAGGAGGGAGAGGAGGGGGTTCCTGGGGCCCCCCAACTCGGGGGGGTGCTGTGGAGTGTTTCTGGGGCTGCACCAAGGCTATTTGGTGGGGAATGGGGCAAGGCATGGTCCTGTAGTGGGGTGGCAGTGGAGGGGCCACCGTGATCCTTGGTGGGGCTCTCCTCTGCGATCTCCTCTGGGCAGAGGTATACCTCGATGGGGCCATTGGTGCTCTTCAGGTAGAGCTGGAAGTTGTCCTGGGTGGGGAAAACAAGGCTCAGCAGGGGCACCAGGAGGGCACCCATATCTCATCCCACTGTCCAAATCCAATGTGGGGTCCAAGTAGGGCTTTGCAACCCCAGAAAGACCAGCCAGGGTCAAACAGTCCTGTGGAACAACTGCATACTACCCAGGGCCACACTGGGCTGCACCCCTGGAGGCTCCAGATGAACCCAAGGATGGTGCAGATTCAGCAGGTCCGCCACATCCCGACCCTGCTGCAAGGAGGGCAGAGGCTCCTGGCCCCTGTGCCAGCCTCATACTCACCTGGCTAAAATCGGGCACCTCCAGCTGTGTCTCTGGAGGAGCCTTCACAGCGATCAGTGTTCTGCTCCTGGAATGTGGTCGATGGCACAGAGGTCCTGGTAGGTGACATATGCCAGCGTGGGTCACGGCCATGGTATAGGAAAAGGAGGGGCTGCAAGGGTGATGGCTCAATCCCCCCAGCACTGGCCGCTGAACATCCCCCCCCAACCTGAGGAAGGGGGGCTCAGAAGGGGTACCCCAAGGGCCATATTCCCTGTCCCCAGGACCTTGTCCTCCCCCTGCAGTCTACATCTGCCCAGCAAGGATATCTCTGGTTGGCTTCCTCGTCAAACAGCTGCCGGAGCTGCCGGGTGGTGTCCTGCAGGAGCTGGTCCAGACTCCTTTCACCCCTGGCCAGCTGTGCCAGCACCGCTCCTCCCTGCAGTGCCTGCTGCTTGGCCGCCACTGATGCATCCTCGAACATGCCTGTCCCCCTGCCAGAGCAGACGACAGCTGAGTGACAGCCCAACCTGCAGCTCCCTGAGGCAGCTGTCCCCGGCCTGTCCCCGGGTGCCATGTCCCAGCCCCAGCTCACATCCACTGGATGTGGTTCTTGGACTTCTTGCGGATCAGCTGGATGCCCTCCAGCACGTTGGTGATGTCATAGATGCGTCGCTTCTGCACCTCCAGCTCCTCGGCCGCACGGTTTAGGTCCACCACACCGTCGGGGGAGTCACTCAGCAGGCGCAGGAACTTCTTGGTGAGCAGCCCCAGGGACGTGTCGTAGCGAGTTCTCTCCCCGGGGGACCTGGGGGCTGCAAGGAAAGGGCCCCCAGCCACCCCCTCCTTAGCGTGGGGTGGAGGTGACACAATGCTGGGCACAGGACACTGCTCTATCCCCTCCCTGGTATGGGACATGGGGTGGAGGTGACAGCACTGACCACGAGACCCCCTGTCCTCTCCTTGGCATGGGACGTGGGATGGAGGTGATGTGGTGCTGGAGAAGAGACCCTCCCATCCTCTCCCTAAGTTGGGACAGGGGATGGAGGTGACACGGTGCTGGACATGCCGGGACATCGAACCCTGTATAACCCTAACCTGGCAGAAAGACCCGCCGGGGGTCTCTGTCAGCCCAGGGAGATGAATTGGGTCCTGGGCAAGGAAGGGCTGAGTACTGCTCTCACGGTGCCAGCTCAGGTCCCTCTGGGTGTGGTCAGAGGGGACACTGAAGCAGCTCTGAGAGGGGAAACGGGGTCTGTCCCCCCTCCCAGTCTCGCCCAGCACCACTTACTCCTGGGGCTGGGGACCTGCACCAGCGTCCTGCCCTTCCCCTTGGGCGTGCGGAACTCAGGGGCCTCCAGGTCCAGCTTCCTCTTGGCCTGCAGCAGGAGAGAAAACCTCACATCACGGCCAGCTAGGGACCCCTGACCACCCCCAGGGCCTTCAGCTGAGCCCCGGGTGCCACAGCCTGGGGGAGGATCTTGCAAGAGAGGTGCCAGTTGCAAAACCTCTTCTGGGATGGGCTCCTGCAGCACCCACTGAGAGAGCTGGGTGAGGAGATGGGGGTCCCAGCAAGCACCCGCCATGGCTTCCTATCTGCTTCTTCCTGCACCCCAGCCCCACTCAGCATCTGTGAGGCACCCACTGAGCTCTCCTCTCACCCCCAGCTCCGGGCACAGCTATGTGGGGCTGAGCACTGGGAACCGTGGCAGCTCCAAGGCTGGATCCCACCCTGCCAGATGGCTCTCTGGGGTGCAGGGTTTCACCCAACAGCCCCCACCGTGGTTGTAGGCAGCCAAGGGCACCCAGCTGCCACTAGCACACCTGGGACCAGCAAGGCTCAGCCCTCCCCAGAGACCCGGGGGTGGCCCAGACACCTGCACCCAGCTGGAGGGAAACTGGGGAGAGGCAGGGTGGGGGGATGAGGTGGAGGGGTTCTGGGTGCAGGGACACCTTCTTCCATAAGCTGCCCCTTACCAGGGCAAGCAGCTCCTTGAAATCACCCTCAAGTGACCCCCCCCAGCACTATCAGGGAGAAGAAAGCCAGCGAAAGGGGTGCGGCAGAGCCGGGTCAGAGGGGAACCTGGGGAGCGTCACAGAACCATACACACCCACAAGCCCCAGGATCCCCCCAACACCCGAGCAGGAAGACTTCGGGGGGACAATTAGGCTCAGCAGCCAAAAGCAGCCCCCAGCTTCCCCAGTACCTGCTCCCAGGCCAGGCTGTCTCACGCAGCCCCCCCTCAGCACGTCCCTCATGATGCCCAGGTCCCCGCGCCGGCTCAGACGGCAGCTCCGCGGGGCGCACCCCACGTTTTGGGGAAGGGCTGGGCACACCCCCCACTTTTTTTTTGGGAAGGGAAGGGTTGGGCACCTCGGCTTTGTTCCCACCCGAGGGGAGCGGTGCCGGGAGCTGTTTTCCTCCCCCCCCAGGGAGCCAGGATGATCTCAAGCTCCTGTGGGAATCTGTTCCCTCCCTCCCCGAGCAGGTTTTCCCCAACGAACGCTCCCCCATCCTTGGCCCCCGCGCCCCCGGATCTGCCCCCGAGCTGCCGGCACCCTGAACGGCTCCCGCCGAGGCCCATGGGAACCACCTGCCCCGGATCAGACCCCACACATTCACCAGCACCACTTGGGATATGGAGGGGAAGCATCAGCCTGAGCTCCCCATTCTGCTGGCACCCAAACCCTTGTTTCTCCAGACATCCACAGCCGTGCCCACCTGTGCGTTCTCATGGCAGATTTAGGGGGGGGGGAGGGCGTTGACTGCACCCCGTCTGCCCAAGCAATGGGGAAACTGAGGCACAGAAGCAACGTGGTGTCTCCAGCCAACCCTGAGCCCCCAGGACCATATTCACTAAGGTGGTCTCCCTCCTCTGCAGGTGCAGGAGGGGATAGAAGGGGACCCTCTGCTCCCCCACGTGCAGTTTGGGGTTGAGGAGTATACCTTGGCAGGCTCAGGCAGTGCTGGGACACAGCAGAAGGACAATGGGCAAGGGGGTCTCTGCTGTGTCCCAGCTGCTGCCCACTCCCCAGCCAGGCAGGATTAAGCATACAACAGCTGAGCCGGGCACAGCGAGGGGCTCCCAGTGCCCTGCCAGGGCTGGGGGGGGGCTGGGATGAACCAGAGCAGAGGAGGGAGGGGGTCAGGGACCAAACCTCAAGACCTGCCCAACTCCACACACCAGCCACTACTTTCCAGGGTGGGGGACACAGAAGTTACACACCAGTGTGCTGCTGGGGGTGGGACAGGAGACTTGACCATGTCCTGGGCAAGGGCAGAAGCCAGCTGAGGAGGGGGTAAGGCAAGGGTGCAGGCTGGGCCCCCTGCCAGCTCTGCCTGAAGCAGCCCAAGCAGCTACATCCTGTGCCCAGCACCAGCATCAGAGCACCCCTTTTCTCCGGGGTGGGCATGGCAGGTTTCTCCTTCCAGCATTGCCTTTCTGGGCTTGCCTGAGTCCCCCCCTTCCCCCCACCCTGTGCCACAGCCCCACTGCCTGCCCCTGGGTATGAGAAAGCAGAGCCCAGGAACAGGCACCCAGAGCTGGCTGGGGGGCCACAGGGCATCCTGGGATCATGCCCTGCAACTGGGGACACTGCTTACACCAAAGGGATGCTGGATCAGGCCCCCTAGCCTTTGGGATGACTGAGGGCTAGTAGGGAATAGAGTGGGGGACAGGAGGGAGTGCAGTCATGGGGCTTTCTGCCCACCACGGGCAGAGGAGGAAGGCTGACCCCAGGTCTGGCCCCAGGATGGAGAGACCACCCTGCAGTGGGGAGGAAGGCTGTGCCCCCCACTTCCAAGCACTCCCAGCACTGTTGGAGGTGGAAGGCCTGGCTGGAGACATTCTCCAGGTCAGAGGAACTGGAAGCTGGAAAAAGCCCCTCCAAGGGTGAAAGGACCTCCACCACCCCTCAGATCCCCTCCTCCTGCCCTTGCAGAACAAACCCTGATGGGATCAAGGGGGCATAGGATCACCCTGAGTCACCCCAGCAGAACCTGGGGTGCTGCCAAGCAGCTCCCCACCCTAGGGATGGGCTCCAGCCCAGCACCCACAGGGGCTGCCACCCTGGGTGCTCTTTGCACAGGCGGCTCAGCCCTGCCAGCTCGAACCGAAACTACAGCGGACTCTGGACACCTCCTCTTGGCACGGAGCGGGCAGGGACTGCCCCGAGCCCACTGAGCTCTCTGCAGCCCTGAGCCCTGTAGGCATCCCAACACCCTGCAGAGACCTCGCAGGGCCAGCAGCAGGCTGGTAGCCCTCTGGGGACTCTGTAGGGGGTCTACCGAGGGTGGGATTGGTAAGACTAATACTTGCTCCAAAAGATTCATTTCTCGCGGGGAAAAAAATTTAGCTGCTGCAGAGCCCTCAGGTGAGAGGCTGAAGGGACTCCTGAGGCTGCCTGGGCCCACGCGGCTCCACTGCTGCCTCCAGTGGGCCAGGGGATCCCAGAGCAGGTACAAGGCGCAGACCCATAAAGCAGCTGGGAGCGGTCACCGCTGCCCTGCTGGGAAATGCTCCTCACCTGATCGCCCCGGATCTGCACACAAAGGCTGTGCCCAGAAACCGGGGGTGGGGAACAGCAGCTGCTGCTGGACCAGCGCCCTACTGCGGCTGGGAACTGGATCACGGCATCAGGGAACGGGATGGAGACAGAGCAACGCCACCAAGCTACCAAGGGGGACACAGGAGCACTTTATGTCCCCAGGTGTCACACAAGCCCCTCCAAGATTCTGTTCGGAGAACAGTCGGAGGACTTCTTGTCCCCAAGTATCATATGAGCCCCTCCCCAAATCCCATTCAGGGGGCAGTCACGGGCAGCAGCACCCTGAGCATCTCCTGGAGCAAGTGACAATGATGGCCATGATGATGACACAGAGGCCATCAGCCAAAACCCTGTCAGCCCCAAGCATCACAGCCCCAAGGGTAACATGAGCCTCCCCACACCTCATTCAGGGCAAGAGCATCCTGAGCAGCTCCTGCCATGGGTGATGATGGTGATGCCAAAGAGGCTGTTAACCCAAAACCAGCTCCACAGTGACACATGGAAATGGGACTGTGAATTTCTGGGATGCCACGCAGGGAGGGGGCAGCAAAACTCCTTAAAGAGCAGGCCCTAGCAGCAGAGGCTGCAGCACCTCACATGGGTTGAAGACAGACCAAGGAGGAGACAGGTGGTCCCGGAGTCCCCAGGGACAGGGCTTGCAACAGCCCCAGCCAGTGCCACAGACACAGCATGAAGCAGGGAGCAAAGAGACCCCTCTCCTCCAGACATGGCAATACCCCCAGCTGGCACCAAGCATCAGGGACTGGGGAAAGGGAGGGGAATAAATAAATAGAGCAACACTTGAAAAAGTTGGAATGGAAGTTAGCAGGGTCTGGGATCCCTCCCAGGATCTAGGGCAGAACAGAGGCTCACAGTAAGGGCTGGACACATGCCCAGGCTGGGGTGGGCAGGAATTAAATGCCAGCTGCCAGCAGGCCTGAGCAGCCAGGGGCTCGCTGGGGGGTGTCCTGGAGGAGAGCTGAGCTGAGCAGAGCTGCCCATGCACCCCAGTGATGGGCATGGGTCCAGCACCCAACCTGGGGCTCAGGTTCCTGTTTAGGAGCAGTGGGTGCTGAGCTTTGCAAGCCCTGACCCCAGGCTGGGTGACAGAAGCAAAGGCAGGGGCAGAAACTCCACCCCCATGGTAACTCCCATCAGGGTCCCTGCTTCAAAACCCTGTGGTGTCCCATGGAGGATGAGGATTGACTCAGATTCACACACCCCAAAAAAGCCACATTGCAAACCCCACTGTGACCGCAGGCAGGAACTCAGCTGGGGCAGTGCTGTTGAGCCATCCCAGCCCCCCGTACCCCCACCTTTCTGGGTGACCTCGGGGGTCCTAGCTCCAAAGCAGAGAGAGATAGTGGGCAGGTTGGGTGCCCCCCAAACACGCAGCAGCGCCCAAGCCCTCACTTCCTTCACATGAAAGAGGTTGCATAGAGTCCCAGAACCGTTCTGGTCGGGAAAGGAGCTTTGAACACCGAGTCCAGCCAAGCATGAACCAGCACTGCCAGGGCACCACCAAACCACGGCCCTCAGCACCACACCTCCACGGCTCTGAAACCCCTCCAGGGTCTGACAACCTTCAAGGGACAGAAATTACTCCTCATCCCCAACCTAATCCTCCCTTGGTGCCACTTCAGGCCGTTTCCTCCTGTCCCTTGTTCCCTGGGAACAGAGCCCAAAACCCCCACCTGGCTCCAGCTCCTCTCAGGGAGCTGCACAGAGCAGTGAGGTCTCCCTCAGCCTCTTCTTCCCCAGGCTTGAACCCCCCCTAGCTCCCTCAGTTGCTCCTCTCCAGCCCTACTCTGCAGACACTTCCCTGGCTTCTTTGCCCCTCAATGTCTTTCCTGGAGTGAGGAGCCCAAAACTGAATCCAGGACTCAAGGTGCGGCCTCAGCAGTACCCAGTCCTGCGGGACAATCCCTGCCCCACTCCTGCTGTCACACTGTGGCTGACACTGAGCCGTGACCCGAGGGCACAAGGAAGAGGTCGAAAGGCGGCGAGCGGCGGAAGGCAGGGCCGGGAGAAGTTGAGCAAGCTGAGCCAGCGCAGGGCGTCTCGGCTGCCACCCGCCCACCCCGAGGGGTCGTGCCGGGGGTTCCGCACCCCAAGAGGAGCTGCACAGTCTGGGAGGTGTGCGAGGGTGTGCTGTGCCTCCTGGGGTCACCCACCCCCGCTCCCCCCCAGGCCCGACCGAAACGATTCCCGAATCGGGAAGGGAGTGCAGACACCTTACCGGCAGTCGTCCCGCCGAGGCCGAGCGGAGAATCCGGAGCTGGGCTCCCTGAGGGGTGGCATAAAGACCCCCACCCCTGGGAGGGGGGACGCTGACAGCCGCCTGTGCACAGGTCTGGGTGAAGCAGCCAGCGGATAAAGGGAGGCTACCGAGGCTGGAAGCCCCCAGCTCCACGGAGCCCATCACCGACACGACCTTCTTCGGGTGATGGGGAGGAGGGGGGTGCGGGAGGGCGGTGCCCCCTCTCCCGGGGGCGGGGGACACTCCGTTGGGGAGCCGCAGCATTGCAAAGTCCTTTCCGAGTAGCCGGGGGGCGGGAGGATAGACGCACCCCGCGATTTTACAGCAGGAGAGGAAGGGCAGTGTCACAATCTCAGCTGTGGCATTTTCGGGGATCAGGGAAAGGGGCTGGGGGGAGCCTGCCGGACTCTGACACCGGCCGCTCTCCGGACCACCGCACCCCCCCCCATGCAAACAGCAAACTGCAGAGAAGAGGCGTGGCTGCTGCACCACCAAAACCCGGGCGGGGGAAAATGGAGGCGCTCCTAGCCCCCAGGATGACCCCTGGCGGGGTCGGGGCCTCCCCGCGCCCGCCCGACCCCCGCTCGGTGCTTTCTTTTCGCTTCGGTGGTTTAGTTTTTGGGTTTTTTTTCTTTTTTCCCCCAAGCCCCAACCGCCCTCCCGCGAAATTCGGATTTCCCGCGGAAAATGCCGCGCGCTGATTGGCTGCTGCTGCCGTCAAGGCCATGCCCCCTCCCCCTCCCGCCTCAGCTGGCGACACCGCCCCGGGAGGGGCCTTGAAGGGGCAGCAGGGGTAGGCAATATGCAAATCACGCGGGCGTGGCCCGAATGGGACCACCTCTTGTGGGCGTGGTTGGTGCGGGCACTGCCGTTGGGCCTTATTAATTATTTATTAATTAAAGAATGAACCCAAGCCCAGCTCTGCTGCGGTGAGAAACAAAATGTTTTGGGGTCCTCCGGCCAGAAGCCATCTGGCAGCAATCCCCCACCACGGGCAGGTGTCAGCACTGCTTCGGGGAGCAACAACCTCAGAGAAACTCAGCGTGAGTAGATGTGCCCCCCCCCGGTTAGTTCACACCACTCCACCCAATGTCCCCAGCGCAGCCATTGGCCACCCTGCACTCGTCCCTGGGCCGCATCGGGTTCGCTGGCGAAGGAAGGGGAGGTCAGCGAGCCGCTGTGGTTTGTCCCTCTCCAGCACCTGGTTGCTCTCTGTCCATTCTCTCCTCTCCATCTGTTCCTTCTTCTCCACTATTCTCCTCTCCATCGTTCTCCACTCCATCATGAGGCAACCTCACGCCCAGGGCTGGGGATGTTCAGGTGCAGAGATGGACTTGGGTGCAAAGAAGCCTCCTTTGAAGGCTGACAGATGGGCACACCCAGCACCATGCCCTCTGCAACAGGTGAGGCTGGACACAGACCTCCAAACTACAACTCAGCCTGGGGAGGACACCCAAAAATTTTCCAGGAGTCTCTAGAACTTTACCTCTCACCTCACGAGGGCTTTGAGGCAGAACAAAAACCTTGACAGCAGTAAAGCCGCCACACAGCTGGGAACCATGTCCCTCTGCCAGCAGCATGCCTGAGCTTGGCAGCTCAACCCCTACATCTTTCACCCTACAAGGAGACGGCAACTTCTGATTTTCAGCTCAGAAACACAAGACTGTGCCCTGTCACTTGTCTGCCTTGGGCAGGTTCTGGGAGCTTGGGCTGGCAGGTCGTGCCCCTACCTCTTGCAGTTTGGACACAGAGGAGATACACCCCCACACATCATCAATGTGCCCTTGGCAAGGTAACGGCTGTCCACAAAGGTGGTGTAGAAAAGCTTCTGGTTCAGCCAAGGGAGGAGTTAGAAACATCCTTCACCCCCACCATCTAATCCTTCTTTGGTAGGACCTATACAGGTTTTCCAGCCATGGCTCTCCACCAGGAGTATTATTGATGCCACAGGCTGGCATCTCCCTGTGCCACCAATGCATCTGGATGTGTGACAGGCACCAGCTTCCACGATGCAACCCAACAGGGACAGATGGCTCTGGAGAGGTTTTGCCTTTGCTGATCCCACCCCATCTACCCAACAACCAAGGTAGCAAAGAGGAAGGTTTACAGTAGATCTTACACGTCATGGATCTGTTTGTGCTCCATGCAAGGTCTCCTCCTGCTCCCCCAACTTGATGTACGTGAAGAAGTCCTTGGACATGTACGTGGAGACCCCCTACTCCTCACCACCTCGGGACTGAGCTGAGGGTCCCTGTTGGCTTCACCACTGTCCAGCTGGAGCTCTTGACTCGGCGATGTGAGTGTGTCCGCTCCTCTAGCGGCTGCACGAAAGAGAGACGCCGGAGGAGGGCCTGGTCCGCCCGGGGGCTCTCCCATCTCTGCCCTGGAGATGGCAGCAGCGAGCTGTGGAGCCGGTTCCGCCCCGCGCCGGTATACCACGGCACCGGCATCCCCGGCCGCGGAGCGCGGGACGGAGGGGTGGAGAGGTGGAGGGATGGAAGGACACGGGCAAGCAGGGATAGACGGATGAAGAGGCACGGGAGCACATGGACAGAGGGATGGATGGACTCAAGGACAGACGAAAGGAGAGACTTAAGGATGCAAGGACAGACGTTTGGAGTGATGCAGAGATGGAGAGACAGTGATACAGAGACACAGAGATGGAGGGATGTATAAATTAGGGATGGAAGGATACAGAAAATTAGGATGGAGGAATGCAGGGACACAGAGACAAAGAGAGGGTGAAGCTCTGCAGCTCACCACAGCTCCCACCTTTCAGTACAGAGAGAAAGCTCTGAGACAGTGAGCAGGACCCAGCAGAATGGTGCACAGGGAGCAGTTTTATTCATCTTCCCCATGCTGGAAATCCCAGGCATGCCTCAGTCTCCCCAGTGAGTGCTGGTGTGGGTAGTGGAGCAGGGCGAGGCACGAGAAAGGTGTTAAGGGTGCTGGGAACTACCTGTGCCAGGCAGGATGGGGCCCATGGCACATACTGGGCTGGTTTGGGTGCCATCCCCAGCACAGCCCAAAATACACCCATGCCCTGACTCATCCCAACCCACGAGGTCAGGCTGGGCCCCATCTCTTGGCTGGGAGGAACTCTAGGAGCCGAGGGGTCCCCCCTGAGGAGGGGCAGGGCTGGGAGCAAACCCACATCACCCAGGGTGTGGGGTGAGATGGAAGGGGGTCTGGCTGTGTGGATTTGGGGTGCTGTGCACGTGTGCATGTGTGGATGTGTGTCCCTGTGGGCTGCATTGGACTGTGCAGGGGTGGGTGTGTGCAGGTGTGTGCACATATGGGCGTGTAAGCACACACAGACACGTGTGTCAGCACACATGGGCGTGTAAGCACACACAGACACGTGTGTCAGCACACACGGGGGTGTCAGCACACACAGACACGTGTGTCAGCACACACGGGGGTGTCAGCACACTCAGACACGTGTGTCAGCACACATGGGGGTGTCAGCACACTCAGACACGTGTGTCAGCACACATGGGGGTGTCAGCACACTCAGACACGTGTGTCAGCACACATGGGGGTGTCAGCACACATGGGGGTGTCAGCACACTCAGACACGTGTGTCAGCACACATGGGGGTCTAAGCACACACAGAGACTAAGTGCATATGGACCCAGGCTGGGCTGCCACCCCACACCCGTCAAGCACACACGCATGTCCCCGCTCGTACACACGAACACGCCCTCCAAGGCGTGTGAGCGCGGGGGGGGTCGGGAAGGGGCAGGCCTTGGCCGGGGCAGCAGCAGCAGCAGCAGCAGGAGGAGGAGGAGGAGGCGGGAAGTGCGGCTCAGACAGTGCGGCGCCAGCAAACACCTGCAAACAGCTCCGGGCACACAATGGCAAATACAGGTGGGGATCGGCCGCCGGCAGCGCAGCGATTGCATCAGCCCCAGCTCTTGCCAAAATCTTGGCCAACGAACCGGCCCCGCTGGCCACCAGCCCACATGGCCACCGGCCCTGGCCCCTGCTTGGCCTTCACCTCCCTGGGGTTTGGTTTTGCTCTCCTCCGAGTTTTGCACCCATAAAATGGGACGAGAACAGCAAAGGGTGGGGGCTGGGGTTATTTCTTGTGCTAGATCTGCACAGCCCCCCGCCGGGAGATCTCTGTCCCAGCAGGGCAACAGTGACTATTTATAGTCATTCCTGCCCCCCCCCCCGCACGCCTCTTTTTTTTTTTCCCCTCTTTATTTTTATTTTCCCAAGGAAAGCCTCAGCATCACACCACAGCCCAGCCCAGGCTCGGGGGGTTGCAGGCATGGTTTGTGCTCCCCCACCTCCGTCCCTCCGTCCTTCCATCCCTCGTCCCATCCGCTCCCCCACCCCCCACCCTCGATCCTCCAACCATCTCCAGGGCCTGGGAAATGCTGTTCCAGGAAAGGCGTCGAGATCCGGCCACCACCTGGGAGGAGGTGATGGCCCTTGGGATGCTCCCCAGGAGCCGTCGCCAAACCCTGGCCCTGCCAAACCGAGGGGAGCCCCCAGTCAAGCCCTGATCCCTGCCTTCACTGAAGGAATCCCCTGCCCTGACTGTCCGCTGAGGGGACAGGGACAGTAGCCACCTCTTCTCTTGCTGGCTGGGAATCCCAATCCACCTCCCCAGCACTGCTGCTATCACAAGGCCCCAAACTATGCTCGTTAGCTGTTCCCACAGGGATCTGTACTACCATCATCCCATCTGAGGGACTCACGACAAGCTAGGATGCTCACACCACAGGGAGTCAAATTTTTCAGCTCCCAAAGCCCATCCCAGTCCCCTGGCTCATTCCCAGGGTGCTTTTCCCACCCATCCCGATTAAATCCCTTTGGCACACCAGCAGTGTGCAGCTGGAAGACCACAACAGCAGGGCAAGCATGGGGACACTCACCCTTAGCACTCACCTCTGGCTTTCCTCACCAGCTAAAAGCAGCAGAGATGGCAGAAGCCAATTTCAGCCATTAAAATACCAGCAGCTCCAACCCCAGCAGGGGTGGTTTCCGGCCTGACACCCTCACCTACCTCCCACCACGCTGGGACACCCCTGGGTCACTCTGTCCCACCTGGTGTCCCCCATCCCAGGGAGTAACCTACCCTCAGGGGGCACAGGGACATGAAGTTGGAAGACAGCAGGGAGGGATGTTCCCAGGTGTTCACGATCCCATTGGACCAGCTGGAAGCTTTCTGGATGCCCCACATGCTGCTTTCACCCCATGGAAATGCCCATGGACAAGGGGTGCTTGGGAGGAGCTAGCTGTGCCCCAAGCTCATGTTGGCCATCACTGAGATGGAGGCTGAAGTCATTGCCTGTGGAGGAAGGTTTGCATGACCCTGTACTACAAACCTCTTCCTGGCTTCCTCCTGCTCCTCCTCTTCCCACCTTGAAGCCCCTGAACTCACCTGGAGAGTGCAGCACACTGGGGACACCCTGATGCCATGTAGTGAGCACTCACTATGCCCAGCCAAACCCATGGCATGAAGATGGAGGATTTCAACCCCGAGGAGAGCAGCCAGGTCTGACCCTGCTCACAGGCAGAGGCCAGCACGCTCCCAAGGGAGCAGGATACAGCCCAGCTGTGCTGCAGCCGCGGGTCCCATCTGCTGGGGGGCCAAAGGGAAACCACAGCATTCATCCAAGGGAAGGGAAAGGCATTTCTGCTCCCAACGCCCTTTCCCTGGGGTGCTGCTCCCCCTTCCCCCCTGGGAGGAATCCAGGCCAAGCCAGGGAGGGGTGTGGACAGCACCTGGGGGATTGCAAAGCTCAGGGCAGCTGCAGCCCAGAAACTCCCCTTCTCTTGGTAGGGGAGATCCTGGGGAAGCAGCATCCCCCTGCCAGCCAGCAGCAGAGCTTAAATACATCCCCAAAGCCTGTTTCTTTTCTCCTTTATTTTAGTATGGCAGAGTGGAAGGTGCTGGGGAAAAAAAAGAATAAAAAAAGGCATCTCCCCGCCCCCCACAGGACTGCAGCTTCATCTCCAGCTGGTCCCCGGGGCTGAGCGCCACCTTTCCACCTTCTCTTCACTCCTTCCATATCAGATAAGAGGAGCAGCACCGAAAAAAGCTGGCAGACACCTAGGCCAGGAGCCGGCAGCCCAAGGTTAATTCCGCCCATACCTGAGCTGACATTTCAAAGGCATAGAACAATTAATGAGATTCCTCCTGTAACCCTTTAAGTTCCCATCCAGAGGGTTTTTTTTTGGGGGGCTTCCAGCACCCCCTTACAGTGCTGTTCTCCCAACCCGTGGATCCCACTCCCAGCTCCTCCCGGCCCGAGCTCAAACAGTCCAAGCAGCCAGGTTTTATTATTCTCCTGTAAAAACGTAACTTTTATAAAAAGTTTATAAAGCAAGTACAAGTACGAAGCCTGTTGGCAGAAATTCACCTTCCTGCACAAAAGGTGCACAAACGTTATACTCTAGTATAGAGCTCCACAATACAACGAGGCCGTGGCCCCAGAGAGTTTGGTTCATACTCGAGGATGGACCCCTCCCTCCCCAAAACCCCCCTAAAATCCACCCACCCCTCCCAAATCCCCTTCAAACACCTTATAAAATCCAAACATATACAGACAGCCGCCTCTTCATCAGTCTGTCGGAGAGAGCTCCTGCAGTTTCGGGTCCAAAGTCCTGCTCAAGCCGGGACGCTGCTCTCCATGGAGAGGTGGAGATGCTGGCGGTGGAGGGATACGGGGGGGTCGGGACCAGCCGCTCCCCGCGCCCGGGGGAGACGATGCCGGGGCCGGTAGGTCGCAGACAGCCCGGCGCCGCGGAGGAAGCTGCTATTTACCTCCGGCTGATAACGAACCAGGAACCGCCGCTCGCCGCTGTTTGCTAATTGGCACCGGGAGGGCAGAGCAAAGAGGGGTGGGAGAGAGAAAAAAAAGATAGAAGGGGGTGTTTAAAAAAAAAAAAAAAAAAAGGAAAGTAGTAAGAATGGATAGGTGAAAAAGTTAAGGAGAAAAGAGAGGGGTAAAGAAAAAGCAAAGGAGAAGGCGTGTAGAACAACAAGGGGAGGGGGAGAATAAGGAAGGAAAGGGGAGAAGAGAGAAAAAGCATTAATTAATGCTGGGGTAACTGGGGATTGAGGAGCTGATGGGGTTGCGTTGGGGCAGGATCGGTCCCTTCGGGATGCTGGAGCTGAGTGGTGGGAGACCGGGGTGCGGGTCCTCGCAGGGGCTAGAGTTCGGAAGTGGGGGCTGGGGCACACTCACCTGCAGGACCAGCCGTCAGTGACACAAACTTCTCTCGTCTTTGGCGCAGAGTTCCGATGCCAGCCCGGCCGCCTGCGGACAGAGGGGGACAAGGCTCAGCGGTCACCCCGGCAGTAAGGTTGGAGGAGGTGAGGGGGAGTCTCCATCCCTCCACCCCCCTTCCCCACCGCACCAGGGCAATCAACCATCCCAGAGAAAGACATCGCCCCCCATGCTCCCAAACCGACGTCTCCATTATACACACACGCCCCGCACTCCTCACCCCCCGCGCTCAAAATAGCGCTTACCTTGAGAGACAACAGAGTGGCTTCCGAGGAGGTGTCGCGACCCTTGCCACCCCCCTCCTCCAGCACGATCTGGAGATCGAAGATGTAGTCGATAACATGCTGGAGGATCTCCACCTGGCTCACTTTGGTGCCCTGCGGGATGCCCGGCACCAGCTCCCGAAGTTTGGAGTAACAATCGTTCATATCATACAGCAAGTTCATGGGCTCCTCCAGGGAAAGGCTCTTGTTATTGCCCCCTCGGGCGATGGCCAAACTCTGCTCCGAGAGGCAGCAAACGGCCTCGTAACAGCTCCGGACGGACCGCACCGGGCTGATAGCCTTCATTGTGGTGGCGGAAACCTAGCGAGGGGAGGGGGAGTCGGTCAGCTCTCCGTCGGCACCTCCGGGTACCGTGACCACCGCAGCCTGGATGTCCTGGACCTCTCAGATTGTCACTACCTCTCCCCTCAGATACCGAAGCCTAGCAGCTCGCTGGTGCTCTGCGGAGGGCAGCGGTCCACACCACTCCTTATATCGGCAGCGCGGCGACCCCGCCCCCCTAAATGCTAATTAGCTCCTGCCCCCACCCCTTTTAATGTAAATTAATCGTTAAACCCCACCCTTGCATCTCAATACAGCGCCAGGCACCCCTACACACCCCTTCACACCTCCAAAAAATGACCCTTGGTGGCCTTGTAGCAAGGAACGGGGTGGGGGGGAAATAAAACCACGTCGTTCCCCACCGCTGAACCTGCCCTCCCCCTTAATCCACCTCCTTTGCGGGTGGGAATTCCCTCCTGAACCCTCCAAACACCCCAATCGCATGGCCCCAAACTGCCCCCCCCATCCCAGTGGGTTCCCTTCATCCCAGTGGGATCCCCCCCTATTTTTACCACGGGACTGGCGTGTGTTGTCTCGCCCCGCTCGGGTTTTACCGGGTGATCCCGCATGGAACCAGTGCCGCCCGCTCCCCAGTCCCTCCCCGGCTGACCTCCAGACTTCCTGGCGTCAGGAATTATCTTGTGACCAGCAGAAAAAAAAATTAATTGCGGTAAAACTGAGGTTACGATGGAGAAACCAGATTTAGGTCAGCGCCTGCGAGAGGCTGCACGGGGAGGGGTTGAGTTTTTGAGGAGAGGAAATTTATAGTCAAATAATTAGGACTGCAATGAAGTGAAAAGTGGGGGACCCCTCCGCGTGCCTCCCCAAAACATCGCTGCCTGGAAAAGCCCAAAGCTGGGCGGATCTGGGCCCACGGGTGTCACCGGCACGCGGAGGGGTCCCGGGGATGGGGAGTGTGCGAGACAGTCCTGCAACGCCCCCCACATGGTGAATCCCCGTTAAATCTACGTGTAACACTTCCCCACCCTTAAAATCCAAGGCTAATGTCCTCCAATATTCCCTGTGAAATTGCAGGGATAACGCCGCCGCCGCCGCCCCCTCCCCCCCGTATCCCCTCTTAAAATCTAGGGATAGCGCCCCCCAATCCCGTTAAATCACACCCCCCTCCCGCATCTCGTTCTAGGGTGATTACACAGATCTTGGTTACGCGAGGTGAGCGCAGGAAGGAGATGACACAGCCAAGAGAGTGGGGAGTCCCCCAGGATCCCACTCAGGCCTGAGGGTCGCAGCTAAGGTGGGGTGCAAGGCGTGGGGGGCAGAGGCACCTGGACCGAATTACTCCTGCCCACAGCCGCGATTCATTCCAGAGCTGCTCAATTCGCAGTTCGCTGACGCTGGGTTTGGTTCCCCCCTTTAACCCCTCCCGTCCCTCCCCAACCCGGGGGCAGACCATTTTCATCCCCAGCTCGGGAGCTGTTTTCATGCCCCCCCCAAAACTCCCTTAAAGCGCCGTCCAGCCGGTGGGGGAGAGTATTATTTTTTTGTCGTGCCTTTTTTTCACACGCTGCCCCCCATAATTCAGCCTCCCCCCTCCCCAGAATTTCGTGGGGACTCGCCTCGGTGTGAAGGGAGGTGTCATCACCCTCGGAAACCTGCTCTGGGGGCGAGGGGTGGTAAGAGGGAACACCCCCGATTAAAAAAAAAAAAGTAAAAAAATAGTTAAAAAGGAGAAGAAAAAAGTTTAAAGTAAAATATTAAAATATGTTTTAAAGGAGAAAAGAGTGAAAAGTAAAATAAGAAAAAATGATGAGAAAAAAGGAAATAAATTAAATTTTAAATGAGAATTAAAAAGTCTTAATTGAGAACGAGGATAAAAAGTTTAAATTAATAAATGTAAAGTAACAAAAAAGAGGAAAACTGAAAATAAAAGAATACTAAAAGGAGGTAAGAACCCAACAAAAAAAAATCTGAAAACCAATTAAAAACAATCAGCAGCCTAAACAAATTTTAAACCCCTAACAAAAAAATTCCAACCCAACAAAACACCGAACCCCTCTTTTCCCCCACCCCAAACTGCCTTTTCTCCCAAATTCGCCCCCCCAAAGCTCCCCCTCTCCGCTCCTTCCCATACCCCCCCGTCCGTCACCCTCCTTTCCCAAAGAGGGGGATGGGATTCGGGGGGCTGCAAGCTGGCTCGCGGGGGTGTAGCGCAGGGGCGGGGAGGAGGAGGAGAAGCGGGGGGGCGAAGCTTTTGTTCGCAGGGGGGGTTGCTGGTTCCCACAGGCGCAGCCTGCGCGGCGGTCCCGCTGCCTTTGCCCAGCTGTGGCGCGGGCCCTCCAGCTGTGTTGATCTAACTGCCGGCCCCAGACAGGCCGGCGCCAGCGCCGCGCACGTCACTGCATTCACACAGCGGCGTGGCCACGGCAACCCCCCCTGCTCCGGCACCGCACCCCCGGCAGCAACCCCGCGGCCTCCCCCGGCCCGGGACGCGCCGCCCTGCACCGGCTGCTGAGGCGTTTCCCGGGGTGGTGGCGGGGGGAGGGTTGGGGTTCTGGGGGGCTCCCGAGTGTGCGAGCTAAATGGGAGCCCTGTCCAGCGGTCACCCCATCCTTGTGGGGGAGTGGGATGAGAGTTTTTAGGGTGCTGAGCCATTTCCCGTGGGATCGAGGTGGGATAATTGGGATTTAAGGGGGGGGATAGTTGGGAGTTTGGGGGTTCCTGAGTGTTAGAGTCAATGGGGAGCATGGGGATGGCCTCATCCAGCTGCCTCTCTGTCCGGTGCCACCCCCCACGGCCGGAGTGTTGAGTGCTGTTAGGGTGCTGTGCCACTGCCAGCTCTGGATTTGGGGTGTCCTCGGAGACAGGAGGGTGGATTCGTTGGCGTGGAGAAGGGGAGGAGGAGAGGAGCAGGACTGCTGCGGAGTGCCATGAGTTCATCCGCAAAAGGGCCCACGCTGGGGGTTTGTTACAAGGAAAAAGACAAAAAGAAGAAGGAGCCAGGGCTGGGGGATACCCAGCTCGGCAAGTCCCCCCAGAGGCACACGAAGCTCCCTATGTCCCGGGGGGAGGGGGCATTGTGTCCCCCCTATCACAGCTCAGCATCGCTCCCCATGACTCTCTCAGGCATGAATCGTTAATCCCAAGTGATTTGTTCACACTACAAATGTCTGTGGAGGTCTTGCTCTAGGGTGGGGGGGTCCAAGCAGCTGACAACCCCCCCCAAATAAAAAAATCCCCCCCGGGCCCGGGCTTGGCTGGATGTATTTTTTTCCCTGAAATCAGTCGGTACAGGTGGTAGGATGTGAAGGATGAACGCAGGGAGAAAGGGCTGGGCTCAGCCCTGGCGGCTGCGGGGCAGTGAGGGAGAGCGCGGGGGTCCCGGGGGTCCTGGTGTTCCTGGGGGGTAGTGGAGGAGAGCACAGAACTGGCCTTTTTGGGGGGGGGGGGATTTCTCGTCATTTGGAAATGAGAGGCTGCCTGGAAGCG
Source organism: Pogoniulus pusillus (assembly GCF_015220805.1). NCBI lineage: Eukaryota > Metazoa > Chordata > Aves > Piciformes > Lybiidae > Pogoniulus > Pogoniulus pusillus. Next base: position 241,359 of record NC_087300.1, on the reverse strand, counting down.
CTGTCTGCAGAGAATAGATTTGCATGGGAGAGGAGCAGAACAGAGATGTGGCAGAGCTTCGAGCCAGCCACCCAGTCTGGGCACCCATCTGGCATGGCAGAGCACGGCATGGCAGAGCACAGCATGGCAGCAGTCCAAGGGAGGTTTCGGTGCTAGAGAAGAAATCCAGATGGCTGCTCAAGGGGAAAATGGATGCTGGTGTCTTGCACCAGCTCTGAAATCTCTTCCCACTTGGTCCCCAGGGCTATACCACATGGTGAGGTTTGGTGACCATGCTTCTCCTCGGGGTGCCCACTCTCCCAGTGCCCCAGGTTGTGCCAGGACTGAGTGCTCCCAGGCAGGCAGTGGTCCAGGATAGGCAGGGATAGGCACTGTGGTCCCACTCAAGCTGCTGGTCTCACCAAGGATGTGGCAAAAGGCCCCAGCACGGCTTGGCACACCCAGCCTCCCTAAGGGGTTCCAGTGGCAGCAGCGACAGCCCCATCCTGGGCCATGGTGTCCCAGATTTGGGGTGTTTTGGGATAAATGTGGATTATAATTTGGAGCTGCACAGCTGGGATGGATGTAGAGTGACATGAGGGTGACAAGAGCCTGGCCCCTTTGCCTTGCCCCATGCCTCAGTTTTACATCTTCACCCACCACAAGGACAGGCTGCTGGAGCCCAGCAGTGCTGGAGGCTCCGAGCAGGGCAATGCGTGGGGCTGGATGTGCAAGGAAATGTGGGGAGACCCAGGGGGGGCATGAAGGAGCAGCACTGCTGGAAGCAGGCACCCAAAAAGGGGCAGCAAGCCCCAGCCCTGAGCCTGTCACTAGGAGACTGGATCCAGCCCTGGGGAATGTGCAGCTGTTTGTGCAGGGGATTATCCCCAGGGACCCCCCTCAACCCCCATGCCCAAAGGCAAGGACTGAGCCTCCCACCCCGCAGCCGCCTGTGACGAGCCTGGCCTGAGCCTGCCGGCAGTGCCCAGGATGGGCACTCCCTGCTGCTGTCATTAGGGACCAGAGGAAACACCAGGAGGCATCAGCTTGTTCCAGAGCACCTGGGGGAGGGGAGCAAACACAGCTCCCCAGAAGGGATCTATGACCCCAGCCTTGGCCAGCTGCCCAGCCTGGTCAGTGGCCAGCAGCTGTGCCTCAGTTTCCCCACAGCCCCCCCCTCCCCTCCAAATCCCAGATGGCAGCAGGGTTGTGGCTCCATCTCCAAAGCCTGTGGCATCAGCACAGTCAGAAGGAACCAAAGGTTCCCTCTGGGAAGCAGAGCTCTTTCTCTGGGGCAAATCCTGGGCACCCCGGGCCCCTGGAGGGAACAGGCTGGGAGACTTGGAGCATTCCTGGATAGTCCCCAGCCATGGGGGGAGGCCTGGGGCACGTCAGGCAGGAGGCAGCAGCTGTTCCCAGCACCGGGATTCCCTGCAGCTGCTTCCTGCCGCCCTATCTCACGGGCACATCTGGGGGAGCTGGGAGTGGGCCCCCCCCCCAGCATTTCCTGCACTGTCCCCCCACTCCTCAGCCACTGTTCTCATGACCTTCCCCCAGGGCCAGCTGGAGCTCCCCACCACAATGTCCACCCTAGGCCTGGCTCCACAGCAGCCCCATGCCCCATCTGCACCCCTGGGGGTCTCATATCCCACTCCCTCAATGATTTTGAGGCATCCCCAGCACTAGGGAGGGGCTGGAGTATCACACCTCCATATCACCCCAGCACAGCCAAGGGCAATCATGGGGTAAGGCTGGCATCATGCCATGAGACCCCCCCTACCTGCTTACATAGGCGGGGTGGGGTGGTGGCAGCGCATGAACCCATGTGGGTGTCCTCAGCAGGATGGGTGCCAAGGTGCACTCACAATTTGTCACTCAGCCCCCACCTTCCTTTGCCTCATTCTTCCTCCATCCCTTTGACTCCTCCAGCACTGAATCCATCCCTGAGAAAGGAGGAGGATGAAGCTGGGGGCGGGGGGGGGGGGTGTGTGTCACAAAGGCCGCAGGTGTGAGCATCCCTCCCTGCAGCCCCCGGGCACTGCAGGTGTGGGGACACTGGTGACTCGCAGCAGCCTGGGCCTTGCTGCCACCATCACCCTGGTGGCAAGCAAAAGGCCTCCCACAATATCCTCCCGGGGCCAGGGTGTGGTGGCAGGGAGGGGGGGCTGAAAGGCACCCAAAGCTGGCATTACCTTCACCACACACCCCAAAGTTGGGCTGCTCCAGCCCTGGGATGGTCCGGAGAGGGCAAACTGAGGCACGGGGAAGGGAGCCCAGCGTGCCTGGGATTTGTGGGATTGGTCAGGTCCCAGGAGGGGCTTTGCTGCTCCCTTGCAGCCTTCCCCAGATCCCTCCTTTTCTCAGCCCCGCCCACCCCCCGCCCCGATTCTTCCCCACCAGCTCCTGCCTCGCTGCAGGATGTGGCTTTGCCAGGCTGCCTCGTTACACCCAGAGAGACCGTTACAACTCATCACACCCCCACCCTGCACTGCCCAGCCCAAATCACACCGTCCTCAGCTACCCCCTACTAAACAACCCAACAGCCCCTCCCAGCATCCTAAACCGCCTCAGATCCTCCCTCCAGCCCACCACAAGCCCCCAGCCCAGCCATCCATCCCCATTGCCCCCAACACAGCCAGAAAGCCACATCCCATGGCACTGTGCAGAACAGCCCCCCCCCCCCCCCCCCCCCCCGCCATGGAAAAACATGGGGGAGGGGGTGGGGAGAAGCTGCTTTATCTCGGCCCCATCGGGCCCTAATGAGGACTTTATTTTTAGCGCAGGTGAAAGCCAGAGCAGGCAGCTCGGGAGCTTTTTCCACTCACATCTGCACATTGGTACAATTCAGGTTTCCTGTGGTGGTTTTGGTGCTTTTCAGCCCTGACAGAACTGGTTTGTTGTCTCAGTCAAGTGCCCTGCAGACACTTCGTCCTCCCCAGGTACAAGTAACGCTGGAGCATCCCCTCCTTGGTCTCCCTGCCCACCCGCCCCCTCCAACACCCTTTCTCTGAGTGGGATCTGAGCACGCCCGCAGGATGTGGATGCTGCTGAAGCACTGGGGCTGGGCCACATTTCCCAGCCGCATTCCACCCCTTTCCAGCTCTGGTCCATCCTTGTCCAGCCCTGTTTCATCTCTTTCCATCCCTGAATCCCAGTTTTCCATCCCCGTAGTGGGGAAGCAGCTGGTTGTCAGACGCTGAAGTGGGCATGCGTTCAGTGCTGGAGTTTGGGAATGGGGAGCCCCAACTTGGCCCCCATGGGAGTCTTTAGCTTAAGTGGCCAGGCTGGGTCTAAGCAGGAGGGAAGATGTTCAGGCAGCAAAGCTGGGGGACAGAGCAGGGAGTAAGGCTTGTACCCACCCTCTGCTGAGAACCCCTCTCATGGGGACGGTCTGAGACCTCCCAACTCATCACAGCTGTACTGGGGTTGGGGGGGTGGGGTGGTCAGGGCAGCTCAGTCCCTCAGCACAGGCACTGCTGGGGTTACAGATGAGAGCATGTCCCCTCCCCACTTCCTCTGACAGAGTTTCCACCCACTTGGAGCAGGTGCCAGGTGAGGTGCAGCTGGGGGGGGGGGGGGAAATGAGGAGTGCCCCCCCATCTCCTCTCCTCAGGCTGCAGCACCCCAGTCCTGTCCCATCCCTGTGGGCCCGTCCCTCCATGGCTGGGGAGGGGAAATAAATCCTGGAGTGGTGTGGCAGAGCTCTGGGGTGTTCTGAAGCAGCAGCTGGTGGGTGTCATCCTAGTTTTGTACCCACTCTCAGGCAGTGGGGCTGGAGACATGGGGGCAGGGTCTTCCTGCTGGGACATCCCAGCCCTACTACAGTGTAAGTGATAAACCCTGGGGAGAGGCGGCTGTCACTTCCCATCTCCTGGGCAGGGTGTCCTGGCAGCAGGGTGTGGGGGGTGTCACATCATCCCAAGGGACATCCTGCTGTGGAGGCTGCCCGTCCTGTGGCCCATCCCTTGGCTCCAGCAGCTGGTGGTTTACAGACATGAAAAACACCACCTGGCAACTCCTCAGGTCTGAGCTCTCTCCCTGCACTGGGGCTGCCCACGACCTGCCTTGGGATAAGGAGGATGCCAGGGCTGAGGCTGCAGGCCAAGGTTGCCTGTCCCCAGCTTTGGTTCCTCTATGCCTCCTCCTCAAAGCAGCAGCTGCGGGGCAGGTGCCGGGAGCTGCCCTGCGCTTCCTTTCTGGACGCTGCTCTGATCCTTTCGCTCTCGACCCGCAGAGCTTCGCTTCTGACACAACTGTCCCCACGTGCCCCCAGCCTCCTGGAGCTGGGGAACAAGCCCCTGACCATTCCCACGGCACGGGAAGGTGATGGCTGCAGTCGTGCGTCCATTCCCGAAGCTGGGCGGGACAGCCAGCACCACTCAAGGAGCAGTTCAGGAGGTCCCCAGCGTGTGACGCCTGAGGCAGCCAGAGACTCCCTTGGGCCTCGTCACCCTCCCCCAGTTACCCGTCCCGGAAAGCTGTGTCTTGCTTCTCTGCTTTCACTGCCCCCGGTAGGTTCCTGGGGGGCCTTTCAGCTTTATTTCAACTTCTCACCACCTCTTTGGTGTAAATCCACCAAATCCGACCCTCAAATCCAAAGCGGCAAGACGAGTGCTGGGGACACCAAGGCAGCACCCCCATGCCGAGAGAGTGGGCATCAGGACACTCCCAAAACATCCCCCGTGGGACAGTTCCCAGCCACAGGTCCCCCCGAGAACACCCAGGGGCTCCCAGCCAGACCCAGCCCCGGGCACCTGCTTGCGCTGCGCACGCGCCTAGAGCTAACCCCGCACAGGGACCCACCTGCCTGAGCCGCTGCTGCCCCCTGGCGGGAGAGCGCCGGACTGCAACTCGCATTGGACTGCGAACCCAAGGTCGTGGATCCACGGACCCTGACAACCCCCACCCCAGACCCTCCCGGACTGCACAGCTCGCCGCGGGCCCTGACCTGGACCTAGTGACACGTCCCAGACATACCACATATCCCTCAGGCACAACTCCACGGACACGGTCCGACGCGGACTGTCACCCCCACAGAGAACACAGCCCTACGGACACGACAGCACAGACTACTGGGCCTCACAGACCCTGAACCCCTACCACCCTCCCCGCGCCTCGCACCATCAGCTGCTCTTTGCCCAGCAGCCCCATGGATCCTGAAGCCCACCTCCGGCCATGCTGCCAAAGGGCAGAGCCATGAGCACAGCCGCCCCTAGGCACAGCCCATGGGGGTCGCTCTCCATCCCCGTGAGCTCCCCCCAAGTCCAAAGACAAATAGGGACAGGACAGACCGGGGGGCACACAGCTTTAATCCCGAGGGACGATGGGGAGTGGGGGTCTGCAGTGCATGGGGCTGGCTGTGACATGTGGGACTGGCTGCTGTGCTCACCCTGCCTGCAATGCCAGGGACATGGGGGCAAGCTAAGGGAGATGAGGTGGCATCTCAGGAGGCAATGGGGCAGGTGACACCAGTGCCTTTCAGGCCACAGTAGCCCCCGGGCACCTTGTGCAGATACTGCTGGTGGTAGTCCTCGGCGTAGTAGAAGTCAGCAGCTGGATCAACGATGGTGGTGATGTCCCCACGCTGCTGTTCCCTTAGCTCCTAGGGCAGTCCCATGGTGAGAGGGAACCTGGATGGACACCTCCATCCCACTGCCCTTTGGCTTGGCATAGCCAGAGCAGGGGTTTGCCCCACACCCCAGGGCTGGGGAGGTTGGTCAGTGTCCCCACAGGGGGTCTTGCTGATGGAGGTCCTGGTGTTCCCACCTACCCGCTGGTACACGTCCCTGCTGTGGAGGGCAGCTGCCTGCTGCTGAGGCCCCAGCATGTAGATGACAGAGCGGTACTGGGTGCCCACATCCTCCTGCTGCCGCATGCCTGGGGCAGGACAGCACGCAGGAGGCAGTTATGGGTATCCCCTGGTCCCACCAGGCACTGCCTGCATAGAGGGGGCAAGGGCATGGGAGGCCCAAGGCATGGATGCAGACCTGGCTGGAATGGTCCTACCAAAGGGGTCACTGAGGAAGACTGTGAGCCCCTGCCCCCAGCACCAAGGGATGGAGATGCCAAGGACACCTGATGGGGTCAGTTTGGGGTTAATTCCCAAGACTGGAGCTGCCCCACAGCTGTAGCAGGACCATGGCCACTGTAGCTTGTCCCTACCTTGCGTGGGGTCGTGGTTCTCCCAGAAGACCTTGAGCAGCTTCTCATAGCTGATCTTCTGGGGGTCGAAGATGACCCTCACCACCTCCGCATGCCCTGTCAGCCCTGCACGAGACCCAGCCTGGCAGCACTACCTGGGGCAGCCCCCCACTGTGGCCTCCAGCCCCCTGCCACACTGATGCACAAAGAGCTGAGATCCAGCAGATTCATGACACTTGTGCAAAGCAGAAGCACTGGCAGGACTGGAGGGAGTGAGATGGATTCCCCAGGATCCCCCAAACCCCCTTCCCAGGTGCCAGGTGGGGATGGGACCTCACTGTCCCCCTGCACGGGGATAAATCCGTGTCTGGAGCCAGCAGGCAGGATCTTTCCTGCAGACAGGATAATCCTCCACAAAAGGCCTTCTAGCTAAGCTGGGCAGCATCTGGGCTGGGGCGGGAGTCAGGGAGTTTGGGGGGAGAATCAGCATCCAAATGGATGATAGAGAGCATACCATGGGAGCCCAGGCTGGATAGGGTACAGGGGACGCTGTGGGTCACAGCTCCCCATTACCTGTGCGCACTTCTTCATAGGTGGGGTTTGGGGTGAAGCCTCCTGTGTAGCCCACCTGGGTGGAGAAGACCCCTGGCAGCTCCCAGAGGAGTTGCTCCACTCCCCAGAAACAGCCCATACCTGGGGGCACAGGAGGGGAGGGGGCTGTGGGTCACCCTTGCTCCAGGAGGGGGGGCGCTGGGCTGCTGGGACCTCCCTTTCCTGGCGTCACTCACCAAAAATCACTGTCTGCATCTCCGCTGGGAACAGTGGGACCATGGGGTTCCTACTGACTGCGTGGGTGGCTGTGGGGGTACACAAAGTGAGGAACTCTCATAGCTTCTCTACCCTATCTCCCCCCACCAGAAGTAGCCACTGACCCTATCCCCATCCCCTCCAGCTCCTTTGCCCACCTGGCCTCTGCCCTTTTTTTGGTCACCCTGACCCTAACCTGGCCCCTGAGGTCTCCCAGCACTGTCATCTTTCCCAGGGCTGCTCCAGTATGTAGGGCACTCTGCCTTGAACCTTTCCTTGTCACCTCACTCTGGGGACAGGGCCATTAACACCCCAACACCCTGGTGCAGCTCCCCCAAAGGTGCTGAGTGGGGGTCAGAAGAGTGCTACCCCTCCCCTTGCCCTCAGGGACCCCCTTTGCTGCCCCCAGCCTCATGCCCAGTGCTGGTATCTGCCACTTTCAGCCTCTGGGCCCTGCCCGGTAGAGCCTCGGTGGGGCTGGGGAGCTCCCTGCCACCCAGCATGGCCTCCTCAGAGACAGTAGGTCCTGCCGAGCCCCTCTGCCCCTGCGGACTGGGAGAAGAGAACTGCAGGTGCGGGGAGGGACAGCAGGAGGGTGGTGGGCAGAAGAGGCAGAGCCTGGCTCCAGGAGCAGGGCCACTGCAGGGGGCACAGCAGGGGACGTCACTCTCACAGGGGGACAGGCAGACAGGGTACTTGGCCGCAGGGGAAAATTCCCCTCTTTCATGGGACCCCCAGGGGTGTAATTTCCTGTCCTGGGGGCCGGATGAGGCAGGGGCAATGAACCTCGACCGGGAGTGACAAGAGGTGGCCCCAAGGGATGGGCCAAGTCCCAGAGTGTCACCTCCCTGTCAATCATTAGCAGGCACCGGGGCCAAAGTCGCTCCAGGACCCTCCATCAGCCCCATGTCTGAGTTCTAACAAAGGCCCCCAGGAGCAGGGTTCTGGATCCCTCCAGCCTTTGCTGCATTGGTCCCCAGGCCAGCACCTCCAGGCTGAGGAAGTTGTGGGCTGGGAGGGTCCCAGCCTCTCCTCCCCATTCAGGGCTCATCAGGTGCCTGTTGGGCGTTAACAGAGCAGCAAAGCCCAGAGCTGCTGCAGAGCAGAAACAAGGTGTGTCAGTCACAGAACGTTAGGGGTCAAAAGGGACCTCCAGGCACCATCCAGTCCAACCTTCTGCCAGAGGAGGATCACTCAGGCCAGGTCACACAGGAACACACCCAGCTGGGGTTGGAAGCTCTCCAGAGGAGACTCCACAGCCTCTGTGGGCAGCCTGGTCCAGCACCCTCCCAGGGGAGATGTTTCTCCTCCTGTTGAGGTGGCATCCTGTCAGTCCTTGTGCTGTCACTGGGCACCACCAAAAAGAGCCTGGCCCCTTCACCCTGACACCCACCCCCCATTTACAGACCAAGATCCCCTCTGGGCCTTCTCCGGAGTCATCAACCCCAGGTCTCTCAGCCTTTCCTCACATAAGTGATGCCTCACCAGAGCAGGGGAGCAGGAGAACCTCCCTAGACCTGCTGGCCACAATGCACCCCAGGATGCCATTGGCCCTCTTGGGCCCTCATGTCCTTGCTGTGGGGCAGGCAGTCCTGGGAAGGGAGCAGCAGAGACCAGTGATGCTCAACAGGATCTCACGTTTATTACTGAGAGTGATTAATGGTGAAAAGAAAGGCAAGGCCCAGTCCTCGCTGGCTGAACAAGAAACTGAAGAACAGATTCACTACACAGCTTACAAGAGTCTTTTTTTTCCTCTTGTGTCCAAAATTCATTTTCCTGTAAACAAAACAAGTTTGAACCACTGCTCTCAGCTTCCAACACTCAACTGAACCCAGACCTCCTTTGTGTGAGGCATGAGAACAGAACATGGACTCGACTGAGTAACAAAAAAGTCAGAGAAAAATGAGCCACCTTTAGACACAACCTGGTGGACAATTTCTGTTCAATTCTTCCCAGGCCAACCCTCAACTTCCTCATGGAATTCCTCAACCTTCCAGACCAGGGGTGGGGGGGAAACAGGGAGGGAAAGAAAATCCAGATGATCCCCCACTCCCTGTGGGGATGTCACAACTCAGTGTCACCCAAGTGCAAATGTCAGATGCGGGGGGAAGAGGGGCAGGGAGGGGAGCAGCAGGGTTTAAAAATGAGAGAGGAAAATACCTAAAAAAAGAAGGCATCTGCCAGTATGGACCTGGAAATCCAAAGAACTTAGTAAAAAGACAAAGAAACCAAAGCTCTGCTCTGAAACCACAACCGAAGCCAGAGGAAGGGGACAGCTTTGCCTCTATTCTACCTAGAGGGGATTCCTTTCTCTCAGGGTCTCACTGCTTGTTTTGCTCAGTCCTGTGCCTTGTCAGATTCCCACATTTGTTGGTTCTTGGGTTGGTTCTGGATGTTCCTTTCCTTTTTTTAACTGTTTGCCAGAGTCTTTCTGAAGTCAATGAAATTAAGGGGGAAAAAAAGTCCTAATTATCTCTGGGATGCTTTTGCTCTTCTTTTCTCTCTCTGAAGGACAGCTGGGATGCAATCACTGCTGCAGTCTCTGGGGCAGGAGTGGCCTTTTACTTGACACGGCCCTGGCGCTCCTGCAAGAGAGAGAACAACAAGTCAGGCAGAGCAGCCCCACAGCCACACGCAGGGCTGTGACCAGGACCTGTCCCACCTGAGAATGGCTCTTGACACAGGAGCCCTGCAGTGCTGCATGGCTATCATGGTGGTACCACCACCTGGGTCCACCAGCTCATCTCATCTCAGAGAACCCAGCATGGGAGGCAGACTGGAAGAGACCTCTGGAGAGCATCCAGTCCAACCACCCCTGCTCCAGCAGGGCACCCACAGCTGTTTGCCCAGGACCACAATGGCTGGCGGGGTTGGAAGGTCTGTAGAGGAGACTCCACAACCTCTCTGGGTAGCCTGCTCCAGGCTCCAGAACCACCAAAGACGTTTCTCCTCCTGTTCAGGTAGAACCTCCTGGGTTTCAGTTTGTGCCCTTTTGCTCTTGTCCCATCCCTGGGCATCACTGAGCAGAGTCTGACCCCATCCTCTTGCCCTCCACAACCCCTTCAGCTGTTGCTGAGCACTGATCAGATCTCCTTTAAAAAGGCTGCTGCTCAGCACCACTGCTCTGCTCACAGCGGTGTCCTTCAGCAGGTACAGGGACAGCTAGAGGTTTAACAGGATGAACAGGAAGAAACAGCCCAAACCAGTGAAGAAGGGCAAATCAAGGAAAAATTGCTGAAAAAAGTGAGTCCAGATCAGTACTGAAGGTCACAGCTGCTGCCAGAGTGGGAAGGGAGCAGGGTGACAGCAGTTTCCTCCTGGGCATGGACCTGCAGCACTCCTGAGGTACCTTGGCCATCTCCAGGTTAGGGAGCAGCAGCAGGGCAAGGCAGAGCTCTGGGCTGGAGAAGGTGGGGGGCACTTTGTGAGCAGTGCTGCAGGGGTCAGGCAGCTCTTGCATCAGGGAAGAGAGGAGGCAAGGAACCAAGAGTGTGGCCATAGCATGTCTCTGCCTGCCTGGGCACTGCAGATCTGTGGCCTGCCCAAGCTCCCTGTGGGCCTCCAAGAAGCCTGCAGCTCACACCTCAATGTCTGCGTTGGTCTGCAGGGACTGGCACAGCCCACAGCTACCAGCAAAACCCCTCCCTTCCAACTCTGAAACCTGCGGAGTGCTTCATACTCGAGCTAACAGGTTCACAGGGGCTTCCACCAGCCACTGCCACTAGCCCCTGGGTGTTCACCCACATCTGTCCTGCAGCACTGAAGGCACACACTTGTCAAACAAACATCTGCAAGCTGAAGAGGCAGCAGAGCACCAAACACAGCCAGGTACTGAGGGGCTACAATGTCCTCTCCTGTGCCGAGCGCCCTGTGCCAAAGCCAGAGCCAGGCAGCTCTGCACACAGGCAGCTCTGGACCATCTGGAGGGGTCACAGCACTGCCCAGCCCACACTTAGAGCACCTTTTCCAGATCCTGTGACACCACTTCCAAAACAAAACCCTTCCACAGCTCAAGGGCTTCTGGCTGATGCTGCTCCCAGCACAGGCAAGGCCCTGCAGCCTCCCGCCTGAGGGGCACAATGGGGTCACCTCCATCACAGCTAAGGCTCAGCTCACCAGAGGCAGGAGTGCTGCTGCCACTACAGAGGGGGAAGCACAGGATGGTCAGCAAAGGCAGGTCCTGGAGAAGAACCACACTACAGCTGTCTTTGAGGATAAAATACCACCTCCATACCAAGAAAGGCAGAAGGAAGGATCCATGCTCCAAGCAAACCAGACAATATCCTGTGTTCTGAGAGCACAAGAGATCCATTTACCCTCTTCTGCCAACCATGAAGAGCTGAATTCAGAGGCTCAAGTGAAAGAGGCAGCACTCCCTAGAACTGCTGTGAGCACCCTCATTTTATTGCCACGTGAGAGACAGCACAAAGTAGCATTCACTGGGGCACAGGTTTCCATTCCAGCTATTTCCCCCCCTCCTTTAAATGCATCAGGCTCACAGCAGCTGCTTCAGTTGAACCCTGGCTTGCAGGAGGTGACCATCAGAACTCCAGGATTTCCTATGAGTTTGAAGCTGAGGATGGGAAATTCTCTGGAGCCATCTTCCAGGAGATGGCATCACCTCAGAAACAGAAAAGCTGGAAGGGCAGAGCCTTTCCCCCTGTTCAGATGCACACAAGGAAGGAAACTTGGGTGGTTTCTTCCCCCCACCCCCAGGTTAGAAACAAAAGAGTTTTATGGAGCTTCTCTGGGCCTCCTGAACAGGTCTTACAAGAAATGGCTCCACGTTAACCACACAGGCAGGCAGCTCAGTGTCCCTGTAGTAATAAAGCTCTAACGAGGTGGAAACAAGTATCTTCCCTTCCAGGCTCCTGCTGAAGAGAGCTCACAAAATGCAGACACTTCACTGCCAGCTGCTCACAGGCACTGCACCACTAAGAGCCCAATGTGGAGGCCTCACACGGGGCAGCCAGTCCTTGAAGGAGCAACAATCCCTGCTCCATCCCAGCCTGCAGCCTGGGTAATGACAATCCCTGTTCCAGGGGCTTACTCTGCCGCAGTGCAAGCAGCGTGGCACTGCTCTGCCTGGCAAGAGTCCAATTCTGCACCACTGAGGAACTGGTTTATTAACTCTCTAAGACAGAGCAATTCCTGCCAGGTATGAACAGAAGCATTCAGGAAAATGAGGACTCCAGGAACTGGGGTGAAAGTTACCACAACACAGAACAAGAAGGTCCTACGTGCGGCCCTGCCACGTCACACCTGACAGCAGACACAAAATTACTTCCTCCAGACAAAGCCCTCTGCAAAAGCAGCATCAAGACAGAGGGAGCGATGCATGCACTGAACACAGACCAGGCCCATGCAGCAGCAATTGGGCAGCTTTCCCGAGATCCTAATCAACTTTTCAGCAGCATCTTGAGACCCACTGCCCTTCTGCACCAGAGGGACAATGCAGACCTGGACACGACCGTGCCCTAGCAGCTGCCCTGACAAAGGGGCTGGCAAATGCTCATCTCCCCTCTGCGGAGGAGGGGCTGTTAAGAAACCCGAAACACGACAGGTACGTCAAGAGCTGCCAACCTCAGCGTCACCCAGAACGCCTGGGAAACAAGAAGCCACCTGTGCTGGTTTGCACTTTTCCAGCTGAAATGACTCCATGTTTTGCAGTGAAAGGGATCCCAGTTGCTCCCATTTTACAGGTGAGGAAACAGTTCCCTGTTTCACAGCAGGCAACACAATCACAGCACCAGCTAGATGAAGCCTTCTACCTGCTCCAGTTTTCTCCAGCCTCTAAACAAAGCCAGAGCACCCCCAAAATGCTAAGAGAAAGCCCTAAGTGCTTGGTGGAGCCAAGCCACCCTGAGAACAGGGCACCCCTTGTCTCAAAGAGCCAGTCCAAGACTTCTGCAGTAAGCAGCCTGGTTTTTATCTCCTCCACTGGGCAACACCAGCACGGGTTTTAAATCGACTGGAAAGAGACCAAGAGCAACCTCCTGTGTTGCTAATCAGCAGAGTGTGTCACAGCGAGGCATCTGTGTCATGGGGCATCAGCCACTGAGCTTCACTGCACCACGATTTAGTGCAACAAGAGCCTCAGGATCATGGGATGGGAGCAAGCATGAGCTGGGTCCCTTTGCTGTCACAGGCAGTGGCTGGCAGTATCTCAGCATGCCATGGCTGGGAGCTTAAGCTTAGCCAGCAGCAGTGCTTTGGTGGCTGTGGTAAAGCCAGAGCAGAGACAGCACCAGCCAGGTTGAATGACACTTGGAGTCCAGGAGAGGCTCCAAAGATGCTAGGGGCCTAGAGCAGCTCCGTGAGGAGTAAAGGCTGAGAGCCTGGAGAAGAGCAGCCCCAGAAGGGATCTGATCAGCGCTTGGCAAAAGCTAAGGGTGGGGGGCAAAAGGCTGGGGCCAGACTCTGCTCAGTGGTGCCCAGGGACAGGACAGGGGGCAAAGGGCACAAACTGAAACCCAGGAGGTTCTACCTGAACAAGAGAAGAAACTGCTTTGGTGTGAGGGTGCTGGAGCAGGCTACCCAGATAGGTTGTGAAGTCTCCTTCTCTGCAGAGCTTCCAACCCCTCCAGCCATTGTGCTCCTGGGAAAGCTGCTGTGGGTGCCCTGCTGGAGCAAGGGCGGTTGGACTGGATGATCTTGGAGGTCTCTTCCAACCTTGTTGATTCTATGATCTCCAGAGGTCCCTTCCAACCCAACCATGATGGGTTCTGTACAGGCAAATTGCTGTGCTGAAGTCACTTCAGTTTTGTGTGCTTTAAAAATAAGGCTCAAATTCTTATAGGGAAGAAGTTGGTGACCTGCTCAACTGCAAAAACAGTTGTCAGGGGCTTCAAGAAGTCTTAAATTGCTTCAGCTAGGATCATATTGGGAGTCAACTTCACCATTCTGGGTCAGGAGAACACAAAGCTTTTGAAGAACTGGCAGAGGCAGACACTGGAAGGCAAGGCAGGTGAGCCTGAGGACAGGATGGGCATGGACAACAGCAAGGGACAAGCAAGAGCGCAGCTCCACTGCTGTGAATGCTGGTCTGTCCTCCCCCCTCAGCACCAGCACAAAGCAAAGCATTTTTTCATGCAATGGTTGGAACTGCTTCCTGGAGCTCTGAAGAAGTGACTCTAGCAGTGAGAAGCAGAGAACAATACTCAAGAGTTCCTCACCTTTCATAGGGGTTCACTCTTCTGCCTGGGGAGCAAGAGGAACCACACTGCAAATCAGACCAAGGTGTAAGCAAGCTGAAGCCAAGTGAAACGACTCTGGCTTGCTAGAAACTGAGCACAAGTCAGCCCTCAAGATTTTGAAGCTTCAAGGCCCAGGAACACAGAACAGATCACTTCCATGCCAAGAGTGGTGGCAGAGACAAAGGGCTGGTGGCAACTGGACTTCCCCAGTGCAAGAGCAGCAAAAGGAGCCTGCAGGCAGGGAGCTGTGCCGCTGGGCACTTCACCTCTCCAGTGCTTCAGCTTTGCCTTCAGATACACGTTTTGATCCAGGTGACTACCTGAGATGCTCCAAGGCACACACAGCATGGCTCAGGGTTTTCCTGCCACCCACAGTCCCCAAGTAACCATGAGCATTCACTCCAGGTTAGAAACCACACCAACGCTTCCTGCTTCTCCATAAAGCCATGAGACAGCAGCTAGAGAAACCTCAACCTCCTGAGGGCTGTGTCAGGGAGCAATCAAGGAGATCCAACTTCCTCCCTGCTGGATGTTCCAGGGCAAGGCCTTGGGCATGCAGCACAGACTGAGTCAATGGTGCAAAGCAAACAGCACGTGGAGAGCTGCAAAGGTACCTTCTTGCCTGTGAATTCAAGACACGTAAGTTCCCTAAGACAACCCATCCTCAACTGCCTCTGCAGTGCAGTGCCATACAACCCAGCCAACATGGTTTAGAGAGGAGGTGCTGGTGCGCCGAGCACCCATCAGCTGCTGCTCTGCTCCTGACCCTCACACACTGCCACAGCCCAGAGCAACTTGAGCAAGCAGGGCAGGAGACCTCCAGATGCAGCTGGAGGGATGGGTGAAGGGTGGGTCACATGCTTCAGGACACTGCTAAGCCACATTTTTAGATCTTACTGATTTTCAGATACCACCTATAAGCACAGCAGCTGTCCAGAAAAGAGACCACCAACCTGTCCACAGAATCATCAAGTATTCTGGGTGGGAAGAGGCCTTTAAAGCTCATCCAGTCCAAGCCCCCTCCAGTCAGCAGAGACATATGCAGCTGGAGCAGGTTGCTCAGAGCCTCAACCAACCTGACCTGGAATGATTCCAGGGTGAGGCATCCCTAGATGCCACTTCTCTGCCAGCCTTCCCCACTCTGCTGATCTGCTCACTCCCTGCCTACACTCACCCAGCATTAACTGTTCTATGTATCTTCCATCTGCCTTCCAGCAACATCACACACATGCCTCCCTCATCTTCCCTACTCTGCCAAGGTCTGTCCCTCTCACCACAAATTGGTGCTCCATAAAGTCAGCTTTGGAGAAGTCCCACTTCCTAAGACGCCCTGCAGAGGCCGATTTCTGATGGTGTTTAAACCCTTGGTGCACTTTGTCACAGGCTGGGTACCTGATGGCAACCTGATGCCCCCAGGCTGGGGATGTGAAGTCACCAAACCTCTACAGGCTCTCACACAAGCCAAGCTCACAGCTCCACAGCTAGCAGTGCATTCCCTTTCCTAGAGATTTTTCTCCAGCCCCACTAGTGCTGGGTGCCCACTCCTGTGTGCAGGTGATGCCACTTACAGGCAATGCTCCAAGTCAAACAGATAAAAGAAAGCTGCGCCTACTGTCATGCTCAGCAGCTGCAGCTCCTGATCTTGTTCTTCAGCAGCTAGGTGGAAAATTCCCGATGGCTGAAACTAAAGAGATCAGCAGAAGCCTTGGCAACCACCCTGGAATTGGTGCTAATGCTTATTTGTAATTACTGCTTGGATCAAATTGAAGCCAGAGCCCTGCTGTGGGGAAGGTCAGCCCCAGGTGACAAATCCAGATGGAGCCAAGAACAATTCAAGGCCACTGGTCACTGAATTTTCAAAGAACTATGGAGTCACTTTGGCTGGAAAAGCCCTTTAAGATCATCAGGTCCAACTAAACCTGCCCTGGGACAATTTGAGGCCATTTCCTCTCCTCCTGTCACTTGTTCCTTGGGAGAAGAGCCCAACTCCCACTTAGCTCCAGCCTCCTTTCAGCCAGTTGTAAAGACCCAGTCTCCCCTCAGCCTCCTCTTCTCCAGGCTCAACATTCCTAGGTCACTCAGCTGTTCTTCCCCAGCCCTGTTTTCCAGCCCCTTCCTCAGCTTCACTGCCCTTCTCTGACCCTGCTCCAGCCCATCAACATCCTTCTTGGAGCGAGGGGCCCACAGGTGACCCCAGGACTTGAGGTGTGGCAGAACGCTGGGCAGATCTGTCAATTAGCAATGCTTTTGTTAACAAGTCAACACTGCCAGCAGGCTCTGAGCCACGGCTCTGCACAGCAAGCCAGCAGGCATCGAGCACAGCTCAGGTGCCAGGCTGCTGGGCACTGCCCACCCACTGGCTTCACATCCAGCAAAGAGGAACAGAACGACCTGCTCCATGTCCACCTGGGAGAGGACAAGGAGTCACCAACTGCTGCAAGGGAGGTTTAGCTGGGCATCAGACAAAGCCTAATGGAAGGACAATTAAGTGCAGGAAAGGATCGCCTGGGGAGGGACAGGAACTGCTGCTTCCCCAGGTCTTACAGGCGGTGGCTAACGTCTGTCACGCTGACTCTGCTCTGGGCAGGGGTGGATTTGGTGGCCATTCAAAAACCTGGTTCCTTGAACCCCCCATCAAGTAGGTCTCCTCCTACTTGAAACTGCTCCAGCCTAGGAGCTGACAATAAATTTTGCTTAGAGCACAGCCCCTGTGAAAAGGCAACCTGATGCCCACCAAGCTGGCTCTCAAGCCTTCACATGCTGGATTTAGACCCTCTTCCATAGACTCATGGATTGGTGGTTTGGGTTGGAAGAGACCTTAAAGCTCATCCAGTTCCAGCCCCCTGCCATGGGCAGGGACAACTGCACCAGCCCAGGCTGCTCAAGGCCTCATCCAGCCTGTCCTTCAATCCCTCCAGGGAGGGGACATCCACAACCTGCCTGGGCAACCTGTGCCAGTGGCTCCCCAATTGGGAATTTCTTCCCAATGATTTATTTCCTACTAATTTGTAGTAACAACAATTTCTGATAATCATTTTCCTAATGATTTCTTCCCTCTCCTGCCCTGGAGGACCTCTCTCAGACAAACGACCATTACCTTTTTAACATTTTCCTCCTCCTCTTGGCGTTTCTCATAGTGCGAGAAGTCATCAAAGATGGAGGTGGTGTGCTTGTAGGTGGCAATGATTTTCAACACCTGCTTAGCCTTTTCCAGAGGCACCTCCTGAGTGTCCCTGGAGTTGGTCACTGGTTTGTTCTCGTTGTTCTCTAGGCGGATGTGCCGCAGCTGGCTATTGGGAACGTCCTTCACAAAAATCCACCTGACATCAAACCGCCCCTTCCACTTGTCCTGGGACCAGACCCCTGCACACGTGTTGTAGTCCACAGCAGATTTCATCTCTGCTACCCCGCAGAAGTGGCCGCTGCCGTTGACGCTGAAGAGCAGGTAGACAGGGCCCTTGGCGTTCATGGAGCGGTAGGCAGCGTCCAGTCTCTTGTTGCCATGCTCTGTGCTGCACCAGATGTTGTACTTGATGGACCGGTGGATGTCGTCCTCAGAGTAGCTCTTGATGATGAACACACGGCCGTGCTTCGGGTTCCAGTCGAAATCCTTGGGGTTGTAGTTGTTGATGGACCTCAGCTTCTCCAGCACTGGGTGTGGCTCTGAGGGAGCGGCACCAGGTGCCGCCTGAGCCAGCCCTGCTCCGTTGCTGTCTGCCCCGTTCTGGCTGAAGCCACTGCCCCGGTTGCGGGGGGCAACCCAGCGGGAGGGCTGGGCTGGCGGTGGCACTGGCAGCTGGCTTGGCTGCGATGGCAGTACCTGGGGCTGTGGCCCACTCGAGGCCTGTACCACCGGTGGGCTGCTGTTGATCTGCTGACCCACGGGCTGGGAGGACACCTGAGCTGGCTGCTGTGCCATGTTTGGAACCAAGGCCTGCACCGGGGCCTTTGCCACGGGCCCTTTGTTGTCCCACGTGCCGATGTCCATGTTGTGCTTGATGGGAGGTGGTGGCAGCGTCGAGCCTGCAAGGCCATTCTTGGTCTTCAGCTTGGGCTGCTGCTTGGCAGGTTTGCTGGCAATGTCGGCCCAGGAGGTTGGCTTCGGAGGAGCAATGGTGGCTGGAGGCAAGCTGTTGGAGGCTACAATGTTACTGGTGATGGATCCACTACCCACAGCTGACCCCACAACCTTTGGCATGCTGCTGGCCACATCCGTGCTGCCCAGCTTGAGAGCAGCCATGCCTTGGTCGATGGCATTCATGCCAGGAGCCTTGTTCAGGGTCTCACTGGTGAAGGCAGACTGCCCATCGATCATGGCCCCCCCCAGTGAGCTGGGCGCGTAGGCATAGCTGCTGCTGTAGCCCGAGCTTTGGGTGGACTGTCCCTGAGAGCTGTTACTGCCCCACGCCGAGAAGTCGATCCCGCTGGGAAAGAAGTTAAAGCCATGCTGTCCGAGGAAGGGAGTGCTGCCAAGGGCCCCTGGCTGCCCAAACATGGCATCGGGGAGGAAGTGAGGCTCCCCGTTGCTCAGCTGTCCGTAGGAGGTTAGGTAGGGCATGGGGGGGTCCCCCCCTGTAGACCAGGCAGCTTCCCCCAAGGAGTAGGAGAAGCCGATGGAGGGGCTGTAGTAGTTGGGCAGGTAGGAGTCGGACATGGCAGTGTAGGCATTGTTCTGAAAGACACAAACCACAGCGTAAGCAGCTGCAGGAGCAGAGAGGGCTGCAGAGAGCAGGAAGAAAAAGCCACTGGGGCTGCTTGTGCCCCACCTCTCTCTACCTTAGGGCTGGGCAGATAAAGAGGCCTTCAGACACCTCCTTTGTTAGAACTGCCGAGAATTGCTTCAGTGCCAAGATGATTAAACACAAAGACCCAGCAAGCTCCCCAGGCTCAGGTGAAGCCCACTAAGCTCCTGATGTGGGCCTGGGCACAGGCTACAAACCCAGGACCTTACCAAAGCAGCCGCTTTGTAGCTACCACCACACAGGGCTTCTCTTGCCTTTTTCAGCCCTTATTCTGCTGTCTGAGGGAAGGGTTTAAGGAAGGATGCAGAGAGAATTAGGATATGGAGGAAAATGGAAAGTGTTTGGTGGAAGTGCACTACTAAAAATCAATGTCCCACATTACCTTCCTTCAACTTATCACCTGGGAAAATGGCTTCATCCTCACCCTATACATTTCCAGAGCTTATCATATCCCAAGAACCTGCACACAAGGAGGATTTAAAGCCTTGTCCTCAAAACACAAAACTGCTCCAGTGCTGCGGGCAGGTACCAAAAAACTACCTGAAAGCAGGAAGTCATCAACAGGGTCTGAAGGAGAAGCCTTCTACAGCATGGTGACAGTACAGCAGGAGAAAGCAGGCTGCAAATCCAGGAAGGAAAAGCAAGCAGCAGCTGTGGTCTCCCTTTTAACACCCAAGCAGCCTTCAGGTTTCAGTAACAAATACCTCATTCTACAGCCTGAGACCTCAGGCACCACCAGTTTGCTAACATGACAAACATCTGCCCCTGAGCACCCCCAGCAAGTGGCTGAAGCCTTGCTAACAGACACCAACACCCAGGAACTGGAACCTGGATGCAGCCAGCTCCTGCCGGAGAGCTGCTCACATGCCAGCCTGGCACACACCAGATGAAAGCCAGGTTCAGTTCCCCTTTAAAGGCTTGTCTGGCAGCAGGCTCCACTTCATTTTTCATTGAATCATGTTCTTCACATGCCAAGCACAGCTCTCAGAGGACTTCAGGCCATACTGCAATCTATGTAGGTTCTCAAGATGGTTCTGGCACCCTCCAGAAGCAGCTGGTTTGCCTCTATACCTTCTGCTGAGTTAAAGGAAACCAACAGGTTGAAGCCTGAGCCAGCCCCAACTAGACAGAAATCAAGAGGAATTATTTAACACCAGGTGCTCGAGGTTTGCTTTGCTGTGTACCACCAAGAAACCTTCTGTGATTACTTCATGGTGTGAATGCAAGACAGCTCTGAGATACACTCTCCAGCCTTGGTCTTTCCAGAGAAGGGTCCCAAAAGCAAATGAATCACACAACTAACTGCAGTCCAGGCAAGTTGCATGGATTGAGCAGCTCAATGCTGCTAAACCAAAACCAAGGAAGAGTCTTGAGGGCTTGATCTGTCCAGAAGCACAAACAGTGACAATCTGTGAGCAAATGAACTTTTAAAATACATAATTTTTAACCAGCAAAGGCTCTTCAGGAGCTGATCCCCTCAGTTACAGGAGTAACAATGAGCTCTCCTGGAAGTGAGCTCTAACATGACACAAACACAGCTAAGACTTGAGCCTGGCAGGCAGAGCAACCATTCTCTCCCTGCAGGCCTCTTCCTCAAAGAGCACATCACTGCCAAATAAAATCTCTCCCCTTGTCCCCTCCGAATATTTCCTTACTCATGTTAAACTTGAGATATTTTAACCAAATCTGTAGTAAGCTCTTACCAGCCACACTCAAGTGGCAAGGAGGGAGCACAGGAGCTCAGCAGCATTTGGGCACTGTTGGCTCAGGGCTCACTACTGTTCACTACCAGAACATCTCCAGCTACTCCTTGCTCTCCAGCCCCCTACCTTGCTCTGCTGCCCTGCACTCCTACAACTGACAAAGTTCCTCATTAGAATGCAAATAAAGCTCCACCAGCTTTTAATCCTCTGATGACTCAGGCTTTCTGCACAGTTAGTTCCTCAAATTCACCATCCCTCCTCACCAAAGCTCAGTGGGGCTGAAACTGACATTGCTGCCGTTGAGCACTGGAAGAATCACTGAGAGCTTTAAACACCCAGGAACCTCCTTCACCAGGCTGACAAGCCAGGGAGTCACACTGAAACAACAGCTCCTGAAGAGCCATGAAACTTTACAGCCTGTTTCCCTCACACTTGCGCAGAGAGCTCAGAAGATGACTCTGGAAACCAGGTCACTTTTCAGAGCCACATCCATAACTCCCCTTCCCACCTCCAGAAAAAGGACCCCACTTTGATACTTCTGTATTTTGAGGCCGGCTGGTTGGGTCAGCAGAGCCATGACCCTCTCCAGACTGGGCTCTAGGGGGTTGTTTTCTATTCTATCGAGTGTCACAACACAGGAGAGCTGGGGAGCAACACAAAGTGGTAAGAAACAAAGATCAAGTCTCCCCAGAGGTCCTACTCCAAGGTCTCACTGTAGTTTTACCTCACTGCTGCAGTATTTCCAGAGCAGCAGCTCTGCTCCACCTCCTGGAACATGCTCTCATAATTTCCTTGTTTTAAAAACATATTCTTACCACATGCAAAAAATAAGCTAAAATATTCAGTTCTTCAGAAAAGATGAAAAATAGGGCAAAATTGTGAGGTGCTTCTACCATTATGGTGGCCCCTTCATTATCTTTGAGAGATTGAAATACAACTACACTTTGCAGGGCTTCCACACTCAGAAGGAAGCTGGAAACTGGTGATGGTAGTTTCTAGGATAGTAAACCCCAGCATTAAATGAAAACAGATGGTGCTACTCAAGACTTGAGAGAGCATCACACTCTCACCTCGTGCAGCTTGAGTTTAGGCTTCTAACTTCTAAGGCAGCTGAGCAGTGATTTTAACAGGTTAAATCCTGAGGAGCAAGAATAGCTGCCAGGACCTAACATGGTGCTTAGCCTCATTTAGATCAAGCTAGGAGAATACTTGTTGAAAATGTAACTGAAACAGAAACCTGTGCTTGTGTTCCAGTGAAACATGCATCAGTTGCACAGGTGGAAAAAGGAACAGTAAAAACGATCAAGAACTAGAGGGGAAAAAAGCCCCAGCCAGGGGTCACTAACCACAACTGGAAGGGAAGGAGAAGGCAGGAGAATGAACTGCTGCAGTGCTACTGCAGATGTTTATCTGCAAGGCTTGCTCGTCCCATCTAATCAGCTGAACTCCATCTGCTCTCTGTCACCCTCCTACCACTTGTTAGGAAAAACAAACACAACCCAGTTAGCAGCAGAGCTAACCTTAAACAGAGAGCCAGGGGAAGTATTGGGGAAGTCCTGACTTCCAGGAGCTGAGCAGCAGCGCCCCTTTACCTCAAATTCTCAGAAAGTCTCAGAAGCCCTCATCACATCTGTGTTGTGTGGGGAGTCTGAGTGAGATGTACAGAAAACTCTATGAGAGGCATTTTCATTTTCACAGGGAAGAGATAAGAAGGTTGAGCACCCACCAGAAGCCCCCAGAGTGTAACTGTGAAGAGATTTCATGCAGCAGGGGAGCACATCCCCTTAGACGGTGCCAAGAGCCAGAGAGAGGTCAGCACAGTAAAACTGAAAGAGCAGAACTGGTAACTTCAGGCAGTTCCATATTAAAAATGAGCTCAACACCAACTGTAGGAAATCTTTACGCCCTCAAAAAGCTGCTAAAACCTCAATAATTTGGCCCATCACATCCTAATGACACTCAGTGCTTTCTGCCTGGAGAAACACACGCATAAAACAAAACAACATGGTAAGGAAGCCAAACATCAAAATGCAATCTGTGGGGATGGGGAAACGCCAAGATAACAAATTCACCTTTGCTAGAGAGCAGCGGGAAGCCCCCAGGGCTCTCTGCAGGTTTACTCACCGGCCGGGCCTGCGGACTCAAGTAGGGTTCAAAGTCATCATCGTTTAACCCATCCTTCTGGTGCACAGATCCGTTTTGCACTGAGGAAGGGATGCAGAGCGTTAAAAGAAACTCGGCTCATAAACTCAAACGTCTGCTGTTTTAAAGTACTTTAGGACAAATCTTACAACCTCTCCTCACTAGCTGCATCATGCCACGCTTAACCCAACAGAAAGACACTTCACCACCACACAAACAGTCCTGAACCGCAAACTTTCCCCAGCCCTAGAAGCCACATCCCAGGGTTTGTTTTCCTCCCAGCCACTCTGCTGCATACATGCAGGGAGACGCCAGGACAAGCCCAGCAGATTTTGGGGGCGACTCTTCCCATCTCTCCCCGCAGGATCTCCCATTTCCCAGCCGAAGCTCTCACCTTTGTTGCCTTGGCCTTTGGGTCTCTGGCGCGGCATAGAAAGAGAGAAGGAAAGCAGTGAGTCAGGAGGGCGAAGCGGCCCTGCAGCGCGCGGGGAGCCCGGCAAGGCGCGGCCCGGAGGAAGGCCCGACCCGGCCGCGCCGCGGCACAATGGAGGCGCGGCCCTGAGAGAGGGGAACGGGAGCGGCGGTAGGCAAAGGCCGCAGCCGCCGCCCGGCTCGCGCCCCCGCCGCTAGGCCCTGAGCCTCGGTCTCGCTTAGCGAGCCAGGCTCGGCGCGGCTGGGAAGAACAGGCCGAACGGTGACAGTGAGTCCCCTACCTGCTCCAGGAGGCTGCTGGCCGACATGGCTCCGCGGCGGGGCTGCTGGCGGGGCAGGGGAGGAAGGGCAGGGCGGGGCGGGACGGCGGGAGGCGACGGCGGCGGCTTTGTCCGGGCGCGGGTGCAGGCGCGGCTGCCTGGCGGACTCGGACTCGCCCGCGGCTGCTGGGGCGACGCTCTAGCCAAGCCGCTCTAGCCAAGCCCCTCTCGCCTCTCCTTCCGGCCCAGCGTCTATGGCCCGGGCCCGCCGCCTCGCGTCCGCACACACATCCGCGCGCCCCAGGCGTCACGCGGCACAGCGCGCGCGCGCGCGCTCCCAGGCACAATGGCGGGGAAAGCGCGGCGCGGTGCATGCCGGGCCGGTGGAGGACCGCCAGGGACAGGCGCCCCCGCTCGGCCGGGCGCGGCAGCGCAGGCAGAGTTGAGAGCGGTGATGGAGTGGCTGCTCTTAAAGGGCCAGGCGCCCCATTGCCCGGCTTCGTTTTTCTAGCCAAAACATGGCAAATTTGAGGCAAGGCTGCAGCTCCCATAACTCTGCTGTGTCGCATCCCGATACTTGAGCTCCTCCCGCCCCCTGGGCACAGCTTCCAGCCTAAGGTACAAGATGACCAGGGGCCATCACAGCCCTCTGAGATCCCCCGGACGAGAGGCTCCCTAAATGCCAACCCCAAAACCCGAGGGGGAAGCAGAGCCTGTCCAGCTCTTGACTTTTTCCCAGCCATGAGAGGGGCTCAGCTCAGGCAGCGATGGTGCAGAAAACCGCCTGTAGTAAGCCCAGACTGTGGAGGGTCCCCTACAGGGCACTGTCCCTTCCCAGTCTAAGGGCTGTATGCACGGGGCAGGCCAAGGACAAAGAAAGTGAAGGCTGCTGAACTTTGAGGGATGGTTCCCTGACCCAAAATCCATGCAGTCTGGTTTCTGTGGCTGCATCCCAACATCTGCACGAGGTGGGTTCAACCTGCTACAAGCTGGTATCACGGGCCAGCTCTGCTCCACAGCTCCAACAATCAGAATGCCAGTGGAGCAGTATCAGAACACTTCCCTGGCAATGTGGGGATCCAACCATCCGGCACAGCTGTGGGCAGAGTGGGGGCCTGCCTGATCCAGGCTGCCTCTGCCACCTCCTTTCATCTTCCCACAATTAAACCATTCAAGTGTAGATGGATTTTAAATTTTAATGCAAAAAAATAGCCAAACACATCTTCTGTCCCTCTCCCCCTCCACCCTCCCCAAGTGTGTTTCCTTTGCTGTTGTTTTGCTTATTATTTCCAGCCAAGCCACTCCCAGCCCCCCCGAACCTCCGGCGCTGCTGCTTCCCCCCTTCCATTTTCCCACCGTGGCCAAACGCAAAGGGACCACCAGCCACGGGGCAAAAAAAACAAACCAAACCAAACAGAGGGAAAGGCAGCAAACAACGGGGCTGACATTTCAGCAACGTGCCAGTTTCAATCCTGACAAGAGATTACAGGAAGAAAGAAGCAATAAACCAAAAATACAAAACTTAAACCACCAAACAAGTAGCAACAAGCAGGGAGCAGTCCCAGCACACCGTGTAAACAGGAGCTGCCCCGATCAGGAGCCCAGCTCTCCCGGACAGCAGCAGCACAACATGCTCTGTGCAGCCCCATGGCACCCAGCTCCGGGACAGCTGCTGGAGCTGCAGCTCCAGAGGTGTTTTGCTTCTATACAAAAGGATCAAAAGTGATCTCGGAGGCTCCAAGCTGCATGTGCAGCACCGAGCCCGGCCGTGCCAGGAAAGGGATGAGGGAAAAGTGCCACTGGCAGAGGTGGGATTGGGATAGTGACCCTGAGACCGGGCAGAGCAGTTCCAGGGCTTTGCAGCTGGGAAATCGGGACATGAAAAGAGTTAGAGCAAACAAGCACAAAAAAATAGAGATATAAACCAAATCTGTGTGGAGGAGGAGAATGAGGACAGCAAAGGCAGGGTTACTGCCACCTTCCCCCAGACTAGAACAATCACTGTTAAAATATCCTGGTTGAGGTGACAGTGAAGAGTCCGACAGAACCCCCTCCCTGGGGGAAAACCAAACCAGACATGAGGTACCTGTTCCACCCCACAGCCATCAACCCCTCCCACAGTGACACCAGCACTCCAGCCACTGCTGATTGTCCCTCTGAAACAAGCAATGGAGGCCAGGGCAGGTGGGAGCAGAAGCACCACGAGGACTCTGGGTGCCGGGAGCCCTCGTCCAGTTCTTCCCCGTTGGGCTGTTAGCAGAGATCCAGTCCCTCCATTGCCCTGCCAACAGGTGGTATTGTTCAGTGCTCCACGGAGTTGGAGCCTTCTCCAGGTCTCCTGTGTTTCTCCAGCTTTGTTTGTCTAAAAACCCCAGATTCTCTCCCCGTTCTGCACACTCCAATGAAAATATCCATGGCACAACCAGGATGGCTGGAAAAGATGCTTAACAAAACAGCCCAAAATAAAATAATTTCCCAACTCTTCCCCAGACTGATGCTTGCCTTCCCCACTAGTCCTCCAAGACCACAATCTCCACATTATGGACCTGGTGCTGATGATCCTCCACATCCCCAACCACTTTTTCCTCAGTCCTCAGCTCCGTCTCCAGGATCACAGCTTTGCCCTCTGCCTCATCCGTGTCTGCTTCGGGATCTGGCGCCGGGTCGATCTCGATGATGGTCTGCCCATCATCCGAGGTGCCCTCCACAGCCTGGATGGTGGAAGTGAGGCCAGATTCCATGGCCACCAGTTCCACGGGGTTGACCACAGTCGCCATGTTTGCCAGGGCACTGCTGTCCTGCACAGCTGCTGAGCTCAGCAGCGCCAGGCTGGAGGATGGGTGCAGGGTGACGGTGTCGGAGGAGCTGGTCTTGGAGGAGGACACCACAGTGGCGTACCGGAAGAGCTGGGAGCCAGAGGGCAAGGTGTGAACAGTCACAGGGCTAGAGCTCTGGCTAATGGTTGCCACAGGGATGTTGCCCACGGAGAACTGCTGCCCAACAGGGGAAATAGTGATGGGGGAGATAACAGTGAACTGCGGCTGTTGGATGGGGGTGGAGGGGCTGAGGACAGTGGCAGAGGCTGGGCGCTGCAGGCGGGGTCTCTTGGGGGGCTTGGGAGTGCTGACAGGCATCAGCACCACATTCTGGATGGTTTGGGACTTCACCTTCTGGTCCTTGGCCAATTTCTTCTGCATTTCCAGCTGCCGCTCCAGGTCTGCAAAGAGAAGCGCAGCACACTGGGCTGGGGCCAGCACAAGGCGGGAGCTCAGGAGGACTCCATTACACCCCATGCTTGCAGCAGGAGGGCTCCAAAACACCCAGTGGAGCATGATCTTAGCATTTCACTCAAGGTTAAACTGCACTGAAGGAAAAGGCCAGATTCTTACAGAGCCCAGCACAGTGGGGCTGGAAGGGACCTCTGGAGCTCACTTAGTCCAACTCCTTGCTCCAGCAGGGCACCCACAGCAGTTTGTCTGGGATTGAAATGGCTAGGTGGGGTTGGAAGCTCTTCCAGAGAAATAGACTCCACAACCTCTCTAGGCAGCCTTCTCCAGGGCTCCAGCACCCTCACAACAAAGAAGTTCCTCCTCTCCTGCCATCCATACAGACCTGGCCCATGTTCTGCATGAGCTCCACCTGCTTTGCCTGGCTGTCAGTACAGGATAAACAGTAGGCAACGTATTTCTGCTCCTCAAGCTAGACCCACCTACAAGGAGTGTGGACAGTAGGAAGGGCTTTCTCAGCTTGGCTGGGTCCCCTCTCCAAGGGGGAGAGGGCACAGGACTTGCCCAGATCACTGAACATGCTTCTCACCCTGTCTGTACGGGCAAGAGCAGCCAGGCACAGCACAGTAACCTCTTTTATACAGGGCAGTAGGGAACTAGGACATCCCAGCTAAGAACAGGTCCTACAGAACACAGCAAGGGGGGAGACACATCCAGAAAAAGGCTCTGGGGATTTCAGGTCAGGTTCTTGGCCTCAGCACAGGAGAAGCCATTCAAGACATGAAATAGCTCCACACCAAGTCAAGGGGACAACTCAGCACCCCCCACACAGAGCAGCTGCTTAGCTTGGGCACATCAGGGCCACTGCCCACAGCTTCGGTGACTACAGCACAGCTCTGAGCTAGCAGCACCTATTTCCCAATCCACCCCCAGCACCATGGCTGCAGCAAATGTTGTCTTTGAGTTGCTGAATGCCCAAAGCAACTGCTCACTGCAAGGCAAGGGAGAGGAGACTCCACAGAAGGCCTGGGATGGAAAGGGACCAGGGAGGCTTTGTTTTGAGGCAGGTGTATTGAACACTA
Organism: Pogoniulus pusillus; assembly: GCF_015220805.1. Lineage (NCBI taxonomy): Eukaryota > Metazoa > Chordata > Aves > Piciformes > Lybiidae > Pogoniulus > Pogoniulus pusillus. The sequence goes on along the minus strand of NC_087300.1, from coordinate 213,648 downwards.
ACCCCAATGTGGTTCAATGTGCTGAAGGAAAGTCACATCTGCTCCCAAAAGCAGCAGCATGAGAGGCCTTACCAGGTGCTGACTGTACCTGCCAATGTGTAGAGAAACTGCTCCTCTCCTTGCTCTGTCTGGTTTTTCCTGTTGGCCAGAACCTTCTTGACTGTATCCATCAGGCCAAAAGTGTGGGCAACGTTGTTCAAGACTGCAGCATCTGCAAGGAAAGGGCATGGGGCTGAGTACCTCGTCCCATGGGTGGGAGCTCAGAAGATGATCCTGTGATACCAAAAATTTCTGTTGCTTTTGGTAAAACTGTCTGTAGCCTGCCCAGGGAGGTGGCTGAATCCTCATCCCTGTCAGAACTTAAAAGGGGCAGAGAGGCAGTGCTGAAGCCATGGGTTACCCCCATGCCTTGGTAGAGTCAGAGACTGGTTGCACTGGAAGATCTTAAAGGGTTTTTCCAACCAAATGGTTCTGTGGTTCTTCCTCCATTCTCTCACAAGGGCTGGCTGACAAGGGCAGACCCAGCTCCTGCACCCTTCTGACATCCATGGACAAAATAATCCCATTTGCAGGAGAAAGGAAAACAGAGATGTGTGAAACTGCTGCAGATGAAAGCATCATCTGCAGGCAGAGACACAAATGAGCTCTCCACCTACAGACCACCCCCCGTGCTGCTGACAGTGGCATTACCGTACCACCTCCACTATGAGCTGTGCAAAATGTCTGTTCTAGTGCACCAACTCCAATCACAGCTTCCAAAAGCTGCCACCTACCAGAGAGAAAGATGCATCACCCCAAGGCAAAGTGAATGTGGAGCAGAGCTCCCGGGTGGAATGCAGGCCTCGGCTGCACAGGTGCTCTCGGCAAGAGCGCCAGCAGGAGCGGCTCTCTGCCGGTGCTCACTGGGGCATGTGCTGATCTGGATTAGGGAACTCATCCAAGGGAAAAAGAACCCCAAAGAGGGGAGTTATTTTTAACCCGGATTAGTTCCCTCAGCTGCTCCAGCCCCTAAAACAGGTTTTCTGGCACTAGTGAAGACAGAAGTGAGTGGGCCAGGACCTGCTGGAGCCTGCACTTTCACAGAGAAAAGTGTTTGGCTAACTCTAGCCCGAGGAGTGCACCTGGGCAGGCCTTCACACAGGCTGGGAGATGGAGACTCACACTGTGGGCTCAGCAAGCTGCCAGGGTTCTTTTGCTCAGGGCACAGGGTGGCATGTTGAGTCCTTGTGCCTTGAATCAAAAGGACTTCACAGCTGGGCAGGTTGAGCTCACACCCAGCCTCAGCTAATGAGTAGCAACTCACTCACCATCCTGACTCAACTTCTTTAAATGTTGGGGACAGATCCTTGTCACTTCTGCCTCCAGCTGCTCGTCTCAGCATCCTTCCCACCAGAAAGCCAGAGGCCATGGCTCACCACCTACCTGTCATCTGGAAGGGAGACTGACCCAGCCTCTGTTGGACACCCCTTAGGACCTCTTCAATCTCCTTCTGGATGTTGCACACCACCTCTTCCATCAGCCCCACATCAGCTATTCCTTTCCAGAACATCAGTGTGTCCTCTGGCACAACAGAGGGAAAGAGAAGTCACCATTTACAAGCGTTTGACATCCTTCCCACAGGCTACCTTCGAACTTTGAGGACTGAGTAACTTTGTTCTCTCCAGTGCAGGATACCACTGCCCTGGATAAGACATGCAAAAAAAAAAAGTCAGGGAAGAAGCAAAACACACCCAGGCAGCAAATCAGTGATGTGGTTTCAAGCAGCACCATGACTTCCAAGGCAACATTTCACTGCCTCTGTCCATCTTCACAAGACGTAGAGCTTAAAAATCTTTGGGAGAATTCTGCCTAAGCTTCTGGACTGATCCTGAGAGGGAATGCAAGCTACTGCAGCCAGAGAGACATGGCCAGGAGAGCTGTCAGGGCACCAAGCAGTGGTGGTTCCAGTCTAGTTCCAGACTAGCAGATGGACCTCCTAGCTCCAGAATGTTCATTCTACATCTTTAGAATGAATACACAAAAGGCCCTCACTGCAACTCACAGCAGCTGATGGGATCATCCCCCAGCCATGAGGCCAGGGCTGCAGTGCCCCTTTGCCAGCAGCAGTAGTGAGCTCCATTTGGCCAGGACCCTGAGCAGCGCTGGGAGAGCCAAGGGGCTGGGGGACAGCTCTGCCCTTGCCTAAACTCTCCTTGTTTTCAGTCTCCACACGAAGAGAGGGGAAGAAAACACCAACAAGCAGCCTGAGCTTACCCGAGATCTCCTCCGTGTCCTTTTTCATGCCCTCGTCAGCGGCCATGGTGACAGCAGCTGTCAGAGCTGAGTTCCACTCAATGCCCTCCTCCATGCTCTCCTCCGACAGTGCGATCTGGGTGATGCTCCCTGCCAGACAGTCAACCTCAGCTCCTTCTGTAGCACCCAGAGTGGCAGCCCTGGATCCCTGCTTTGCTTTCCCTCCCAGGCTCTTTTTAAGCCTCTCATGGTCAGGTTGTTTGTGTCTGGCTTCTCTTCAACGAATCAGCTCAAAGATCGCTGCTCCTCACTGGAGCTGTGACTATGGAAAGCTCTGGGGCTTCCTGGAAGGAAAACCTTCAGCAAGCAGACTGAGGTCTTGGCACAAAAGGGGCAGAGAGAGATCAGAACAAAAATAGGAACAAATAAGTTTCTGCCTGGGTGCACTTCTCCTCTGGCATCATCAGCAGCAAGCTCTGCACCTCAGAGATGCCCAAATCTCTTGGGAAATGACAGGGCCAAGGCCTCAGATGGTTCACAGAAGGGAAACAGATCTGACTCAGTCCTAAGTTTCTGGGTCAAAACTGGGACGAAGCCAAGCTGCAGTCACTGTAGGATTTTGTTGTGTGCTTTCCAGGAGTCTCCACAGCCTGTGGACAACTCTGCCAGCTATGCCAGAGCCTCAGGAACATGTAACTTGCCCAGGGGAACAACATGCTTTGGCTGGGAGAAGTCTTGTCACTGGACCTCAGCTAAAAGGTCACCTTCTGCACACCATTCACTGAGAATTTGCAGATAGAGTGGCAATCGAATCATGTCCTGCCATCCTACCCTGTTCATGGCTGTTCGAGTGACATGAAACAGGCTGCCCCAGAGGAGGCTGGCACCCCTAAATCCATTCCTGAGCATCAGGCCATCTGCTTTGGATCAGGACAGAGATGAGCTCTTTCAAGTGCTTCCTCCCATGATGACCCCAGCATAGGGATCCCTTCAAGGTAAGCCGGCCCCAGCTCCCAAAGCCATTCTCAGTCATGGCTGCTTTCCAGCCTTCATGCTACTGTGGAGCAGAGCTCCCTGACCAGTGCTGCTGAGACCTTTCTGAATGAACAGAACCAGTTTAGCATTTTCCTCCCCAAAAACCAGAGTGGTCTCCAATGATGGGACTGCAGGCTGGAAGGGCTCTGCTGTGGGGACAGGCTAGGAGAGTTGGGGGTGCTCAGTCTGGAGAAGAGAAGGCTCCAGGGAGTCCTTCTGGTGGCCTTTAAGTGCTTAAAGGGGTGATCAGAAAGCTGGGGAAAGACATGAGCAGGGTCTGTCACAAGATGAGGAGTGATGGTTTGAACTGACAGAGGGAGATTGAGACTGGAGAGAGGGGAGAAATGTTTGACACTGAGGGTGGGGAGAGCCTGTCCCAGGTTGCCCAGAGAGGTGACAGATGCCCCATGCCTGGCATTACTGCAGGTCAAATCAGCAATCTGCTCTAGACAGGCTTGGACTTGGATGAGCTTTAAAGGTCCCTTCTACCAAAATCATTGTATGATTCCCTCACTGCCCCGGCAAAAAGTGTAAAGTGTGTGCAGAGTTGATTTGGTCTGGTCAGCCCAGGCAGGGCAGATGAGTGCCAGAGGGAAGCTCTCTTGGCATTGCCAACTGGTTTCCTACCATCAGCACATGTAGGAGTCTGCACCACGCTCTGCTGGCCTGGCACCGGTGCCCTGGCGCTGCTGATGAGGAGGTCAAACTTGGTGCTCCTGCAGGTGTTGGTGCAAACCTTGTCATGCTGGTAGAAGTCGATCTGCCCCGAGTCCATCATCTTCCTGTGCAGGGGTGAGGAAAGAAGCAGGCTCAGCTCAAATCAGCCTGGAGACAAAAGGCAGTGTTCCACGTAGGGCTGCCACAGCCATGGGAAGGGTGAAGAAAGGGAGAACTAGCACTGCTCTGCACACAAAACATCTCCTGCAGGGCTTCCAAATGGCAAATACACCCCCCAGCTTCACATACAAGCCCTGTTCCACCCACACCGAGCAGCAGATCCCCCATGCAAGGCCAGAATGAGGAATTCTGCTCCTCAGATCTCTGCAGGCTGCTGGCCAGGTTATGTGAGCTTCGAGGAGGTCCCCTGGCAACTACAAAGCAGAAAAACCCTGCTCAGGATCCTGCAGCTGCAGCCATGACACCCTGAAGCTGGACACAGCAGGAGGCAAGACAAATACCTCAGCATGATTCCTCCCAGGCGAATAGCTCTCTTCCAGTCCTTCAGGGTAGACTTCCCAGCCAGGTGAACAAAATGCTTGGGGCTGATCAGTTGGTCATTGAACTGACAAGACAAACAAAGGCTCAGCGAACACAGGGTAACATTCAGAGTAGTGGGGCATGCAACACAGCCTGTCCACAGCTCAGCTAAACCCCCACTTCTACCCAGAAAGAAGAGCTGCTTCCCAAATCCTAAATGTCTGTGAATCCCTCAGCATTACTTCTATTTCCAAAGTGGATCTGATTGCCAGGATGACCTGGCAGCCACCGGTACCCAAACCACACAGCTCCAGCCAGAAGTAGCCCTGAAGGCAGGACCCAAATGAGCTCCTTCTCTGAACATCAACAGTCAGCTTGGAGACCCTGTGGGAGACTCCTGTGCAACAGCTCACTGACACAGGCATTCACTTGGGCACCTGCCCTGCTCCAGTGACTGAGACAGCTCCTGCTGAGGGACAGCAGTACAGCAGCACAGCCTCAGCACATCCAGTGGTTCATGAACACTGCCAACTGGAAAACACAACAGCAGGATTCCTCTTCTCAGTGCAGTCTGCTCACTGAGGAAGTGACAGCAGCAGAGCATCAGGACACCAAGGGAAAGGGAGAAGGAAGTAAGCTCTGGCAGATCTCAGTATGCATCCCCTGCCTGCCCTCAGCTCCAAGTGCTAAATATGACCCTGAGCAGTAAGAAAGAGCAGTGCTGAAATCTACAGTGGGTGATAGAACAACAGTCCTAACCCACTCCTCCTTGGCTCCTCCCCATAACAAAACCAACCGCAGCACTAACGAACTAGCGTGCTGCAAAGGCAAAGCCACTCGGCTCCAGGACAAGGCTCAGATGAAAAGCAGAAAGAAGTCCTGTGAAGGTCAAACACCAGACCTTGAGAGCAGAGGAGGAATCAGCTGTGAAAATTTCCCTACCTTTACACACTTGACATTAATTCCTGGACAGACAAACTTCTTCCAGAGCAGGATGGCTTTGCTCTCCCCACAGGTGATAGGATAGGCAATCTCAATCTCCTCGTTCGTTTCAATGGTGCTGGCGTCTGAGGGAGGAATGGCTGAAAATGAACTTTCAAATCCCACAATCTCACAGGTTGTGAGACCTACACTCAGGAAACCAAAAGAAGGACAATTGCGAGTTCAGGATCAGCCCTCTATTGGTCTTCTCCAATTGCTAGCTCTGACAGCAAGCGACATTTGCATTTTTATAGAGCAACACTCAAGAGCAAGCTCATCTGTGAGGAGAACATGGGGTCAGAAACCCACCAGAGCTGTAAAAAGGGTGCAGTGAGAACAACCTTTGTGGAAAGCAGATAGCTCTCAGATTCCTTGGAGCTCTGGTATCTCTTTATCAACACTCTCAGATATTTACTGATAACCTCTTCTCTTCACATGCAGAGTTTCGCTGGTGCTGCCAGAAGGCCCACTTGGGAGGAAGAACATCAGTTACCATCTAGTGACAGCACACAGCGACAGGAGCCTGTTCCCACACACTCCTCGTGATGGCAGGGAGCACACAGAGCCAACTTCTGGGTTCTCCTGAACATCCAACCCCATCTGTCAGGCTGTTTGTTCATCAAAGAACCAGACTCAGAGTCAGATGCCTCAGCCAGCAGAGACACAACCACATCCTCATCACCCTCATTCCTGCCTGCCGGTGTTGCACAGCACAACCGAGGTGAAGCCTCAGCTGCCCTGGACCCCGTGGGAGCCCTTACCAGTGACTGCAGGAGAGCCAGGATCTCAGTTCCAGCACTTTGAGCCCAAGCAGTACCAGCAGACTCTTATTCCAGAGTATGCCCAGACCCTGCACCCACATCCATGCCTGGAAAACAGCATCTGCAGAGGCAGAGCCAGAAGGGAGCCCAGCGAACTGGAGAGCCCAGCACAGCGGTGCCCAGTCCTGCAGAAGGGACCCTGCCCACATCAGCAGGAACTCACCCAGCCCTTCCTCCAGCTTGTGCAGGGCGTGGGTCTCAACGGCCACCACAGCGGTCCCAGCCTCAGAGCCCTCCTGGTAGATCCTGTTGAGAAAGTGGCCAGCAATAAACAAAGCAGATCACAGCACAGGGTTACAGCTTTGGTTTGTTTCTGTCTTGCCTGTGCCCAGTAGTGTGGAGTCTGTTTGACAGTTTCAATCACAGACATTTTTTTGGCATGTGGAATAGAGAGTCATTTAGGTTGTAAAAGACCTTAAAAATTGAATCCAGCCATGAATCCAGCACTGCCAGGGAACCACCGAACCATGGCCCTCAGCACCCCATCTTCACAGCTTTGAAACTCTTGCAGGGATGGGTGTCCTGGAGTCCTGTATACCCCGAAATTCCTCTCCCCCGGTGGTTTGAATGGGAGAGGAAGGCGTGAAAAACCTGTTTCCATCCCCCCTGCCCTGCAGGTGTGAAGGGGGGGGGCAAAGGGCCCTTCTGGCACGAGGGGTGCCGATGCAGTGCCTGCGCTGGGATCGGGATGGGCACTGGCTGTGCTCTTCGCGCCCAGGCAGTGGTAACTCGACTCTTTGTCTAGGAAGGGGATAAATATTGGGGTGCTTCCCGCCTTGGGGTGCCTGCCTTAGAGTGCTGCCCCGCCTGGGTAGCTCCTGCAGAAAGAGTCCCCTGGCGCCACGAGGGACAAGCTCCGGAGGGACAGGCTGGTCCCAGCTTTGCACGGCTTCCACCGTAAGCACCCTTTGTGCGAGCTAAGGAAGAGAGAGAGCTGACACGCACCTGGCCCGCCCTGTCTCTCAGCCAGCCTGGCGCACCTCTGAGTGAGCTCTGGCTCAGCCTGACTCACAGTGGGGACTGCCACGGTCAGTAGCTTAGCCTCTCCATCTCCTAACTTCTAAAACAGTCAAATTTATCTATGGCATTCTCGTAAGATCTTCTCACTCAAACTGAATCTGCTGATCAAAACCAAACTAATTCCTGTATGTAGTTTTGGGGGTGGGTCTCAGGAAAATAAAATAACTATATTTTTATATATATTCTTGACTTGGCCACATTCATTCCCTGCCTCCACAACAGTGGGAACTCTACTGATGCCCTGGGCAGCCTGGGCTAGGCCTCGACAACCCTTTTGTGGAAGAAATTCTTCCTCAGGTCCAACCTAAAGGCCCCCCTGGAGCAGCTTGAGGTTATTTCCTCTTGTTCTATCAAGTGTTACTAGGGAGAAGAGCCCAACCTCACCTGGCTTCAGCCTCCTTTCAGGGAGCTCCCTCAGCTGCTCTTCCCCAGTCCTGTTCTCCAGACCCTTCCTCAGCTTTGTTGCCCTTCTCTGTCCTTCTTGGAGTGACTGGCCCAAAACTAACCCCAGTATTCAAGGTGTGGCCTCAACACTGCTGAGCACAGGGGGACAATCCCTGCCCTGGTCCCACGGGCCACACTCCTGCTGATCCTAGCCAGGATACTGTTGGCCTTCTTGGCCACCTGGGTACAGGTGGGCTCATGTTCAGCTGCTGTTGACCAAAGAAGATAAAAATCCCAATGACTGAAACACACAGTCCTGTGACTGTTCCCCCCACACTGACAGTGCCACTGGAGCTGCTCTGCAGCTCTCTGCACCTTCTCCTCTGGTTTCTGACAGTTACCCACTGCCACAGGAAGCAGTTCTCAGGATTTCCCCTCCAGCCCTATGTGGCACTGCAGCACTCAGGGAAGAGTCATTGTCAGGCTTGCAGCCACCTTGCTCTGTGAATGTGATTAAACCGGAGGCAGCAGATTCACATCTTGATTGATCCAGAGTGAAGATGAAATGCCTGGTGGCAGGCAGCTCTGCGCAGTGGCTGCCAGTGCTGCCACAAAATCTCCTCTGACATTCCAGCTTCATTGTGCTCTACAGCAGAGTTGTTTTAGGGGAACACTGGCACACAGACACATGTGGGTCTGAGCACACAGGCACAGACCACCACCCACAGCAGCTGCAGTGTGACAAAATCCTACCCTGGGGCCAAAGAGGGAAGAAGGGGAGTGGGAGGATGTGTGGCTGGGGTAGCACCGCAACCACCTCACTGCTTCCCCACTGACACAGCCATTGTGATCCAGATACAGCAGCATGTGGACATGTCCCCAGAGCACAGTTTCGGTCCTCAGAGGTCCCATAACAGACACACACAAAAGCTTTTTTTCCTTGTATTTTTCTCTCTATTGTGTGTGACACAGAGTGGATGCAGGCCTGGAAAATGCAGTGCTGCTCACTCCCTGCACCACAAAAACCAACAGGGACACCCCCACATCCCCCAATCCCACCCACATCTCCCACACACACCAGTACCATCCAACTCACCCCTGCTGCACCGGTTGGAGCTGCAAGATCACTTGGGTTTTGGTATCCTCCGGGCTCTCCCCTTCATTGCCGTCACTTGGTACAACCACCACATCGCCCACAGGGACGCTCACCTCCGCGTTTGCCATCTCTCACATGAAGCCCGGCGCTGGCAGTGCTGCGGTGCTGCAGAGGGCAAAGAGGAGGCAGGTCCGTGCCGCGGCTGCACCGTTGCCTGTGCGGGCAGAGGAACAGGCAGCAGGGTGTAAGCATCATTGCCCAGTTCTGCTGCAGCAAGGGCCAGGGTAGCAAGGGCTGCAAAGCTCCAGCTCCAAAGAGGGGACCAAGCATTTCAAATTCACCACCGGAGAGGTGGCAAGAGCCTGCCAACACACACACGTGTTTCTCCTCATCTGCTGGGAAAATCTTATCTGATGACACAAGCTCAAAAGAGGCAGTGCCCCCCTTTGCCATCCCACTCCTAACTTCCCTGGGTCCACAGCTCCTGAGCCCCACAAAGCCTCATGATGGGTTCTGGCAACAGCATTTCCAGAGTGCTTCTTCCCGGAGCTGGCAGCACCTCTAGCTGTTCTTGGGATCCTCTAATCCCTCGCTACCAGGCACATGCCAGGGACTGCCCTTCTCCACCACACAGGGGGTGCGCAGCACCTGGTACTCGTGGTGGCAGTGCCACAGGAGACCAGAGCAGTGGTCAGAGAGCTGCGCTGCTCCCGCACGGGCTGCACCTGCTGCTGCGCAGGGAGGCACCAAGGTGGCTCTGCTACTGCTGTGGGCCAGGAGCCCCTCCGCGGGGAATGCATCCTCTGGGAAAGCACTTGTGCCAGGAAGACCTCAGGGCAGGTGACAGCACGGACAGCAGCCCGCGGCTGGCACACAGTGGGACAAATGAGAAGAGCTGGTGGCACAGGGGGTCCAGGCCATGCACCCTGAGGGGTCACTGCACCTCTGCCGTATACTGAACTGCTCAGGGCTTCAGACACTCCCGGGCAGGCCAGACTCGGCCTGTGGCAGCGCTTCCCAGCGCTGCTCGCCCGGGACCCCACCGTGGGATGGCGGGACCGCGGCTTCCTCAGGACTTCCAGCATGGGTGAAAGGAGGAAGCCCAACAATGACCGGCTCCGGCCGCACCGGAGCCTAGGCGGCTGATGGGGGCAGGGTGAAGGGCCGGCGGGCCCCCAGGAGGTCTCCCCTCCACCCCAAGAACCCCGAGGCCCCCTTGCGAGCCGCTAGGCCTCGGGGAGACCGCGACTCCCGCGGCGGGCAGCGCCGAACACGGCTCAGGGAGGACAAGAAGCCGAGCGGCCAGAGGCCAGGGCCGCCCCGCCGGGGGTCGGAGGTCAGGAGTGGGGGGACGGCGGCGGCTCCCGGCGGCGCGCGGCGGCGGCAGGGCGGGGCCGCCCGGGGGAGGGGTGTGGCCCCCCCGCGTTCCCCTTCCCCCCCCGCGGCGCGCGACGTCCGCCCTCGCGGCGGCGGCACGCACGGCGACGCGCGCTGGGGCGCCCCCTCCCCTCCCCTTCCATTCCCGGCGGGCCGGGCCAGGCCGGGCTGGGCCCCCTCCCCCCCCGCCCCGCCGCGCCGCGCCGCGCCGCCGCCGCCTGGCCCCTCCCGGCTCCCGTAGCGCGGCGCTGGCCGGCACTTACCGTCGCCGAGCGGCAGAGTCCGGGGATTGAGAGAAGGGGGAGGAGGAGGAGGGGAGGAGGGGGGGAGGGGAAGCGGGCCGGGCAGGAGCAAGCATGCGCAGTAACCGCCGCGGCCTCTGCCGCCAGCACTTCCGGCCGCCGCCTGCTTCGACAGACCGGTGGCGCTCTGCTGCCCTCTGGTGGCGCCCGTAGGCATAGCCCTGGCAGGCCAGTTCACGAAGGACGGCGGCGGTGGAGAGAGCGCAGTGTGGTGGAATCGGATTAGCTGGAAAAGAACTTCGAGGTCATTGAGTGCAATCAGTCTCTAACTCTGCTGAAGCTGTTGATAAACCACGGCCCTCAGCACCACATCTCTGCCTCTTGGAAACACCTCCAGGGATGGAGATTCAGGCTTTGAGAAACTTCTCAGTCAAGAAGATTCTTCTGATGGCCAGCCTAAACCTGTCCTGGGGCAGCTTGAGGCCATTTCTTTTCCTCCTGTCACTTGTTCCTCGGGAGAAGAGACTAACCCCCACCTGGCTGCAGCCTCCTCTCGGGGAGCTGTAGAGAGCAATGAGGTCTTCCCTCAGCCTCCTCCAGGCTGAATACCCCCAGCTCCCTCAGCTGCTTCTCCCCAGCCCTGTTCTCCAGACGCTTCCTCAGCTTTGTTTGCCTTTCTCTGGACCTGGTCCAGTCCCTCAATGTCCTTCTTGGGGTGAGTGGCCCAAAACTGACCGCCAGGATTCGAGGTGTGGCCTCAGCAGTGCCCAGTGCCGGGGGACAAGCCCTGTCTTGGTCATGGGGAAGGTTGCCTTCACACTCCCCTCTCCAGTGAGTATCTGGGGCCGTCCCCAGCCCGGCCTTGAGGATCCCAGCCCCGCATCTCAGAGCGCGGACCCTCCCCGCGGTGCCCTGACCCGCCCACACACCCCGGCCGAGCCCCCCGCTGCCCACTGTGCCGTCTGAGTGGCAGCAAGATGTCCCAATGGCGGCACGGGCCCGATAAGCGGTAGCCAATAGGAGCGGCGGATTGGCACGGGGGCGGGCGCGGGGCAGCTGGATCGGCGGGGGCGCAGCGGGACCGGCGACGGCGGCGGCAGTGGCAGGATGCGTACGGGTGGCGGGGCGGCGCAGGGGGCGCTGGTGCTGGCGGTGGCGCTGCTCCGCCGCTGCTTTCTGCTGGGCCCGCTGGGGCTGCGCCCGGCCGGCGGACAGGACGGTGAGTGTGGGTTGCGGGGCACCGGGAGTCGACACCAGGATCTTCACTTCCACTGGCACCCTCGGGGCACCACTTCTCTCCCTGGGATGAGCCGTGAGCCGCGCACGGGACGGAGACTGGGACTGGGTCTAGGTCCAGGATGGAGATCGACACCATTTCCGAGACTGGGCCGGGGCTGGAACTATGTCTGGGATGGGTTCAGGGACTGCGACTGAGTACGAGATGGGGACCAGAGCAGGGAGAGAGCGGGACTAGATCCGAGATGGGAACCGGGACAGGGAGAAGGATCAAACGGGATTCCTCCTGTCCCGTTACCGATCTGGAATGGACAGCCCTGTTCGAGCCAGGACGAGCTCCTCACTGTGTCTGGACTGGGATTAGACCCAGAATTGCCTTTTCGGTGACGAGCCGGGACCGATCCCCGCTGACGCCACACCGGGATGGAATCCTTGCGGTCCATCTGTCCTAGTACTAATGCAGGACAGGGCTTCCGTGTCCCCGAGATTGAGACCACACCAGAAAAGGAGTCCTGGCGGTCCGCCTGTCCCAGTACCGATCCGGGACAGAGCCTTCGCCATCTGTCTGCTCCGTTACCGGACGGGACGAGCTGCCCACTACCTCCATCACTCCCGCATCTCCTCAGTCCCGCATCCGCCTGGTCTCGCAGCTCCCGTCTTCGGTCTCTCTGTCCCGCTCCGCTCCCGACGCCGAGGTGCCACCTGCCCCGGGAGCCCGGGAATGGACTCCATCCTTCCTGTAGAGCTTTCCCCGGGAACCGCTAATCCCGACGTCCCTGGTGCAGCCCTAGTTTAAGAGTATCTGACAGTAACGGCCGGGAGAGCTCTGTAGCGGGCTCCATCCCGGGGATGTCGCAGCCCTCGACAGCGTCGCTCCGAAGGGATTTACACATCCCGGGGTCTGGGAAAGGCTCCCGGGGACGTTGAGCCCAACCTCATGCCGAAGGCACAAGGAGGGGCGAAGAGACAAGAACGGGGACATCCTGAGCATCGCTCCCAGCGAGGGGAAACAGGCGCACGGGATCAGCGGGAGCAAAACCCGTTTGCCTTCCCACGCGGGATTCGGGAGAATTTCCGACAGAGGGTTTCAGGGGATCCCAAACCTGCCGGTGGACACGGAGCGCTCCCCTGGGCCCGGCAGCGTGCTGCGCTTTTCCCCGAGCATCGCCCTGTTGTGTCTTTCCTGCATCCTGTGAGAAAACAAATCCCTGGCAGGGATGACCCGGCCGCCGCGTCACCCTCTCCCGGCGGAAATCCCAGCTCTCCGCAGCTCTCCGCAGCTTATATTTTTTTTTTTTTAATGTTTTTCTTGGGGGTGGGGGTGACACGTCCCAGCTCCCCCCTGCCCCCACCTCGGGATCTGCCTTTCTCATTTCCAGTCTTTCGGTATCTTCCTCGGAGTCAAATCCCTGCGTGCGCCTGCAGCTCTTCCCTATCCCTGGCATGTGCTGGCTATGCTTGGGATGCTTTTTCCAAGAGTTTCCTTTCCTGGGATGAGTGTCCGCAGCTCCTCTGCACCCTGGTATGAGGCTGGAGCTGGTGGGGTCTGTCCAAGACCCCCAGCTTGGGCACACACACCAGGCTGTCCTGGCTAAGAGAGAGTTTTCCATGCAGATGCAAATGAATCCCAACTTTCCTTGACAGAAACTCCCCCCATATACCCCCAATTTATTTCCCCACCTCTGGGAGCTGCTTTCCTGACCCCCCAGGGTCCCTCATTCAGTCTGTCCCTGGTGTCCCCCCACTGCCCCAGATCCTTACATAATGGAAGGCACTGCCCAGCCAGGATGGGGAAATTTATGCATTCGCCCAGTCCTGCATCCCTGCCCTGGGAATGCTCAAAGGATGAACCCCCTCAGTTTGGCTACCAGCCCTTCCCGCAGGCCTCTGGGGGGGGGGGGGGGGGGAGGGGGGGCTGTGTGGGGGGTGGTGTTGGCATCTTCCATCTCCGGATCCCCTCCCTCTTTTTTTTATCCCTGCAAGATTTTTCCTGGCCGGTGCTTTGTGCTGTCTCCCGGCGACAGCGAGGGGAGCCAAGGCAGGGGCGAAGCCGCGCCCACCATCGCTTGCCTGTGATGATGCTTGGCAGCAGCAGCTTCTTGGGGATGGGGGGGTTGTTGTAACGACCGACCCCCACATCTTCCCAGCCCATGTGGTGGGGCTGAGCAGTGATTTCCCCCCAACTCCCTGCCAGTCCTTGCACCCCAATCCTGCCCAGAAATCCCGTCTGATCCATGACACTCGAGTTTCCAGGGTATTCCCTCGTTCCCAAGGGTGATGAGCCTGGAGAAAAGCCCCTTTTGTGGCATGAGGAGGTGGGGGTGTAGCTGCCCAAAGTCAGCCTCGAGTTCAAGGCTAGAGCTGGGTGTTCCCAGGGGCTGATTTGTCCCATACAGCCCTGTCATGGGGGGCATTTCTTCCTTGCATCCTTTTGTATCAACCAAAATTGGGGTGCTCCTGGCCTGGAGAATGGAGAGGAGCTGGAGGTCCAGGTCTGTGCAGGATTAGGGGAAACTGAAGCACCTTCATCCCTGCATCCTCTTGGGGACTGTCCTCGATGTGGGGGGTGGTCGATGCCACCAAACCTGTTTTTCTGGATGAAGAAAGAATTTGAAGGGGTTGAAGGTGCCTGTGGAGTGTCCCTTGAAGCTATGTCAAGTGGGGAAATGAAGCAGGGTCAGCCTCGCTGATGCCCCCCTCCCCACACCCGGTCTCTCCACAGGGGATGGATGTGGCCACACGCTGCTGACACCCCACAGTGGCACTCTCAGCTCCAGGAACTACCCTGGCACGTACCCCAACCACACTGCCTGCCGCTGGCAGCTGCGGACACCCCCGGGCACCTCTCTGCTCCTGGCCTTCGGGGACGTGGATCTGGAGTCCTCCGAGCACTGTGCCCGTAGCTTCCTTCTGCTTGCCGACCCCCAGGCTGGCACTGCCTATGGTAAGTGGGAGGGTCCTGAGGGGAAACAGAGGTGGTGACCACTGAGAGGCTGCAGAGGGGGTGTGTGTGAGGTGGCAGCACGTTTGTGAATAAGGAGAACGTCAGGAAAACCTGGGGATTGTCTGTTTGTATCACAGGGAGCAGGGTATCCAAGGAGAGGGATACCCAAGGACAAGGATCTCCAAGGACAGGGGTACCTGGGGAGCGGGATGTCCAAGGAGGGGCATAACCGATCATGGGGGTACCTGAGACAGGGGATACTCAAGGAGGTATCCCAAAGAGGAGGTATCTGAGGATAAGGGTACCCCAGTACAAGGGGTATCCAAGGAGAGTGCTATCTGAGGATGGGGTACCCAAGGAGGAGGGTACACAAATGCAAGGGGTATTTGAGGGTGGGCAGTATCCAAAGAGGGAGGGTACAGCCAGTTGGGACCAGATATAGCCACAGCTAAGTATTTCTGCCCAGCCACTGCCAAATGCTTCCAGAATTTTCACAGAGAGGTTTAATGATCACGGAGAGATTTGACAGCACTGGGAGCAGGGTGGCTGTCGAGGGAGGTGTCTTGGGGGGGGGGAGCATTAATGCTAGGGTGTCGATGGGGGTGTGTGGAGGCCCAGGAAGGGGCAAGGGAGGGAAATGGGTGGAAAGGAGCCAGCATCTGTTTGCCACTGCTCCCAGGATCAGGATCTGTCCCTGTTCTTTCACCCTTTCCAGGCTGGTACCCAGAGGGGTGACAACATATGAGGTCCTCACTCCCCTCCTTTCTGCCATGGCCTTGGGGACATATTTATTCCCATTTCCTGGCATCCCAAAGCCAGGCTGAGGGGTGTTGAAGAAACAAGGGAAAGGGAGGACCCCCAGATGATGCTCTCAGGGGGCTGGTGAATGTGGTGGGGGGCTGGGGGGAGGTGGCTGGATACTTATGAAGACTCTGCATACTGGCAGGTGTGGGGTGGCCGTGGCCAGGCGAGGAGTGGCCGTGGCCAGGAGGGGGTTGGCCATGGCCAGGTCAAGTCCCGCGGCTGCCGCCAGCCCTTGAGTAGTCCCAGATGGTTGTCGGGAAGTGGCCAGAGCGGGTGGAGATTGTGGGCTCCATCCTGCTGATTCAGCCCTGGGCTCTGGCACCCAGCCTCATCCTGCCTGGGGTCCCTGCAGGGGAAGCAGCCTCCAGCCCCCAGCTTGGCCCAGGGGTACTCGACATCCAGGGAGTTTCCAGAGCCCCCAGCTGGGTGGGCACGATGCCAGACATGGCAGTGTGTGCTGGCTGTCATCTGCAGCTCACCTTCCTGCCGTTTGTGCACTGTGCAGAGCCCCATTCCATTGCTCTGTTGGCCCTGTGACATCCCTGCACAGGTGTGACATGTCCCCTGGGGTCAGCCCCCCACTTCAGCGTAACTCCGGCATGGCGAGAGTGCAGGTGGGGTGGGGAAAGAGAGGCACAGCATGACCCCATGGGGGGGGTTCATCGTGGGGACACAGAAACACTGCTCCCCTGGGCAGCGATGCCTCTGCTCAAAGCATTCTGGGTGCCCTAGGATGCCAGCAGCATGCAGCACAGCAGAGACATGGAGAAGAGTCTGTCAGTGATGGCAGTCCAGGGATTGGGGGCACCTCTTGTCCCTGTTTGGGACTAGAGCTGTCCCCAAGGAACCTGCCTGCCTGCTAAGCTGGTTTTAATCAGGGAGATGGAGACTGCAAATTAATTTAGATTAAAGAGAGGGGATTTAAGAGGCAGCCTCAGCAGTGCTGTGAAAGGGGAGATGAGGAAAGGATGGAGCCTCTGTTTTGGGGTCCTGTGGAGCTGTGCCATGTGTGCCTGTCCTGGCAGCAGGAGACACAGTGGCGCATGCCTGATAAGGCCTGGTGGCCCCTTGCATCATCCCAGCTGGTGTGGAAGGAAGAGGCCCTGGATGGAAAGGATTCTGGGAAGTGAGGGTAGGGGTCGCTGCCCAGCCAGCACCCTGTCTCTCCCCACTCGGGGAGGTGGGGACCTCTCATGGTGCCTCCTGGGAGCCTGGTCCAGGCCCTCACCCTTTGCCTGGGGGCTGCATCTCCCCTGGTGCCGTTCATGAGTGCAGTGGGAGGAGTGGGGGTCAGGGGAGATAGGGTGAGCTGCAGAGAGCTGTGTTCTTGGTAACTGCTCTGGGGCTGGCACCATCCCGGGCATGGAGCTGCCCCAGGGTCGGGACCACCCTGAGCCTGGGAGCACTCTGGCATGGGGACATCCTGAGATGAGGTTACCTTGGGATTACAGCCTCCTGAGGTTGGGACCACCTTGACATGAGACCACCCTACACCTGGTACCACCCTAAGCACAACACAAATGCCTGAGCCTCCCTGGTCCTGGCAAGAGCTAGGCCAAGGGAGGTGACATTGCAGGGTTGGGGTGCCCCTGTTCCCTGGGCCCCCTAGTTGTGTCCCTGACCCCCTTCCTGTTGTCAGGGCCCTACTGCAGGAATGCTGGCCCTGCCAGCCCGCTCCTGGTGACAAACTCCAGCTCTGTGACCGTCCTGTTCAACAGCTCCAGCCACCGCTCGGGACGAGGCCTCCTCCTGTCCTACGCCACCTCACAGCACCCTGGTAGGGGGAACCGTCCCCTGGCAACATCCCCATGCCTCAGCCTGTAGGGGGGTAGCATGGATGGGGGTGCAGGGAGCTCCTTGTTTACCCCAGGGAGGGCTTCCATTGCCCAAAGCTCCCTGAAGACTGAAGTTTTTCCTGGCTTGTGGGCACAACATGGGAGACCTCCAGGTTACCCAGGACCTCTCCCAGCACCATGGGACAGAGCTGCTGGCATGGGGCTGATGGCAGCAGGGACTGAGAGGCCTTCCCTGGGGTGTCCTGGGAAGATGTGTGTGCTGTGGGGCTGGTGAGAGTTCCTAACCCTGAGATGTCCCTGCCTTGCAGACCTGGTCTCCTGCCTGGTTCGAGGCACTCACTATAGTCAGGAGCACATCAGGTGAGTGACCAGGGGATGTGGGTGGTCCCTGCTTTGGTGTCCCCTGCCCTGGCATTGCTGCTGATCCCCATCAGTCATGCTTTCTCCTCGTCCCTCTCCTGGATGCTTGGGGTGTGCTGGCGCTGGGGCTCTTGGAGTGCAGCCGCAGTGGGATGGGGAGCAAAGGAGGTGCAGAGAGGACTGGGATGGGAGCAAGCCCTGCCCCCTCTTGCTG
This sequence comes from Pogoniulus pusillus, assembly GCF_015220805.1. Classification (NCBI taxonomy): domain Eukaryota; kingdom Metazoa; phylum Chordata; class Aves; order Piciformes; family Lybiidae; genus Pogoniulus; species Pogoniulus pusillus. The sequence continues at coordinate 195,909 of NC_087300.1, read as the reverse complement.
TGTGTTTCAGCGTGTACTGCCCCGCGGGCTGCAAGGGCATCGATGGGGACATCTGGGGAAACCCAAGCCAGGGTTACCGTGACGTAAGTGCAGAGCCCAGCTCATGCCATGGCACACCAGGAGCGGTGCCCAGCACACATGGCTACTGCTTGTCCCTCCCCAATAGGCGGCAGGGGATGGGTTTGGCCATGTGGTGCCCCGTGGGGTGCGTGGCTGCTCTCACTCCCACCCTACCCCCTGCAGACCTCGGTGCTGTGTAAGGCAGCTGTGCACGCTGGGGTGATCGCGGACGAACTGGGGGGCCAGGTCACCCTGTCCCGGGAGAAGGGCATCACGCTCTACGAGTCGGCCTTCGCCAACGGGCTCCGCTCCAAAAGGTGGGCGAGGGGGGGCTGGGGACTCTGACTGCACCTCACACCTGGCTGTGACCCACCCGTGCTGACACTGGGGACCTGCCCCGCCTCCATTTCAGGGACCACACCTGATGCTCTCTCTTTTGTCCTCCTCTCAGGGGATCCCTCTCTGAGAAGCGGCTCCTGTTCCACAGAGGTATTTTTTGCCCTGGTTCCCCTGACATTAAGCCCTGATTTTGGCTGCCCAACTTGGTGTAATCCCCCATGCCATGCCTGGCTGGAGGTTGTGGGCTTCCAGCATGCCATCTCCCATTGCCAGCCTGTGGTGACATGCTGGAGGTAGCTGCCTTCAATGCTTCATCGTGGTGGCATGAGGTGGATGTGCTGGGCCAGGACCGAGCCTGGGTGGCTGAGCGGGCAGCGCTGGGCACCTCCGGCCACTCCTGGGCAGCTGAACCCAGCTCTGAGGTCACCTGGCTGGAGCTAGACCTAGGCACCCGCAAGAACATCACAGGTGAGTGTTGTCCATTGAAGGGGGAACAACAGCTGCCTTTGGCCCTGTGCCACCCTGACCACTGTCCTCCACATGGTGACATGTGGTCCTGAATGCCTTCTTCGCCTCAGTTTTCAACAGTAAGGAGGGAGGAGTTCAGGGCAAGTGGCCTCTTGAACTGGGGGATGGGGTCAGGGAGTGGTGTGTTCCCCTGGAAATTCATGAGGAATTAGTTCAGGACCTGCTGAGCCATCTGTACACCCACAAGTCCATGGGACCAGATGGGATCCATCCCAGGGTGCTGAGACAGCTGGCAGCTGAGCTGGCCAAGCTGCTCTCCATCATTTTCCAGCAGTCCTGGCTCACCGGAGAGGTCCCAGGAGACTGGAAACTGCCAACGTGGTCCCCATCCACAAGAAGGGTCGGATGGAGGAACCTGGGAACTACAGACCTGTCAGCCTGACCTCAGTGCCAGGGAAACTGATGGAGCAGGTTCTCTTGGGGCCAATAACTGCGCACCTGAGGGATGGCAAAGGGCTCAGGTCCAGCCAGCATGGGTTTAGGAAGGGCAGATCCTGCCTCTCCAACCTGATCTCCTTCTATGATCAGGTGACCCACTTGGTGGCTGTGGGGAGGCCTGTGGATGTGCTCTATCTGGACTTCAGCAAGGCCTTTGACACTGTCCCCCACAGCAAACTGCTGGCTAAGCTGTCAGCCCATGGCTTGGATGGCAACACTCTGTGCTGGGTTAGGAACTGGCTGGAGGGCCGGACCCAGAGAGTGGTGGTGAATGGTGCCACATCCAGCTGGCAGCTGTCACTAGTGGTGTCCCTCAGGGATCTGTGCTGGGCCCCATCCTCTTTAACATCTTCATAGATGATCTGGATGAGGGCATGGAGTCAGTCATCAGCAAGTTTGCAGATGACACCAAGCTGGGGGCAGATGTGACTGGGTTGGAGGGCAGAAGGGCTCTGCAGCGGGACCTTGACCACCTGGACAGATGGGCAGAGTCCAAGGGGATGGCATTCAATAGCTCCAAGTGCAGGGTGCTGCACTTTGGCCACAACAACCCCATGCAGAGATACAGGCTGGGGTCGGAGTGGCTGGAGAGCAGCCAAACAGAGAGGGATCTGGGGGTGCTGATTGATACCCGCCTGAACATGAGCCAGCAGTGTGCCCAGGTGGCCAAGAGAGCCAGTGGCATCCTGGCCTGCATCAGGAATGGTGTGGCAAGCAGGAGCAGGGAGGTCATTCTGCCCCTGTACTCTGCACTGGTTAGACCACACCTTGAGTGCTGTGTTCAGTTCTGGGCCCCCCAGTTTAGAAGGGACATTGAGATGCTTGAGCGTGTCCAGAGAAGGGCAACGAGGCTGGGGAGAGGCCTTGAGCACAGCCCTACGAGGAGAGGCTGAGGGAGCTGGGATTGGTTAGCCTGGAGAAGAGGAGGCTCAGGGGTGACCTTATTGCTGTCTACAACTACCTGAGGGGTGGTTGTGGCCAGGCCACTCTTCTCTCAGGTGGCCAGCACCAGAATGAGAGGACACAGCCTCAGGCTGAGCCAGGGGAGATTTAGGCTGGAGGTGAGGAGAAAGTTCTTCCCTGAGAGAGTCATTGGGCACTGGAATGGGCTGCCCGGGGAGGTGGTGGAGTCGCCGTCCCTGGAGCTGTTCAAGGCAGGATTGGACGTGGCACTTGGTGCCATGGTCTGGCCCTTGAGCTCTGTGGTAAAGGGTTGGACTTGATCTATGAGGTCTCTTCCAACCCTGATAATACTGTGATACTGTGACATGTGCCAGCCTCAGTGATTCCCCCAAACAACTGTCCAGAGCAGGCTCCTTGAAGCATATTGTGCCGTGGCTTTACTGGTGCAAAGCGAGCTGCAGACCCACCCTGGCTGTCCCTTCCCCCTGTCTTGCCCGCAGCCGTTTCTGGGCTGAACAAGTTCCTGTCGTGCTCCTGTGTCTTGTGCCAGCCAGCAGCTTTTGTTCGGCCGGAGCCTGCCCAAAGTGGGGCTTTGTGCGGCAGTGGCTGGCGACTGCGGCCGGGAAAATGGAGACATTGTCCAGAGGGAGGCTGGAGGAGGGAGGAATGTGGGGCTGACATCCGGGGCTGGAGGTTATCGGGCTCCCGGGGGCAGAGCTGGGGGTCCAGCACTTGAATCTGCCACCCAAAGCTCCTCCCGGGGCTGTGACAAGTCCTGTGCTGGAATCTCTCCCAGCAGGGATCCAAGTATCCCAGAGGGCTGGGTTATTCCAGCTGGGAAAGCTCCAGGGGACACGCTGGGGCCCAGGGCACATCCCAAGCCCTTTCCCATACCCCCTGCTGACAGCAAGGCCCCCCTGGGGCCCTGGGCTCACTCCTGCACCCCCAGGCATCATCACCAAGGGCTCCACTGAGCACCACAACTACTACGTGAGGTCCTACCGAGTGTCTTCCAGCCGTGATGGGAGGAACTGGAAACCCTACAGAGGCAGCCGTGCCCAGGAGGACAAGGTGGGCATGGGGAGAGGACAATGGGAGGGGCTGCAGACCCCATACCCATGGACATTCAGCCATTGGCTCCCTCTTCACCCTCTCGGGCAGGTGTTTGAAGGAAACTCTGACAGCCATGGGGAAGTCTTCAACGCCTTCATCCCCCCTATTGCTGCCCGCTACATTCGAGTCACACCCCAGAGCTGGCACCAGCATGTGGCCTTGAAGGTGGCCCTGCTGGGCTGCCAGCTGACACGGGTCCGTGCACCCCGGCCCTATGGTGAGGCCTCTCACCCCACACCCCTTGATGTCCTGCGTGTCTCCTGGGCACCTCTGCTTCCCTGTGATGGTCTTACAGTCCATGCTCCATCTCACAGTGCCCAGTGTCCCCGAGGAAGTTCCTGTCCTCATCAGCCACACACCCATCCCTGGCATTGCCCTGGACCCAGAGAAGACAGGTGGGTGCCATGAGGGGGCTGTTCCTAGGGTGCAGCACTGTCTTGTGGCTGCTACAGGCACCAGTAGACTCACTCAAACTTTAAGATGCCGCTTTAATTTTCTTTCTTTGTTGGCTTGACTGGACTCCTGGCACCAATGGGTGCAGAGGGGTGGGACAGGGCACACAGGGGGCTGATGCTGCTCTCCCTCCCCAGACTCCACACTGATGGTCATGCTGCTCATTGGTGGCTTTGTGCTCCTCTGCTCCAGCCTCCTGCTGCTGGCTTTCCTCTGTTACAGGAAGAGGTGGGTTACATCCTGCACCCTGCTTCACCCCAGGGGACCTTGCATTGCCTTGTTAAAGCCTGGCATCTGTTTGGCTGCTCACTGGGTACTGAGGGGTGCAACTCCTTGTGCAGCAGGGGCAAGAAGGTGGGGAGTGGTGGGCACAGAGTGGCTCAGAACCTTCACCCCCATCTTGCTCTCCCCCTTGCAGGAAGCCGGGGGCAGAGCTGAACTGTGGGATCATGAAAGGTAAAAGGTCCCCAACCCTCCCTGGGAGTCCTGCTGGGCTTCAGAAGCAGTACAGATGGTTTAATAGGTGCTGCTGCCGAGCCCTGAGCTGTGCCACCCCTGGGGACAGTAGTGTGTCCCCAAGGGCCATGTGACAGTGAAGGGATTCTGTTCTCACTCAGGGTACCCCGAAGTGGAGTTGAGCCAGGTGTGCTCCCTGCAGAGCCTGCAGCCCTCTGGCTCTGTGCTCACCTCCTTCCCCACACCACCTACTCTAAGGGACCTCAGCCAGACCCATTCACCAGGTAACAAAGACAGGCTGCCTGTTGTCCCTATCTCCAGCACCAGTCTGGCCCAACCTCTGTCTTGCAAAAGGGAGGCCCTGCTATGGCTACTAACAACAGTTGGTTATTATTATTTTATTATTCCACCTCGAGCCCAGGTGTGGGCATCAGAAGGTGGCTGGAGGGCTTCTCCGTGCTGAGGCAGAGGGACATGTCCATCCCTATGAGTGGTTCTCCTGTCCTGGATGGCTTTGGCACACACCTGCCCACCATTTCCCCGCCCAGGGCATCCAGATGTGCCCGAGGTTTTCCACCCATGGGTGCCTCCAACCCACCCGCATGTGGAACGGCACCAGGACCACCCCCCTGCCGTCCCCCAGCTTACAGCTCGGTGTCCCCATTCCAGAGTACGCCGAGCCAGACTTGTTGCAGGCGAGCCCCAGCAGCCAGCCGGGCCCTTCCACGTTCAAGCCCTTCCCGGACGAGGGCTACACGCTGCCGCTGGTCGTGAGCCACTACGACATACCGGGAAAGTACCACGAGTATGCCGAGCCGCTGCCGCCTGAGCCCGAATACGCCACGCCGTTCTGCGAGCCTGAGCCCGCCGGTACCCACCGCAGCCCCTGCACGGCCAGGCTGCCCGGCTGCCCCGCGCTGCGGTACGATGCGCCCACCCTGCGGCCTGCCGAGCAGCCCAGTGGGGCCCGGACTGCCAGCCCCGGCGGCGTCGATGCTCCCTCTGCAGAAGGCTCGCCGGGGGACTGTCCTCTCTCACACGTTTATCATGAAGCTTTGTGACGGCTGGAGGAGCGGAGCGGAGCGGCGCGTCACGGCGCGCGGGGGCCCGGCGACGGTGGCCCCGGCGGTGCCATGCTCAAGGTGTGGGGCCTGGGGAGCTTTTCTAAGAAAGCCTCTAACGAAATACAGATTCTAACAGCAGTCGCAACGCAGCGTCTGATGGACGCCCCCGGGCAGCGGCCGCCACTCGCCCCGCCGCTTTGCCATTGACCGCCCCCGCCCGAGCGCCGGAACGAGCGGTTCCCAGCGCCATCCTGCTCTGCCATTGACCGCCCCCGCCCGGGCGCCGGAACTGGCGGTTACCGGCGCCCCTACGGCAAAAATTGTGCTTCCGAAATCTCTTGATGTCGATTCCGCGGGAGCGGCCACGCGGCCGCCCCGTGCCACGCACGGCAGAAACCCTTTTTGAGACAACATTTTCCCCTCGCCAGGAGGGGAAACCAGCACAGCTCTCCAAGCGTAGGGCGAGCTGCCCTTCGTGCTTCCCTATCAGCAGAACGGGAGCACTTCTCCCCCCGCACTCAGTCCTGTGTCGTCCACTTCACCAAATTGCTGCGATTTCCCCCCAAAAACGCCGCTCGCGGCCCCGCTGTGCCGCGCGATATGCAAATCCCGCGGAGCATGCTGGGTCATCCCCCGCGCGCCCTCGCGAGAGGAGGGCGGTGCCTGCGATGGGCGGAGCGATGCGCACGCGCAGCCGGACTCCCTTAGTGATTGGCTGGCGCCGCAGAGCGTTTCCGGTCGGCGGCAGGCGGTGCCCCGGAAGGACTCGAGGCTGCGCGGCGGAGGGAACGCCTGTGGGTCATGGGGAGGTACGGGACGGCGGAGTGGCGGGGTGGGGATCGAGACAGTCCGTTCCCCGCTGCCGGAAGGGTCCAGATGCTCTACAGCCTAAAATAGGGAGGGTGCGCTGGGGATGGGTGTGGCAGGGTATGTCCCGCCGCTCGCGGAACAAGCCGGGCCTGGCGCCGGTATTCAAACCTTCGCCCCTGTGGCCGTCAGGACACCGGGAGGGAGGCTCTGGAGTAGGAAGGGTGACCGTACAGCCCTGACAGCATAGGCGTGGTCCGCTGCGATGCGAATTCAGTGGCTGTTTTTTTCCGACGGCTTCGACCCCCGCAGCCGGAGGAGACGTTTTGCACGGGAATGTTTCGTTCAGTCCTGTAATGGTACTCCCCGCGGGCAGGCATGGGGATGGTGACCTCTTTAAGCTGGTGGCTGGGAAGATACTGGATTAAAACCTCTACAAATGCGGAGCTGTAGTCTCCCCAGGCGCCAACGTGTCGGTGTGTTGGGGGTAAATGCGAAGCTGAAGCCTGAGCGAGGAGGCTGGAGGCTGAGTGACACAGCAGCCTCTGACCACAACAAGAGCTTTCTGATTTGCTTCAGCTTGTGCAGCTCATGGATAAGTGCTGTGGACAGATCCTTCACTGAGCAGTGTAAGGGAGGACTTTACATTGATTTTTTATAACTAGAGCAGAAAACAACAACTTTACACATCTTCTCTAACAATGAAGGGACTTCCAGACTGCAGCCCCTTGCAAACCCATCTAAACAGTGGCAGAAATCGTCAGGTCTGGATGGAAGAGGAAGCCTGAGAGCCTTGCATACCTCCAGAGAACATGCTGAAGGTTTGCTTGGCCTTGACATACATTCTAATTACATTTGTAGCCCTGTGCAGTGGTACCAGGGCTTAATGAGATACAGCAGTGCCAGTTGTGGCTGCCAGACCTGACCCTGACACAGAGGGAAGCTGAGGGAAGGTCCAGGCTTATCTGCATGTCACTGCTGACAGCAGGTCCCAAAATACTCTGTTTCCTGACAGAAAAGTGAAATTTGGCCGAATTTCTATTCCCATTGAAGGACTACAGATTGGGAAGAAATTCTTGACAGTGAGGGTGGGGAGACACTGGACAGGTTGCCTAGAGAGGCTGTGGATGTTCCTTCCCTGGAGGTATTCAAGGCCAGGCTGGATGAGGCCTTGAGTAGCCTGGGGTAGTGGGAGGTGCCCCTGCCCGTTGCAGGGGGTTGGAAGGTATGAGCTTTAAGGTCCCTTCCAACCTAACTCATGCTGTGAGTCTGAATCCTTATCCTCTGCAGCAGTGATTCTGTGCTGTCTTCTGAGGAGTAAACCTGTAGTGCTGCAGTGAGGGCTAAACCCTGGTCTGCTGCATCGTCTGGTGCTGCTGTGCTGGCAGAGGTGACATGAGACGTGTCTGGTGTTCCTGTAGGAGTGGGAGTGGTGTGGAAGAGGAAGCGAGAGTAGGGTACCGCTGCCTGCTGCTCTGGGAAGGTTTGGAGACCATGGCGGCTGCGCTGGCCTGCCCCACAGCGGTCGCTGATGTAATTAAAGAGCTAGACACTCAGATAGCTGTAAGTAAAGCACGGGACTGGCATGGGGGATGTGTCCTGGGAACCTTCACATTCCCGTGGATTTCTGTTTGGGGATCTTAACAGCACGTGGAGAGTGCAGTAAGATCCAGAAATCAACCCAGCAACTCTGTGCTACTAAAGTGCTTCCTGCCCCAGGATTTCAGGGCTTTCTCCCCTGCATGGTTGGGTAAGAATTCCTGCAGTGGGGGTTCATGAACAGCCTGAGAGCTATACCCAAGACTGTAAAGCCCCTCTGATCTTGTGCTGAGCTTCTGGTTCTTAATTACTATCTGAGGAGTTTGTGGGTGTGAGTGTGATGGTTTTCCATTGCTAATTCACTTCAAATGGAGATAGAAGCCTCCTGAGGGCTCTGCAGAAATGACCTGGGTCTGAATTGTGCTGAAGGGGCTCTGTGTGGGTGGGCATAGCAGTGCATGAGCGTGCTGTGGAGTGAAGCCCTAAAGCAGCCACTTCTGAGTGCTTCTGTGTAATGTTTGGTTGGTGTGAATTAACCCAGACTAACAGAGTGTGCTCTGGTGAGCACCCAGCATCTGTAGCTCAGGCAGCAGACTCCAGCCTCCTCCTCTGGAGCAGTAAGCACAGAGCAAAACTTCAAGCTTGGGGCATGTGAGAGCCTTCCAGCTACAACACAGAGTTGCTGCCAGTCAGTCTGTGTGTCAGCCCAGCGGCCAATGCCCTGGGTACCTTCAGGCACTGAAGGTCTGAATAACCACTTGCTGCTGCAAGCCACTTCTGGTTCAGCACTAACAGCCCATGGTAAATCTGGCACCTTGGCTGTGGGTGTGCCTGTGGCATCACCTCTGAACACCCAGTACTGAAAACAAACCCCACGCTCTTGAGCCTCCACTGAGACATTGCTTCAGGCTGGGCTTGCAGTGGGGTCTCAGAAGCATGGAGATGAGGATGCAAACACAGCACCTGCTGTTGCAGGAGCAACAGCTGTGTCCTTTAGTTAACTCTTCTTTGCATGATCTGTTCCTCAAAGCTGTGGATTCAGAAGGCCCTGGCAGGAGGGTGAGGGGTGGGCATGCGGGAGGGATTCACCCCAAGAGCGAGCAGGTTGGCGCTGCCTGCAGCTGCTGTACTCCTCCTGGAGAGCTTCACATACCATGCTCCAGGGAAGGTTTTCTCCTCTTCTGGCCTTTGCTTCTCTCCTCTTGCTAAGCCCAGGGAGAGCAAGTCCTCTGTAAAGCTATGGGACTCCTCAGGAGTCTGCTGTTTACCCTGGGCAAAGACAGGATCAGCTGTGGGACTCCATTTGCTAACCCTGCCTTTCCTTTCCTTTTCCAGTTGATTGGTTTGGGTCCTCACAACCCCAAGAAAAAACAGGACCTGGATAAGCTTTATGATCTCAAAGTTAAAGCCCAACAGATTATGAACCAGTTTGGCCCTTCTACCTTGATCAACCTCTCCAACTTCTCCTCCATAAAGCCAGAACCAGCTAGTACTCCCCCCCAGAGCTCCATGGCCAACAACACTGCCGTGGCGAAGATGCCAGGGACGCCCAGTGGAGGAGGACGACTCAGTCCTGAGAGCAACCAGGTGAGTCTCTCCCTGACTTAAGGATGCCCTCCTCAGGCCTTCAGACCTGCCCAGAGCTTACTTTTCTCCTTCCTTAACCATTCCATGATTCTATGAATTCCCCATGTGTGTCTGGTTTCTCAGCCCAAGCTTACAGACCAAGGAGTTAACTTTATCTTTGTCCTGTAAGAACAAGTGTCCTGGTGTTGCTCAACAGCAGCAGAATTTCAGCTTCCTGACCTATTTGGGCTGGGAGGAGGCTGCTTTCTGCCCTGAAATAACTCAGCACTCTGATCTGGTTTCCATTTGAAACACTAAAGCTGATAAGCATCAGAGCCCTGGAAATGCCTCTGTTGTTCCCTGAGCACACACAGAGTCACCAACATAGTGCCTGAACTTGTGTTTGCTTCTTAAACCCTCTGCTTCTGCCTTAGTTCCTCCCTGCCCATCAGCTTTGGTTTAGCCGGTGGCATTTTGGTGCCAGTTTTGTGCAGGAGGCTTCTTTGTCCTGGCTCTGCTGGGTTCCACTTTGTGCTCAGAGCAACTCATGGGGCACCCGATAGTTCTTGTCTCTGACATTTTCTATCTCTGCCACTCCTGAGCTGTGTCAACACCAAGGCCTGGGGAGGGGGTGGAGAGGGAGGAGGTCTGTTGTGGCTGTGCTGTGTGGGCAGCTGTCAAAGCTCAAGAAGTAAATCTTCCCCCCTCTCTGCTTCCCCCTTTCCCTCCATGTTCAGGTTTTAACCAAAAAGAAATTGCAGGACCTGGTTCGTGAGGTGGATCCAAATGAGCAGCTGGATGAAGATGTGGAGGAAGTAGGTACCAACTCGTGACAAGGGCTGCAGAAAGAGCTAATCTAGGGATTTTCAGGGGCTGGAGACCCTGTGTGTGAGGCGGGGGGGCTGGGTTGGTTCATTTTACACCTTGGGCATCTCCTGTTCCCTGCAGCCTTCAGCTGTCTGTGTCCACTTCTGCGTGCTGGTGTCTGAAAGGGTTCCTAAAAGAGCAACACACACCTCTGAAATAGCAGCTTCTGAGGGCATTGCTTTCATACTTTCCACGTATTTTGAGCTGCCTGGTGCTGCTGAGCCTGGTGGTTGTCCTTGTTCTGCCCCAGATGCTGCTGCAGATCGCCGATGATTTCATCGAGAGCGTGGTGACTGCAGCCTGCCAGCTTGCGCGGCACCGCAAGTCAAACACCCTGGAGGTCAAAGATGTCCAACTGCATCTTGGTGAGTGGTTCCCATTTCTCCACAGCTGAAGTCAGGACATGGCCCTGGTGTCAAGGTGGAAACCTGTGAGTAGCTGCAGCCTCGTTGCTGCTTAAGGGGGTGCCTTAAGGTATCTGCCTCTAACCATCCCCTCTTCAGATCACAGAATCACAGGTGGGAGGGGTTGGAAGAGATCGAGTCCAACCCTCCTGCCAGAGCAGGGTCACCCAGGGCAGGTCACACAGGAACACATCCAGACTTGAAAGTCTTCAGACAAGGAGACTCCACATCCTCTCTGGGCAGCCTGCACCAGGCCTCTAGCACCCTTACACCAAAGAAGTTTCTTCTGCTGTTCAGATGGAACCTCCTGGGTTCCAGTTTGTGCCCCTTGTCCTCTGTCCTGTCCCTGGGCACCACTGAAAAGAGGCTGGCACCTTCCTGACACCCACTCTGCAGATACCTTGCAGCTGTGCAGTTTGTAGCTTGTCTTGGAAGCTCCCCAGCACAGGGACTATGTCTTTCCCACGTTTGCTGTGCAGTCCTCCACTGCACTGCTTTTGGGAAGCTTTCCTGGCTGCTGTGTGGATCAGCAGCTCCAGACAGGCTGCTGCCAGTGGTGACAAAGACACTGCTGTGTGGCCAGGGCAGAGTGCTGAGCTGTATTCTCTTCCAGAGCGTCAGTGGAACATGTGGATCCCAGGCTTTGGCTCTGAAGAGATCAGGCCCTACAAAAAAGCCTGCACTACAGAAGCTCACAAACAGGTAAGGCGCCCTAAGAGGGGAGTGGTCTTTTACTCCTGGCACCGTGTGAATTTGTAGCCTCCTGCACTCCAAATAACTTCAGAGTCTCCTTGCTGGTTTGTGCAGAGAGGACTTTTCAGTGCTTCAAGGTCATAAAGCTGGGGACAGACTTATGAGTGGGGCCTGTTGTGACAGGACAAGGGAGATGGTTTGAAACCAAATAAGGGAGATTCAGAGTGGAGAGAAGGGAGAGATTTTTGCTGCTTAGAGTGGTAAGAGCTTGTCCCAGGTTGCCTAGAGAGGTGGGAGATGTCCCATCCCTGGCGCCGTTGCAGGGCAGGTTGTTTGTGTCTCTGAGCAACCCACTCCGGTAGCAGCTGTCCCTGTGCAGGGAGTGCTGGAGCCACACCAGCTGTAGCCTTTTAAGTGGATGGTTAGAGCTGGGGAGGAGCTGCCCCGGGGAGTTGTTGCAGCTCAGAGTGATGTTGCATCTCCCCTCCGGCAGCAGCTGCTGAGCCAAGAGAGTCCTTGGTGTGGGGTTTGATCTGTGCACTGGCTTTGAGCTTCCACCCCTCAAGGGGAGGAGCCCAGGCACTTTCCTGCCTCTAGCTTGAGACCCCATTAAGATTCAAACAGACTGGAAAGTCCTGTGTGGAAACAAGTCAGTCCATGTCCTAGGGAACACAAGACACTTTGTAGCTGCACAGTGACAGGTTTGTTCTGCTCTAACCTTGTCTGAGCTGCTCAGCCTCCTGTATTCTTCTCTTTTCCCTGCAGAGGATGGCTCTGATACGCAAAACTACCAAGAAGTAGCTCCTGGGAGGAGCTGGCAGCAGCCCCAGCGCCTCTGGGGTGCCTGCAGCCTCCACCATGCCACCCACGGGATATTTTTTTTAATGCTTTACAGAGAAGCATATATTTTTTATGAGTGGTGCAGCAATATCTTGACTTCATGAGAAGATCTGCCAAAAACGTTCTCCACCCCCTTGCTCGTCCCCACGAGCGTGGCATGTCTCAGCCCAGAGACTTTTTATTTGTGACTTGAAAGTGGTTTCTCTTATCAGTGGTTACCCAAGGGACAGAGCCTTTGTGTGGGACAGTATTAGAAGCATCTGTAGAGGATTTTGTTTCCTCCCTCCTGCCCCTACCTACTCCAGTACTTTGTAATGTTAGTGTTTCTACAAATACTTGCCTTTGTTTTACATGAATAAAGAAATTATTGCTCTAAGGCCATGGTACAGCCTCTGTGCTGCTGCTTTTGGTGTGTGGGGTCCTGGTGAGACACCTGCCCTGGGCTTTGGAGCCAGCTGGGAGGCTTTAGCCAGGCTCTGCTGTGCTGGTGAGGCTGGGCAGGTGCTTCTCCTCCTCACATCCAGCCCAGGGTGAGCACTTTCCCCATCACTTCAATTATCCAGAGCAGGACGTGGTAACTGAGGTGCTGCTGCTTTTCTGCTTGCCTGGCACACGGAGAAAGGCCTCATTCCCTGCCTGTCCCTGCCTGTGCTGCACAGCCTTCAGCAGAGAAGCCTCAGGTGTACTTTTGGTGGTGAGGAGGGAGGTGGCAGCTCTATGAACTCCTGTACAGCAGTTCTATGAATTCTTGTACAACAACTCCTGCCCTGTTTGCTTCTGGGCCTCTGGCCTCTTGTCTGCAGGGAGGGGAAAGTGTCCAGGCTGACATCATTCAGGACCTGAAATGGGCTACCCTCTGCTGCTGAGGAGCCCTGGCAGTGTGGGCAACACCAGGCTGGAGGCTGCTGGGACAGAGCTTAGAGCTTATTCTGCAGCACAGCTCTCAGGGATGTGGAGCTGTTCCCTGCCTGCTCCAGCTTGGTCTGCCCAGGAGCTGCTCTTCAAACCTTCCTGAATGTGAAGGACACCAGCTCTGCATGAGACAGTTGAGTGATAAAAGTGGATTTAGATCACTGTGGACCTGCTGTAGGACCTGGGGTGCTAGGAGGAACTGTGCTGCTGTATCAGAGGCTGGGGACAGCCTTCTAGACAGGTACTTGGAAAGAGATGAGGGGAGTGACATTACCTCTGCAGACCACTGCCCCATCCTGCTTGAGACTTCACCCTTCCTATAGGCAGCTTTGGCACCAGCTGCTTCTTCCCCAGGAAACCATGGGCAGGCAGAGACGTGAGCAGGGAGTGTTTAATGGGCCCTTGCCCACTGCTTCTGCTGCACCTCAGTGCTCCATCCCCACCTCACCTGTGCATTGCAGTGGGCAGAGCTCAGTACATCCCAGTGTCCCCAGCTCTAGCAGGAGCATCTCTTCTTCTCCTCAGGCACCTGAGCCTTGTGCAGTGCTGGCAACGGGACACTGCTCTTCACCCCATGCCACGCCTCACCGGGTGCCAGCCGCCCTGTCTGCAGCGCCTGGTAGATGGCCACGGTCAGCATCTGGAAAGCCTGTGCCACATTGGTGGCATCCTTGGCCGAGGTCTCCACATACTGCACTCCCAGCGAGGCCGCCAGCTTCTCTGCCTCCTTCCTGCCCACCTGCCGCTGCCCCACCAGGTCGCTCTTGTGCCCCACCAGCAGGAAGATGATGTGGGAGGGCTGCAGAGTGTCCGTCACCTCCCGGTGCCAGCGCCGCACGCTCTCGAAGGACGCACGGTTGGTGAGGTCGAAGAGCAGCATCCCCCCGGCTGAGTTGCGATAGTAAGAGCGAGTCACGGACCTGTGGCACAAGAGGACAGGAGTGGGCAGCCCCAGCGCTGCTTGGGGTCACCTCAGGCAGCATCTTCCCTGCTTGAAGAGCAGCCTCAGGCACGTCCTGATCCCTGAAACCCGCATAGTGCCCCTCAGACCCCGCAGGAATGAGGAGCCCTGGCCTCGTTTGCTGTACCAGCAATTCACTGCACAGCGATCCACGCTCTCCCACCCCCTGCAGCCACATCCCTGGAGCTCTCTGGTGCCCTGCAGTGTCCTGGAGCTACTCCATCTCCTGTAGCTGTGCCACTCAAGCACTCCTGTCCCCTGAAGCCATATCCTTCAAACTTGCTCATCCTCTTCAGCCACAGGCTTGCCATTGTCCTGTCCTCTGCTGCCACATCCCCCAAGCTCCTCTATTCCCAGCAGCCAGCAGTGAACAGCCCCAGCAGTGAGGTGTGAAGCTGAGCTGGACAAACCACTTCGTCTCCCAGCCTCTGCCTCATCACTGTGCAGCTGGTGAGGCAGTGGTACATGCAGTGTGTGTGGGGTGTCCTGTACCTGCTTTGGAGCTGGAGCCAGGGCTTACAAGACAATCAAGGGCTCCTTTCTCTGAGACACCCTTAGCTTTGGTTCAGCACCACCCATGCAGCCTGCCCGGTGCTGGGCATTGTGTTTCCTCATCCACAGGGCTGCCCCAGTAAGGGGGTGGGTGCAGACATGTCTGTATCCAGGCCCTCCCAGGGTTGGGATCAACATCCCACCAGCACCCTAAATCCAGGGGAGTGTGCAACCCTCTCACCCCTCCCCACATCATGGCTGGAGCCAGACCCACCTGAACCGCTCCTGCCCGGCCGTGTCCCAGAACTGCAGCTTCACTCGCAGCCCCGGCTGCAGCTCCACGAACTGCACATGGAAGTCCACCCCCACGGTCTGGTTGATGGCGTCTAGGAACACACCTTCGGTGTAGCACCGCAGCAGTGAGGACTTGCCCACCGTGGAGTCTCCCAGCATGATCACCCGGAACTGGTACTGCCATCGTGGCTCCATCGGCGCTGCCGCACTCCACTGGCCCCTGTGCACAGAGCGTGCCTGGGCAGGCAGTACCAGAGCCTCCACTCCTCCACCCAGGAGGCGTTCCCGACGCCGTGGGTGCTGGGTGGCCCCTGAGCAGCCTCTCATTCCCTTGATCTTGGCTACATCCAACTGGAAGCACCCAAGATGGGCCTGATCCCATTTTCCCAGGGAGTGCTCCTGAACCCTCCCAAAGCACAGCAAACATGTCACAGAACCGTTTGGGATGGAGAAGACCTCGAAGATCATCCGGTCCAACCGTGAGCCCAACACCACTGAGGGTCCCTGAGCACCACAGCGCCAGGGCTTTTAAACCTCCCCCCAGGGGTTCAGTGCACAGCTCAGCCTTAATTCGGTGTGGAAACACCTCAGGTTTATTCAACCTGTCCCTGCAGGGCAATGCCAGGCTTGCTGAGCCCCCAAATTAAAATAACCCAGGATGGGGGCTGCAGCTCTGCACATCACACAGGGGTGGGGGGGCTGCAGGGTGCTGGGGCAGGAGAGAAGCACCCCCATGGGTGGAGAGTCCCCATCAGCACTGGCAGTGCTCCTGGGGCTCTCCCTGTGCCAGGGTTTGGTGGCACCTCTGTTTGGGGATGAGCCTGATACCACCACGGGGGCTGAGCCTCTCCTGCTCCCCCAGAGCTTGCTGGATGGCCACTGCCAGCATCTGGAAGGCTAACTCCACGTTGAGGTTGGTGCGCGACGAGGTCTCCACGAAGGTCATGCCCAGGGTGGCAGCCAGGTGCCCAGCCTCCTCTGCTGACACTACACGCTTGGCCTCCAGATCGCTCTTGTGCCCCACCAGGACAAAGGCAGGAGGCCTCTCCCCGGCTGCTTCCTGGTACCACTCAGGGACGTGCTCAAAGGACGCTCGGTTGGTGAGGTCAAAGACCAGCAGCACCCCCGCGGCACTCCGGTAGAAGGACCTGGTGATGGACCTGGGCACACCATGAGGAGTTGGTGGGGGGGGGGCACCTTGGCACTCCTCTCCCCCATCTAAATATGTAGAATGGAGCTTGAGGGGATTGTTGTGTCCCAGCTGGAACCTCGGGATCAAGAAGGTGAGACTTGCCGACTTGCCTGGATGATTTGCACTTCCTCTTTTCTGCTCAGCGTTCCCCCAGCCCCAGACTGAGGGGGGAATGTCCAAAGGAGGCTTGGGGGTCTTTGCAGGGGCTCCAAAATTCCTCCACCCCCTCCACCCCAACCTGGGCCACAGTGGGGATGGGGCAACATCCGTGGGTGAGGATCACTGGGGCTCATCACTAGGCAGAAATGGGGCACCCCCAGATCAATCCTGGGGCTCCCAAAAGGCTCCCATGGACCCTCAGGGACTGGAAGCCAAAAGGCTTCCAGCCACAGCCCCCACGTCTTCATGCCTTCGCTCCGCGTTTGAGTCTCGTTCACGCTCTCAGGAGCTCCTGGCTCCAGTACGAGGCAATCAGGAAGGGAATCCCCAGGCCCGCCAAACCCCCAGGACCTGCATCCGGCGCTGTCCCTCGGCCACCCCTCAAAATGAGCTCCAGCTTCGCTCCAAGCTCAGCACAGAGTTCCAGCAGTCCCGAGCACGTCACTATTCCAGCGAACCATCGCTGCCGGTCCCCACACACCCACCCCCGAGCGGGGAACGGGTCAGCTGAGTGCTGGGGGTCCCGCATGGGGGCTGTGTCCTCCTCCCCGCCTCACCTGAAGCGCTCCTGGCCGGCCGTGTCCCAGAGCTGCAGCTTGGCCCTGCCGGCGGGAGGCAGCGGCAGGGTGCGGCTGTAGAACTCCACGCCGATGGTGGGGCCGGGGGACGCTGTCCCCGTGGGCTGTCCCCAAGGACTCTCGGCGAAGCAGCGCAGCAGCGACGACTTCCCCACTCCTGCGTCTCCTAGCACGATGACACGGAACTGGTAGTGCCCCTCAGGGTCAAGGTCTTGGGTAGGATCTGTCATTGCCCGTATTTTGGCCACGGTGCCCATCGAGGCAGCTCGATTCACCGGCTCCAGGCGGGCCAGGGCCTGGCCCAGCTGGGTTGTGCTCCGCTGGCGGGACTGGAAACGTCTCCACCCCTGCCCCGCCCTGCGGCGCGTTCCCTAGGGACAGGGACAGGTTTGGCCCCACAGGCACCCGGGCAGATAAACTGGCCCAGGGAGGAGGGAGAAGCCTCCGGCTCTGACCTCACCCTTCTGTCCCCAGGCTATTTGTCACATGCCAGCGCCGCTCCGCTGCCCGGCTTCGGTGGCGGAGGCAGGGATGACCACGCCGTGTGGTCCCCACAGAGGCGCCGGAGCCACCAAGGAAGCCGAAATGCTAGGGGAGATGCGAGGGTCGAGCTCTGCGGGAACCACGAGTCCCCACGAGGAGACAGAAGAGGGGTCAGAGGCAGCGGCTCGGTGCCAGCAGGACAAAGGCGCTCTCTGCAGACCCGGCTCACCTGCAGCAGGGACTCTGCCCCCAGCCGTCCCTCTCCCTCCCCCTCCCCACAGCTGTGCATGAGAAAGAAACACAAAGGCCCAGGGGCAGCTTTCACTGTGCTAGACCCCCACCTAAGAAAACAGGCAATGAGTCAACAGGGCAACGCCGAGACCATCCCCGGGCAGGAGCTGGGCTGCTCCGTGTACCTCTGCGACTCGCCTGCACACAAGGACCCACCACTCAGGATCCACTGACCCGAGAAACCTGTGGTGGATGCTGCTCAGCTCCTACAACTGGAGGAATGGAAAGAGCAGCTTCCAGTCCAGCTCTGGTGTGCAAATGGATCCCGCTCAGCTCCCTCAGCTGGCAGTTCGGCGGTAGGGAAGCACCAACTTGACAGACATAAAACCACACTGGAGCCCTGCACCAGCTGCCTAGAGATCCAGCCCATAGTACAGCCATGGCACAAGCAGCAGAACCCTGGCAGGATCCACAGCCTCTGGCACCAACAGCTGCTTTGATTTCAACTGTCTCACCTCCAGCACTCAGGACACCAGCAAGCCACCTCCACCATCCACCCAATAGTCTCAGCCCTGGCCCAGCAGTCAGGTGCCACCCCACTGCCACCTCCCAACCTTGCAACACCAGCAACAGACAGGGTGAGTAACTGAGTTTATTGAAAATATTTCATATCTGGACCCTTTCCTAAGTTCTTCTGAGGAATCTCCACAAGAGCAATAGAGCATTTAAATGTACTTCTGAAGAGCACCTGCAGCCAGACCAGATCCCTCTTCCCTGTGGTGCAGGTGAACAGAGCCCAGGAGCAGCTGTTCCCACCCCTCAGGGGAGTTCACAGTTTGGGAAGAGGCCAGATCTGGCTACACCAACCTCCCACTTCTGGAGGAGACAGCTGGAAAAGAACGAAGTCCTGCTCTGCAGCACTGAAGCCCTTGGGGACCAGCTTACCTCAGATGCACAGGCTGCAGAGACCTGGTGGGGAGATAAAGACGAAATAGCGTAGCCCAAGTAAGCATGGCTGGGCCCAGCTCTCACTGCCATTCCCCAGACCTCGCTGTCCTTCCATCTCCTCTCCCCACACCCTAAGGTAGGTTTGGTTAGATTGTGCCTGGCCTCAGCCCCATATCCGCAGGATTCATCCAGCAGTCTCCAAATGAAGGGAGTCATCACCGACCAGGCTGCTGTGGTGCCACCTGTCTCGTGGACACCACTCTGCAGAGAACAGCCTGCTCAGTCAAAAACTGGCAAATCGTGGAATGGTTTTGGTGGGGACAGTTAAAGCCACCTAGGCCAATGCCCCTGCAGTCAGCAGGCACATCTACAGCTAGCTCAGGTTGCTCAGAGCCCCTAGAAACCTGACCTGGGTTGTTTCCAGGGATAAATGAAGCCCATCATTCACAGCAGCACAGCCCAGACTAAGGACTGGCTGCTTCTGGCATGGGTATAGTCATCTGGATCTATCTTTTGTCCTCCAAGACCAGCAGGATCCCACCCCAAACGCTAGCAGCCAGTAGCAACCCAGAAAGGACACTCACGTGGGTCCACGTTACTACTGCCCCCACAGCTCAGGCCCTCGGGAAAGCAAACCTAGTCCCCTCACTGGGACAGTGCTCACAAGCTCCTGGCCTTTTCCACGTAGCCGTTCCTGAAAGCAGAGAGCCAGGGGTGAGGATCTGCAGCCGATGGGTCGCTGTGCACAGGGAATCAAGATGCTGGAGCCAGCCCCAGCCTGCAGCTCCCCGCAGCAATCCACTCTCCACCTGTGCCCAACACACACCCTTCTGCTTGACCACTGGGGATCAGTTCCACTCCAGCCCTCCCACAGGAACAACATCGACATAAAATGTCTTCCTACTGGTTCCCCTCAGAGCTGGACACCTCCAGCACAGAGCCCAAGACCAGCATGAATTTATTTTCCCTCCTTTTTTGACCATAAGATCGGTATTCAGATCTGATGGGAAAGGGATCTGGAGGGACAGGCTGCAGAGCTCGGGACAAGGAGCCACGTTCTCACCTCGTGTCTATCCTGCGGGCTCAGCATCAGCTCAGCAGGCGTCCCAGCAGCAAGAAACCCTGGAAGACACCAGAACAGCCCCCAGAACATCAGCAGCAGTGAGCACGTCACGGCCACCCCAACCAAGGAACCACCATCAGCCCAAAAATATATAGGAGGGGCGAGTGGCAGCAACGGGCAGAAGAGGCCCAGCAGTCAAAGTCCTTCCCGTTGCTCTTGCACGTTGTTGGAGAGCTGGAGCTACTGCACGGAGCCACGGCTCTTGGATTAACGTGCCTAGAGCTCGCCCAGACACGCCTGCTACAGCTTCAGATGGTGTCTGGGCAGCTCTGGATCAGATCAGATTCCCAGCTCTGCCACCGGCTAGGCCCAGTGACGCTGGAAAAGCCCTCTTGTCCCACCGATGACCTCGACAGAGGAAGCAGGGGGAGTCTGCAGCTCTTCATGAAGCCCATCTGCAGAACGCTTTTAAAGCTCCTCCAATGACCTGCTCCAGCCGTGGCGGCCATGAAGGCAACAAAATCTCCAGAACATAGGGAGATTCCGCAGCCCGGACTACTCACCTCACCTGCCCAACGCTGCCGAGACGTGTCTGTCACCACGCACCACTATCACCTTCCATGCTGGGATGCTGCTGTGGAAGAACAAAATCTTGAACTTCGGGGAAGTGACAAAGCATCCTCTAACAACGGAACAGCCGCGATACGCTCCACCTCCCGCCTCTCCCCGCACCAGTCCGGACCCCAACAGCGGGAATTTGTACTGCTTCCCTCCCCAGGCACCATCTCGACTCCCAACCAGGAGCCTCCAGCCTCTCGCTCCCCGGGCTTTGTATTTTCCCAAGATGTTGCCGGACAGTTATGGAGGCTCAAACTGAGCGGCGACCGTCGAGGAAAATCTCTTCGCTCTCGGCTCCTTTTTGACTGCATCAGCCACAGCACCGAGACGGACGCAGCTTCGATAGGGCCGGACAAGGCTGCGGGGCTTCCTCACCCGGCAGCCGCCCCTCCCCGGGTGTGTTTTAGCTCGCCCCGCGGCGGAGACCGTCACGCACCCATGCCGAGCCCGGTTACGGAAGAATAGAGGGAGGAAGGCCCTGCCGCGCAGCCCTCCTCGGCTCATCGGAGCGGCCCGCAGCGCATAGCCTGGACAGAGAGGACGATGCAGTGAGGCCGAACGTCAGCAGAACCCCGGGCAAGGCGGATGGCAGCTGATTGTCCCCGCACCAAAAGCAAAGCACAACAGCGTCCGGCATCACGCAAAAAGAGCGACAGCCTCCTGCGCTCGCCTTTTATAGGAGGGCAACGAGCGCGTTGATTGGCTGCTGCGGCCTGGCCTGCGCGGAGCCTTCTGGGAGGTGTATTACGCTCGGCCCCGCCCAGCCGTGCCAGGCCCGGCCACGCCCACGGCCCTGTCGCCCCAAGGGTCCTGCCGCCCCACGGCCATGCCGCTCCCAGGGTCCTGCCGCCCCACGGCCCTGCCGCTCCCACGGCCTGCCGTCCCACGGCCATGCCGCTCCCAGGGTCCTGCCGCCCCACGGCCATGCCGCTCCCAGGGTCCTGCCGCCCCACGGCCATGCCGCTCCCAGGGTCCTGCCGCCCCACGGCCCTGCCAGCCACCGCATCGCGCAGTGCATGGCTCTGCTACCCC
Organism: Pogoniulus pusillus; assembly: GCF_015220805.1. Lineage (NCBI taxonomy): Eukaryota > Metazoa > Chordata > Aves > Piciformes > Lybiidae > Pogoniulus > Pogoniulus pusillus. The sequence continues at coordinate 174,876 of NC_087300.1, read as the reverse complement.
ATGGCCCTACCCCCATAGTTCTGCTACCGCATCCCGCAGTGCATGGTTATGCCACTCCATGCTGTGCCACGCTTCACCCCATATTGTGCCGTGTCTGTGTTGTGCCAACCGAGCCTATGCCATGCCTTCCCATGCTACTCCGCTCTGCACATTGCCACCCCACTCCCCCCAGGACACACACCCCCTGCTTCTCTGTCAGCCACGAGGCAGGCCAAGGCAGTCCCACCCCCAGGCAGCAAGCCCAGCAAGCCCCTGACTTGCGCTGTGGGTGAGCTGCGCTCCCGTGTCCACCTCCACGACTCTCCAGGCTGGTGGCACAAAGACAGGTTTTCTCTCCTCCTCACAAAGCCAGGGGTCGCTCCTCCAAAAGGTGAAAGCAGCAGCCACAAATTTCCTCGTCCTTCCTCCCTTTTGTGAGGCAGAGGGGGAACACCCCACCCTCAGGGAATGGAAGGTAGGTTTCTCGGAGACAGAAGCCGACCTGCCAAAACAACACTTCTGCCAGGCTCTGTGATCCAGAAGCAGCAGAAGGGATTTCAAAGGACCTACCTGCTGCTGGGACGGGACTGATGACATTTCTGTGGGTGCTGACAGTGAAGTCACCATGAGACAACAGATTGAAAAGCCTGAGACTGCTTCCTGCCCTGATGAGAGTGCAAAAGGACGAAGGAGAACAGCAGTGACTTTTCAATCTGTTCTGAGCAAAATTGACAGGTGAAAACACTACACAGTTCTGTGCTAAGGCTTGGGCTTGGTGAGCTCAAAGATCTTTTCCAACCTAGATGATTCTGTGATTCTTTGACATTCTTTGTAGCTGGTAGCCTGACCGTGGACATGCCAGGTGACCAACAAACCAAGCCTGACACCCTGTTAAAAGCAGAAGGAAGTCTGGAAGAGAGACCCAAACCTTGTGTGACCGAAGCTCTTCTAAAAATAGCCCCTGTCAAAGCTGGTAGGGATGGGTTACAAGCAGCTGGTCCTGTCCTCTGCCTCCTCAGCAGGTCTTGCAGCTGCTCTGACAAGTGACAAGGCATTTCCTGGGCAGCCTGAGCACTCCCTGGCACAGTGAGTGAACCTATAGACCTCCCTGTCCAGTCTGAAGGCAGGACAGAAAGTGGGAGCTGACTGCAGCAAAGAAACCCAAACAAAACATCTCCAAAAATTAAACCCTGGTAAACATTGAGTGTTTGAGATTAAAATCTTACAAATGCTAAAGGGGAGGAATTCCAGAGAGTGACACCATGGGTGCGTGGGAGATGAGAAGATGGATGGAGATCCAGAGAGAAGAAAACCCCACTGCCTGTCTGTGGTATTCGACCATGAAGCCCTGAAGAAAACTCCTGGCACGGCTGGGGGCCTCACATCAGTCCCTCCTATAGCACAGGACGAGAGCCAACAGAGGGAGAGGAGCCAGCGCTGGAAGAGGCTGCAGTTCCCAGCAGTGGGCAAGCGGGAGCAGACAATCCACAGGGAAGCGCTAAGGGAGAGCAGGCAGGGGGCTGGAGACCCAGGCAGGTTGCGGTGCCAGTGGTTCCCCAGAGACCCTGTCTGCTGAGGGGACACAAGCAGCCTTAGCCACACACAGCTCTCCATCACCTAACCCTGCTATCTACCACGGATTTCGTCCTAGAAATTCTCCCACCAGGAGCAGCACAATGTCACAGAGCCACAGAATCCCAGCATGGTGAGGGTCAGAAGGGACATTTGAGGAGCATCAACTCTCTGCTAGAGCAGGATACCCTAGAGTCACTCACACAGGAACACGTTCAAGTGGGTTTTGAAAGTCTCCACAGAAGGAGACTCCACAACCTCTCTGGGCAGCCTGATCCAGTGCTCCAGCACCCTCATACCAAATAAATTTCTCCTCCTGTCCAGATGGAGCCTCCTGGGTTCCAGTGTGTGTCTATTACCCCTTGTCCTGTCACTAGACACTACTGAGAAGAGTCTGGCTCCATCCTCCTGACACCTGCCCTTTAAGCATTAATGGTAATGAATGTAATTACAAGTATTAATGAGATCCCTCCCCAGTCTCCTATTGGCTGAGAAAACAGGATTGTGTACCAAACAGCATCCCCAAACCCTTCTTACTGCACTCAGCAAACCCACTGTGACTGGGAGTAACTGTTTAGGAGGAAAAGCAGAGTCACTGGAAATGCAGAGGTGATTTCCTGAGGAAATGCTCCAGCCAAGCCCAAAGCTAAAGCAAGCTGTGCCAAGTGCCATGTCCTGAGCTAGCTCTGCCCGTCTCCACCCAGAGCTGTCAGACTCTCCTGCCACTGAATTAATTTCATGTCTAAGCAAATCCCAAGTCAAACCCAGGAACTGGTGTATCTGGAAAGCTTACAATATGTGCTGGGAGATAGCAAAGCTGGAAGGTAAAAATTTCTCTCAGATCTTGCTCAGCAGAAGCTGGGGATTAGTGAGCTGGTAACCAGGGATGCAAGATCAGAGGCAAAGATTTCTGTTCCTCAAAAGGATTCAAGGAAACATCTTAGGGTGTTTGGTACCTCTGGGAGTGCAGCACAGGAACCTGTCTGCTGAAACCAGTCTAAGTAACAAGAATTTAACACAGAAACCATCACTGTCAGGCCCCTCAACTCTGGTACTGCCCCACATCTGCTAGAGAAACTGTTTCAGCCTCTCCATCCTGCTGGGAGCCAGCTGAAATTTCTCCTTGGCCACCCCCATGCTTACTGTCAAGCTTTTAATCAACCACCCATTGATGGCAATGGGCCACCAGCCTAGGCTGTGGAAACCACCATTTCATGCCAAACACCCACGTCCTTCCAGCTCTGCAGCTGGAAAAGCCCCTTCAGTCTCTGTGGCAAAACAGCACTCCCAGAGTCCTTTCAGTTCAGAGTAACCCAAACTGGAGCATCACCACGTCTTCACCCTCATAAGAGGGACACTGGAATCACAAACACTGCAGGCTCAGGGCCAGAAATCTTCCAGCTCCCAGCTGTGGAGCTTGATGCAATTTTCCAGACTTACACAACGCTGCTGAGCTGTGGTACCACCTGCCTTGGTTGTCTTGCCTTCTAGCACCTGAAGATAAAAGCAGATTGAACCTTGCCAGGCGGAGTCCTCAGCTTTCATCTTCCTTTACATGGTAATTAAGCAGGGTTATTCCTGTAGCTGTCCATGAGAGAAATAATCCCACACTTTGTTTAACATGGATTCCAAAACACAAACCCTACACAATCCAAGTGACAGATGTTTTGTAGCTCCACATGAAAGTCTCCTTTCTGCTTCAGGTGCTGCAAACAAACATGAAGATGAGTAAGTGACACACAGCAAAAACCTCAGGGACTAACAGCACCAAAGAACATCGGTTCAGATTCTCACTAACAACCCCAGGATGGTGGATCACACATTGAGGGGATGTGGCCCAAAGTCTCACATCTACCTCTCTCCTAAAAGGAACCATCTGAGGTATTTTGAACTCTTAAGCACCAATAAAGAATTCAGGTTAGTGTTTTGGTTGGAAAAGCCTTCCAAGACCAGAGTCCAACAATTAACTCAACACTATGGCCTCTAAACCACGTCCCGGAATGCCATGGCCACACATTTCTTGAACACCTCCAGAGATGGTGACTCCATCACTTCCCTGGGCAGCTTCTTCCAATCCCTTACTGCTCTTGTAGTGAAGACATTTTTCCTTGTCTCCAAACTAACCCTCCCCTGACACAATTCCAGGCCATTTCCTCTCATTCTATCACCTGATACTAGGGAGAAGAGACCAACTCTACCTCACTGCAGCCTCCTTGCAGGATACCTCACTGCTCTAGCCAATAAAATGATCTCTCACATTAGCCAAGAAACCACAGTCTGTACTTTCAAAGCAACTCCTTTCCTCCTTTCCTCCTTATGAGGATAACAACAGACCAGCTATCCCCTAAGACTTTTTACCTCTCAGCTTTACCTTCTTGAAGTTTGGCACCAGGAAACAGACTTGGCACCCATGAACACACTTCATTGGGGAAGTTTTGCTGGCCTTCATACACCCAAATTCTTCCCTGTGTGAGGGCCCAGGGCTCTGTACATCCCCAGCTCTGGTGGAAGCCAGAGGATTCTCCATGGACTAATCACTACCAACAAGAAAGGAAAATGACCTTGCCATAGGGTTGCTGTGTGTAGTGCTCGTCTAGCGCACCCTGCTCCTTCAGGGCCAGGCTTGCATGGATATGGCTGACTCATGTGATAGGAAGTACTGGAGAGGACAGGAATGTTGGTCAGCCTTACAGCAGCAGCATAAACTCAGTGATGAAGGTCTCCGTGGGTTCAGGCTGCATTATAAAAGGTGAGATCTGGGGGGATAGGGAAAGGCAGGTCTGAGAGAGCAGAGTGCAGGGCAGACAGGGTGCAGCACAGAATGGTCTAGGAGGAGTTTAACAGCAGAACATAAACTCCTCCTCTGAAACACTGCTCTGAGAACAGGCACCTTCCAACGGGACATCATCTGAGCTGAGCAGCTACATCGGAAGAAGAAAAGTTCTCTACTCTGAAACCCAGCACATCATACAGGGGATTCTCATTTCCTTAAATTTAAAGTAACAAAGTTAGGAGACTTCTACCAGCCCACAGCACAGCCAGGTGCAGAGCAGGAAGGAGAAAATCACAGAGGAGAATGCAGGGGCCCAGCAGTCCCTTAGATCCATTAATTCAGAAATTACAGAACCAGAGAACAGTCACAGAATCCACTGGGTTGGAAAAGACCTCCATGATCACCAAGTCCAACACTTACTCCAGCACTGCCAGGTCACTACTAAACCACGGCCCTCAGCACCACATCTACATGGCTTTGAAACCTCTCTAGGGATAGGGATTCCATCATTGCCCTAGGCAGTCTGGGCCAAGGCCTGACAATCCTTTAGGGGCAGAAATTGTTCCTTGTGTCCAACCTACACCTCCCCTGGGGCAACTTGAGGCTGTTTCCTCTTGTCCTATCGCTCAGTCCTTGGCAGAAGAGACCTCACTCCAACCTAGCTCTAGCCTCCTTTCAGGGAGAGCCAGGACGTCTTCCCTCAGCTGCCTCTGAAGAAAGCCCAGTTCCATCAGTCACCCCTCACTAGAGCCAGCGCTAACTCCAGGATATGCCACCACTTCCCCCAGGCTCACGGAGTGCTTCCCACTGCGGTTGGTGGAACGCCACAGACTGTCAGAGGTCACAATTAGGGACACAAACAAAGATGTAGCAGAAGAAGGCTTTATGAAAGTATTTCAATCTTGTGGCAAATCTCTGCATCCACGTGGGCAGGGAGGCAAGGAAATGCTTAGCAGCAGCAGCTTCAGTTCCTAAACTACTCCTTGTTACAGATAGTTTTTATCTGCTATTTCTCCAAGAGTTTAAGGCACAAAAGCCTGAGAAGGGCTCAGAACAGGTACATAAGAGCTATTATTTTTGCTTTCACCTGTAACACAATATAATACTAGCTTAAATGTGTTGCTCGCCCATCCAGCAGGAAACTCTCCCAGGGTAGCAGTCATTTGCTGCGTAATTATCTCAGCTACATTGCTCTGGCTCGTTTCTGCTGCCAGATCTTCAGCTCCACCATAGTCACTGACAGGGCAGTGGAAGATGCTACAATATCCATGATGAGAAGAAAGGCATGATACACAAAATGCCATTGAAACAAGGCTGCTGGTGGAGGTGTTCTAAACCGATGGGGAATTATTTCCTCAGCCTCAGGTGGAGAAGCAAGCCACAGGTGGAGATCACCAGGCAGAAGGCATCAGTCTGCACAGTTTTAAAATGCTCCTCTGTCTTTACTGCCCAAAAATGGTCCTCAGGTAGACTGCTGAAGAACACAGAGCTATCAGCTTGCTAGCTCATGATCACAGCTTAGCTTAAACAGCACAGCAGCTTCCAGCTACATGGCTCTTTCCCATGCTCAGGTCAGCCTCGCACAGTCACAACAGAAAGCTTTTGAGATGCTTTAGTGGCATCCAACAGTGATTTTCTTAGACGCTCATGTTCATGAGAGTTGGTTTGAAGGACTGAAGATAGTGAATGGGCAGCAAAAAAAAAGATGGGCAGGAACCAGAATGCCAGGGGTAATTGTACTGAAAAGATCAACTTCTTTATTGTATGTTGGAGCAGAGTCTTTGCCCTGTGCCAGCTGGTTGGAAGCTTATAAATTACAATTCCCAACACGTAGTAAGAGCTCATTTCAAGACAAAGGGACTAAAACTGTTGCAGTTCTAGTTTTTCACCATGAATAAAGGTTACCATGATGCTCCTACAATACTCATTCTGTACAGGGAAGGCTACAGCCCTCCTGTACCTCGAGTACCACACCTGGGTGGAGAAAGGGCACCCCTGACCACTGCAGGATCCGGGAGCAGCGGCAGAGTCCGGAGCGCACTGCAGGCTCCTCACATGGACACAGCGCCTCAGCCATGAGGCTATAGCACAGCTGGGATCTCTGAGGAGACAGTGTCCAAAGGCTGCCAATGACAGTCCATCAGGGCATCATAGAGCTCTTCACTCTGCTCCATAAACTGTTTATTTGCTTCGTGGACGTCTAACTGAGGTGTGGGATCTACAGGGGAAAGACAGACAGATAAAGAGGTTGCACACCAAAGGTGTTAGGAAAAACCCCACAGCCCATAAATCACAGAATGGTTTGGGATGGAAGGGACCTTAAAGCTCATCCAGTTCCAATCTCCTGCCATGGGCAGGGACACCTCCCACTAGCACAGGTTGCTCAAAGCCTCATTCAGCCTGATCTTAAATATTTTCAGGAATGAGACATTCACAACTTCTCTGGGCAGCCTGCTCCAGTGTCTCACCACCATCAAAGAACTTCTTTCTAATATCCAACCTAAATCCACCCTGCTCCAGTTTCTAGCCACTGGCCCTTGTACTATCACCACAGGCCCTTAAAAAAAGTCTCTTCCCTGCACTCCTGTAGCCCCTTTTAGGTACTGGAGGATTGCTCTAAGGCCTCCCTGAAGCCTTCTCTAAGCTGAACAGACTCAACTCCCCCAGTTTGACCTTGTAGGAGAGGATATCTTAGTCCTATTAAAACAAAAGTGATGGGAGTCCCTGCACTTGCCCAGGTTAGCCCTGCTGTCTTTCTGCAATGAGATAAGGAAGAAATTCAAGCCTCTCCTTCCTCCCAGGGGTAACTACCCAACAGCAGAACCAACAGAGGACACAGACCTGCCCCTTGCAGACCAGGGAGTGCCACCTGAACTGCCACAGAAGGTGGCTTGGCACCAAGATTGCAAAGTGGAGGAGCAGAGGTGCAGCCAGATACCCCCTTCTGTTTCCTCAAAGACTGGTACAGGCTCCCCAGGGAAGTGGCTCAATCCTCATCCCTAGAGGTGTTTCTAAGAGGCAGCGATGTGGCACTGAAAGCTATGGGTTAGCTCCAGACTTGGTGGAGTTACAGAGAAGTTGGACTGGATGACTTTAAAGGGCCTCTCCAACTAAAATGATTCTATGATTTTTTTTCTTGCATCAATAAAGGAAACCAAAGCAAGTGCATCTAAAAGCCCAGGTGGTTTGAGGCCCATTTCAAGCAGTGACTGCTAAAGGAGATGTCTGCTAACTGCTGTTGATGCTGAACTAAAAGCACAGTGAAGGGTCTTGGGGATGAAATTCCAAGATGTTACAGAACATTACTATTGGTTTTGTAGCACACCAGAAAACCTAACAAAAAAAGACATTAAAGTTTAAGCACTACAGAAGATGCTGCTGCTGGAGTCAGTTTCAGTCTTGACAAGATTCAGAGTAGGAACAGTAACGGTGTAACAGAGATGCAGTCGTGCTAGGTGCCAGTGACCTACAACTCCCCTAAGAACTGGGATTTGCTGACAAAGGAGTGTCACGCATGGAAGTGAAGGGCCAGCCTGAGAAACTCTCTCTGATCAGTGCAGCACAGACAAAGCAGAGCACGAGAAACCTACCTTCCAGCGCGTCCTCACCAACCTCTTCGTATGTCTGCAAGGAAAAACAAAGCCCTTAGGATGGCAGATATTTCTCTGGGCTCATCCAGTCGGACCCCCTGCAGTCAGCAGGGACACCTGCAACTAGAGCAGGCTGCTCAGAGCCCCCAGCAACCTGACCTGGAAAGGTTCCAGGGATAGGGCATCTCCCACCTCTCTGGGCAACCTGGGACAGGGTCTCTCTACCAAAACAACCGTGTAAAGAGACCTTTTGTGTGCTCCAGACCTTTCTGCCTCTTTTTTTCACCTCTTTTTATCTTCCAGTTCTGGAAATTTGGAGAAGGGAGTACATGGAACTGCTACAGTGGGTCCAGAGGAAGCTACAAAGATCCAAGAGCCAGAGTACCTATCCTATGAAGACAGACTGAGAAAGCTGGATGTTTTCATTTTGGAGAAGAGAAGGCTCTGGGGAGACCTTGGAGCAGTCTTCCAGTACCTGAATGGGGCTATGGGAAGGCCTGTGGTGATAGGACAAGGAGTAATGGCCTGAAACTGGAGCAGGGTGAATCTAGGTTGGACATTAGGAAGAAGTTCTTTACTATGAGGGTGGTTAGGCACTGGAACAGGTTGCCCAGAGAAGCTGTGGAGGCTCCAAGCCTGGAAGTGTTCAAAGCCAGGCTGGATGAGGCTTTGAGCAACCTGGTCTAGTAGGAAGTATCCCTACCCATGGCAGGGAGTTGGAACTGGATGATCTTTAAGGTTTGTTTCAACCCATTCTGTGACTCTGCATCCCTCACATAACACCAGGGGCTGCTAACCAGTTTTGCTTTCTTGTGGAGTGGCTTTATTAGGAGCCTGTTGCTGGCTGTGGGCTCCGTGCTGCTGCCCTACCTGCATGGTGCTCTGTGTGTAGCCGTACTGCGGGTAGCTGTAGCTGTAGCTGCCAGTGTTCTGGTCATACCCCCACTGCGCGTAGTAGCTGTGGAACTGCTGGTAGTACTGGTTGTAGTTGTAGCTGTACATCTGACTGTACTCCAGTGACTTCACACGATTACTTGAAAAGAACAAAGCAGGAGTTGCAAGTAATGCAGAACAAGTAGGAAAGCAAGCAGTGGGACAGCTTAGGGTGCATCATGGCACAGTCTAGGCTCAGCCTAACATGCACACTGCAGCCTTTCAAAGCCAGGGTGTTCCCCGCAGCAGGATTTGTCATTTACATACACTTGCAGAGAGAAAGAAGTGGTTGAAAAGAAATAGCCTCTCCTGCAGTTATATTCATCTTCACTAATTAACACTGCTGTCCTCCTGGGAGTTAATTCAGTCTCACCTCCTGGCTTTTGGAGAGAAAAAACTCAGGACTAGAAGCCTTGAGTTTAGAACAATCCTGAACCACGTTGCAGATTCTCAGGTCCCTTTTTCCTTCTGATGAATGGGAATCTTCCTAAGATTCTAAGTTGTGCATTATATGAGGAGTTCAAGACTTGGAGCCTTGTGAAAGAACTGGGGGTTTATCCCTCGCCTCCTGCCACTGTCACAGAGAAGCCTGTGCTTGTTGTCCCCATTCCCACTGAACTGAGAGAACCTCATTGCACAGAGCTGGAAGAGCTCATGGATTAAAAAGGACTACAAGTAATTACAAAAGTAAACTTCAGCAGCCTGTGAACTGACTAAAACTCCCCTTCTGAAGGAATTAGCAATCTCTCCTGGTCACTGAGGTCCGAATTCATGAGATGATAAATATTGTTTGTCAGTGAAAATATGTCACAAGTAAAGCTGTGGCTAGTGATGGAAATAGTGGAAAGAGGGAATCATCAGTCTTCTCACCATGATGCACCCCCCTTTTCCTGCTTTTATCTTCCTTATCCCCCCCCAAGACTTTTGAGGTCACTGGAAATCTCAATAGTATTCAAACAGGGAGCAGAGCAATTACTATGATTCGTATTACCCTAGTGCTACGAGCCCCAAGTCAGACCAGGATCTCATTGTATCAGGTTCTGAACAAACACAGAAAAAAAAGTTAATCCCTGCCCCAAAAGGCTTAGATTTAGTAGACAACACAACAGAATTAGCAAGGTAATTGTGCTTTGCCCATCCAGAAATCCACAAACAGATTCAGACCAATTCATTTCAATGCAAAGACCATAGTCATTAGAAAGAATTCTGTTTACACCCAGCATGGGGTCTCTGTGGCTGTTGAACAACAATCAAAAGCAGCACTCGACGCTCTCTCTTGATCCAGTCTTACAGCCCTTTGGATTCCCTCCGGGTTCTGCTACTCCAGGTATTTACTATGTTCCTTCACTTTGTTATGGAAACATCCAGATGTACCAAAGCACTAAGGGACATCTCAAAGCAGAGTTGATCTACTCCCTGGCTGCTCTCATACTCACGCTTTGGGGATAGCCACACTCAAGCGCACAGGCTTGGAGCCCAAGCCCACAGCTCCCTGGCACTCTGTCAGAGCTCTTTTCTGTTCCAGTTCATCTGTGAATTTCACAAACCCGTAACCTCTGTGGAGATACAGAAGAACTCACATCAAACACACAAAAGAGCCCATCCACTTTATTGGTTAAAGATTCACAGTGAAGTCAGAATTTGTTCTAACCCCTCCCCAGTACTTTGTCTGGGGCTGTCCCTGCTCTGAGCAGAGATTTAGTGACAGCTTTTGGAAAGTGTCTGAACCCACAGGCCCCAGCTACAGCAGTGGTGGTCGGGCCTTCACCAAAGTGAAGCATTTCTTGTGCCAAGGGACACTGAGGAATTGGAAGTGAGCTGAGACAGGACAAGACAATGCATGAACAACAACAAAGCCTCAAATCCTTACTGGGAGGATGCAGATCACAGAACACTTTGGGTTGGAAGGGGCTGTAAAGGTCAGAGCGCCAGACAATTTGACTTGCAATGGTGCTAGGCATGGGGTAGCTCCCACTTCTCTGGGCAACCTGGGACAAACTCTCAACACCCTCAGTGTTAAATACTTCTTCCTTCTCTCCAGTTTCAACCTCCCTCTTTCAGTCTGAATCATCCCCCTTTGTCCTGTCACAACAGGCCCTGCTCAAAAGTCTCTCCCCAGCTTTTGGATCAGCCCCTGAAGCACTGAGAGGCCACTAGAAGTTCTCCCTGGAGCCTTCTCCAGGCTGAACATCTCCAACTCTATCAGCAGAGGTGCTCAAGAAAAGACTGGATGAGGCACTTAGTGCCATGATCTAGTTGATTGGACAGGGCTGGGTGATAGGTTAGACTGGATGAGCTTGAAGGTCTCTTCCAACCTGCTTGATTCTATGATTCTCCTCTCCAGTCTGCCCAAGCCCGACTCTCAGCCTGCTCTCACAGCAGAGCCCTTCCAGCCCTGCCAGCACTGCTGTGGCCTCCTCTGGCCCTCTTCCGACAGGTCCCTGTCTGTGCTGTGCTGAGGACTCCAGAGCTACTCCAGCACTGCAGGAGGGGTCTCAGCAGAGCAGAGGGGCAGGATCCCTTCCCTGTCCCTGCTGCCCACACTGTTGGGGATGAGCTCAGGACAGGCTGAGGCTGGACTAGCAGCACTCAGTGACAGCTCATATTTGACTTTTCACCATCCAGTGACCCAAGTTCTTCTCCTCAGGGCTGCTCTTCAGCCTTTCTTCCCCTAGACTGGAGTGTACTGGGGGGTTGCCCCAGCCCATGTGCAGCACTTTGCCCTTGTCCTTGTTGAACCTCATGAGGTCCACATGGTCCCATGTCTTGTGCTTGTCCATGTCCCTCTGGTGGATCCCCTGCCTCAGGCATGCCAACCACCCCATTCAGCTTGATGTCATCTGCAAACTTGCTGAGGGTGCACTGCAGATAATCTCACCAGCTGCAAGTCAGCACAGGACTGACAGGCCATGGGCACTACCTCCTTCTGAAGGACAGTGTTGCTTTGCTGTAGGAGTGCCCAGGATGCACCTTGCCATCAAGTCTTTTCTTGACAGAAAAATATTCAGCCAGGCTTTCTGTCACTCCTAACAAGGGTTCAGCCCAGCCCCAGAAGCAGCCTCAACAGCAGGCCTGAAACCAAGCTCTTAACTTCAAGCTGCTAAAACTTGCCCTGACAACACAACTGGAAGAGGGCAGGCATGCAGTGTCCCCCTGGGTTCTGCAGCAACCCTCCACTGTGGTGCTGACAGTGCCGGGCATCAGCTAGACAGCAAACATGGACTCCTCTCCAGGCCCAGTGACCCTCTGCGTGGGACTCCGATGCTGTGGTGAGTCAGAAGCCATGCAACAGCATCCCGGAGGCCAGTGCCAAGAGCCCACAATGGGCTGGGCTGCCTCATGCGGCAGAAAGATCAAAGCCTTAGGTGTGGGAGGTTAAGGAAGAACCCATCAGGGCAAAGGAAAGGATCTGGGGAGGGAAAGGGCTTGTCCACCTGGGAACAAGAACCAGCACTAAGCAAGGGTGTCAATTCACAGCATACCAGCTGCTCTGTGGGAATTCCTAAGCGCCAGGCTACATACTAGCTGGGATGTGGCTTCACCTAGTTCTTGTAGTGGGGCCATGCTGGGAGCCGTTTCAGAGCAGCTGGTGCCCCACGAAAGCTAGTGCCTGGCATGAGTTGCTTTACATCCAAGCCCAAACATCTGCTTCACACCTGTGTGTGTGCTCCTCACATACTGAAGATCAAATCAAAGCTCAGCCTTATCTGTAACTAAGCAAGATCAAAACTGTGTGTTGACACACTGCTGAACTTGCCCTCTGTGAAAGGACCACGGCAAATGAAATCATTCCAAGTCCTGACTTGATGGTCTTGATGATCTCAAAGTCCTCTTCTGACCAAAATAATTCTAAGATTCTAAGTCAGATTTTAAGTCTGTTTAATTCAGTTTTAGGTGTTTGCACACAAAAGTGTCTAAGTTGTTACAAAGTCTCCTGGAGCCTTTAAGAAGGGAGCACCCTTTCAGGAATATTGCCACCTCCACAGCAGAGGTGGACAGCTAAGGGTTGGATGCAGTGTACTGGAAGAGCTGCACACAGGGGTGTTTCCAGCTTTTCAAGATACTTAATTTTTTCACACCAAGAAATCATTTCTTCATGGTCAGCACCTCCCCTGAAGAATTCTGTCCTGGTCCTGCAGCCATAAGCCCCCAAGCCTGCACCCTTAGCAGAAAGCAAAGCAGCAGGCACAACACTGGCATCAGACTTTAAGCTCCTCTCTGGCCTGAACAAGAGGTGGTGAGAGGAGGAGGCTTTCCAGATCTGCCAGCCCTGGCTGGAAGGGCCAAGCCTTCACCAGGCTGTCCATGAGCCCCAGGTTCCTCTCTCACTTCACACCAACACTTGCAGTTGCCTCAGCTTTTGAGTAACTGCACGCCACAACAAAGTTACTGGCAGCATCAGCCTGGCACTGCACCCAGAGCCCACTCCAGCAATGTCAATCTCAGGTGAGGTGGCAGCTACAGCCTGAGTACTTTAACAGCCAAAGGCTCACTGAGCAGCTCTGAAAGAGGCTGAGGCTACATTTTAAGTCTTATCACAACACTTTCATGGGTGTTCCATCAGAATACTGCCTCTCATAGAAGCCAGGCTCTAGAAAACAAGGCTGCTCACCAGGTGATTCCTCTTCTAGGAAAATAGTTTCCTTTTCTGCTCAGAAAATATTTCCATAACATCAAGAAATCCAACTTTTGGACATCTTTTTTGCCAATGACTCGCAGCATTGTTTGCCCTACCCTATCTGAAACAAAACACAGGAGCCTCATCAGCCTCAGGCAGGCAAGAGTCCAAACCCATCTGAGAATTCTGCAAGATGCTGTTTCCAGATTACTTAGGGCTTTTTCATCATTTCAGAAGTGCACAAACACTTGGCAGAAAATAAAATAATGAGTAAGAGATGACTTACTTGGATACTCCTGCCTGGTCCAAAACCACTTTTCCTCCTCTGCAGGATGGATACACCTTGACAAAGAACTCGTACAACATGCCATCGTCCACATCAGGGGTCAGGTCTCCCACAAAGAGGGAATACTCTGGGCTGAAGAAGTCAAAAGAAAACTCTCTAAGTGCCAATGCACAGCCCAAGAGGTATGTTGAGTGACAGACAACATTCAGCCCAAATGTTTGATTACAGAGGAGTGATATTAAAAGAGCATTTCATGGATACTTTGAAATGTCACCAGCCGTGTAGGTGACAAATTTTCAATGGCACTGCTTCTCCAAGTTAATCCAGCAGGACAATCTGCTTGATGTTGCTTTCTAATTAAAAAATTAAACATTTTATTCAAGATCATTTCATTGCTTAATTCACAGATTGCATGGGGTTGGAAGGGATCATCCAAGCTTATCTTGTCCAGCCACCTTGCAGGTGGAAGGGACACTTCCAACTAGAGCAGGCTACTCAGGGCCACTGCAAGGCTGATGCTGAATGTCTCCAGGGATGAAGTCTTAACCACATTCCTGGGCAATCTGTTCCAGTATTTCACCGTTCTCACTGTGCAGAACTTCCTCCTGACGGCCAACCTAAATCTGCCCTGCTTTGGTCTCAATCCATTGCCCTTCATCCTGTCATCATGGGCCTTTCTGAACAGTCCCTCCCCAGTGTTCCTTTAGCCCACTTCAGACACTGAAATGCAGCTTCAAGGTCCCCTGAGATCTTGCAGGATATCTCTAGATTTCTAATACGGCAAGAAAATGTTGATGCCTTATTTACAGATTTGCTATTTTTGGTGTATTGATCTTAACTTACACTGCAAGGATGAGATGCTGGGAAGCTGTGAAGTTCAAATCCCTCAAAAAGCCACTCCTGACAAATCCACTGTCACACAAAAGGCAAAGCATAAACCTCACACTTATCCTCTCTCTGCTAACAACAGGCACTGATCAGCTTGTGGATTTATGTGTTTTAAACGTTCTTTGCAAGGCAGTTGACAAAGAGCTGAAGCAGCAAAGCTGCTCTTGGGCTCAGGAGCATTTACCTGTTGTCTGGCTGCTTCCCGTACGTCGCATAATTCAACTTAAATCGCTTTGCCTGAAACGAGGCAAAAATGAATCCAAACATCAAATGTTTTTGTGAATAAAAGACAGTAAGCTTATTTCACACAACCTTCTTAATGCTGACAGACATCCAGTGCTGTTTTGGAAACTGTTTAATCACCTTCAAAAAGCATTGAAATTATTTAAATTACTAGGAACAAATTTCCATTTCCTTTCCTTACTCTTGCCAGGAGAAGTTGGCCAAAGGCTGCTGCTGGAGCTTTAATGGAAATGTCCTTGAACAAATCGTTTTAGTTCTCAACTCTTTCAAGTCAATCTCAGTCAAGCACAGCTTTCCACCTCTCCCTCCCTTCATCTCTCTTGCCTCCCTTTCCTCCTGTTCCCTCCTTCCCCTCTTCTAGATCTTCTGAGCCACTGCAACGGAACAAAATAAAGAGAATTCATCTTGAGTGCATGAAGAGTGTGGCCAGCATGAAGAGTGTGGCCAGCAGGGCAAAGGAGATTCTCCTGCCTATTTCCTTTGCCTTAGTGAGGCCACATCTGCAATACTGGGTCCAGTTCTGGACTGCCCAGTTCACACCTGACTGCAGTTCAGCTATGAAACACAACAGCTGTATCTGATCTTACTACAGATACTGCAAGGAAAACCAGCGACAGTTTCTAAAGCTAGTGAGGGACAGCAGAGTCTGACATGGCACCAGAGGTTTGTGTCTTTAGGGAAGGCAGGAAAGCAGAGGTACCAACAACAAATGACCTCTAATTTCAAGGTTTCAAAATGAACTGAGAGCACAGCCCACAGGACAGGTATGATCTCCAGGAGTACTGGCAGAGCAGAATCTGCCTCACTGAAGACAGAACTGATCCATGAGTCGGAAGCATGGCTGAGTGCTCTGCTCTGCTGATGTCTCACTGAGAAACACCCAAAGTTAAGGGTTTTATTTGAAAGAATTCCTTGCCACTGGACACTGGAGGCCTCCTTAAACTTTGCACCTCATTTTATGTTTCTCAGGAGCCTCAATTTGTGCCCACTGCCTGTCCATTCCCATCCTACCAGCTTTCAGCAATTTGTGCCCAACTCACATCTAAGTCTAGACCCAAACGTAAGCAGCAACCAATCTTCTGCCTCGCAGCCTCAAGAGTCTCGATTCCAGAGGCACTCTTATAGGATGCCTGGCACAGAAAGACCCAAGCAGGCTCAGTGCAGTGATGTTTCTTTCTGAAACGTGTCTGTCACAGGAGCAAGCACAGGGTTGCACTCCTCTGCTAGAACACTGGTGTCCCAACTTCCCCAGCCAGCATAAGATGATGTTGAATGCTCCTCTCTCAGCTTGAGGGGCTTCAAAATAATTTTTTAATCTCCCAACAGGCTTCCAAAGAAGATCTTCCCCTGCACTGCACAGAGGCACAGTGGTGAGAATTCAAGGGGAATTTGGGCAAAGCTAGCAGCCTATTCTGAGCTCCTAACCTACAGCTCAGGTTGTCTGTCAGTGTGCTGCAGAGTCCAACGTGCCCCTGTGCTGGCTGCGGTGTTTCACTGGGAAACAGGGCAAAGACTTCACTCCACACTATGGTCCTGCTCCCTGCACACTTACACTCACTGGTGCACGGGGATATATGTCTCTCTCTGTGGACTATTTACAAGTTAGCCAACATTTACATGCCACTTTAAAGCACTTTGAACATTTGTGGGAGAGATCTTGCTCTTCATTGCACTATTTTGGATTTAAAGGTGATGAGACCTGCAAGCATTTCCACTCAGGTGGGAGCTGGCAACACTGGCTGGGAACAGTGGCTGCTGTCCTCGTGGCTGATTCAGTGTTTAAAAATAAAAAGAAAAGTGAGCCACACTCACTTTGCTGTAAACAAGAGAATAAGTCTCTAAATGCAAGAGGAGAGCTGGACAGTTGTCTGCTGAGTGCACTGATTCAGGCTGCCCGTGCCGGATCTGTCTGACATCTGTAATTCTCTCCACGTGCTCTGTAAATCTCCTCTCAGCAAAACACCCTGCTGTGAGCTGAACTGTAAGGATAAGTGTCCCCCAAATCAAACTCTGATGATTCCATCACTCCGTGCAGATGTTCTTTGTCTCTAGTGACTGTAGAAGGCATCTAGGAAGATGAGTTCCCTTAACCATGGGCTCTGATTTGCATATTAAAGAGAACAGGTAAAAGAGGCACCTCCAGGCCTCTCACCTACCCCTTTCAGGGGACACCATCCTTTAAATACGATTAACCAAACAGTTCATCGATTCATAGAATGGGTTGGCTGGGAAGGCACCTTAAAGATCCCAGTTCTAGCCCACTGCCATGGGCAGGGACACCTCCACCAGCCCAGGTTGCTCAAGGCCTCATCCAGTACAGCCTTGAACACCTCCAGGGAGGGAGCATCCACAGCCTCCCTGGGCAACCTGTGCTAGTGTGTCCCCACCTTCACTGTCAAGAACTTCTTCCTCATCTCCAGTTTCAATCTCCCCTCCTCAGGCTTCAGTCCATTCCCTCTCATCCTGTCACTATGAACCCTTGTCAAAAGCCCCTCCTCAGCCTTCTTTTCGCCCCTTTCAGGTACTGGAAGGCTGCTCTAAGGGCTCCCTGGAGTGTTCTCTTCTCCAGGCTGAACAGCCCCAACTCTCCCAGCCTGTCCCCATAGGGGAGAGTCTCCAGCCCTCTGAGCATCTGGGCAGCCTCCTCTGGACCTACTCCAGCAGTTTAGCCTGAATTTCCCAGTTTCCTCCTCGGGGCATTAAGGACATTGAAGCAGGCATCGATTTACCTGATTGACTCTAGAGCTGCTTTGTGAACCAGTCACCACAGCTACTGCAGCCAACTTCTGTGGGTACACTGACAGCTGCGTCAGTTGACTCGCTTTTGATCCACTACACACTCGAGTCAACAGCCTAAAATTAGCCTCCAGGACTCTTCCTCCTTTTCTTCCTACCTACCTTGCCCTGATGTACCCGAGGTGTTTGCTATGTACTGCAATTACACACTTGTTAGCACCTTCTCCACTGTAAATAGCTTTGAGTGACTTCAGTGTGCTAAGGACCAAGCATAAAGCAAGGCTTCCATATCTGTTTCTGTTGCAAATGCAGAGCATGGTGTGAACCTGCAGGTTCACCCTGTACATCTCTAACAACACACACCTTGCAATTAATTAATACAGAGTACAAATGGAGAGGGACAGGACTGCAGGAGAAAATACCATCACTTTCTCCATGTTCTCTGCTTTTTCACTAGCCCAACTTTGGTAAGAGTAAAAAGACTCAGAAATAAAACCCTCATCACAGCATTTCTGCACCTGGACTTCATCCAGACACTCACAGGGAAATCAGTGGGTTCCCAACAATATTTTGGGCAATAACATTAATAGTTCTATGCTCATGACTAAAGAACAGAGGAATCCCACTTTGCTAACTGTGTAAGCATTCAAGATAGAGATTCCACACCACCTTTTCCTTCCCACTTCTGGTTCCCAGCTGGCTGTTGTTATTTACTCACCGGTGTTGCACCAGGAAGCGGTTTCCCATTGATTTTGTGTAAACATTTCTCTGCAGTAGCTAGATCTGCAAATTCTACAAAGCAATAGCCTGCTGGAATTCTGAACACACGACACAGGAGAGGAGAGAAAGATTCCAGGTTTAAAACATGTTGGAGGAGGGGGTATTACACTTCTAGACAACTGGCAGGAAATCTGCTAGAGTTGCAATACTCAGAACAATTTGGTTTTAAAAGAACAAATGTGAGTTAGCACAAAGAAGCCACAAAGGAACCTCAGATCTCTAGCAAAGTGATAGCCCCTACTTACCAGCGAGTCAACACCAGCACACAGAGAACAGCTTTGCTCACAATTAGTTATTAGTTTACTTCCTACTTTCACGGACCAGAATCATTCCCATCCAAGTTTAAACTATTACAAACCAAAATGAAACATTTACAAGAACACCAAACTACTTTGTGCTGCCTGCACCAAACTACTTTGTGCTCCCTCCGGTTCCTCACCAACTCCAGAGATTCTCATATTGCTCTAGGTCAGGCTGCCATCTCCGCCAGCATCACAAGGCTGCACCAGTGAAACAAGTCACATGAACTAGTCGCCAAAGCCCAGAGGCCAAAGACTGTCATTCCCAGAGGGACTCTGACATCCAAAGCTGCTGCTGTGTGACACATGCATGCTGCTGCATGGCAGCCATGTGCCGCTCTGAGCCAGTGCTGAAGCACTGCGGGCTGAGGGCCAGCTCTTGGGCTGTTGATGGAACGTCAAAGAGGCAGCAACTGTCCTCTCCATTGCTGCCATCAATACACTCCTACTGTTTGCAGCAAGGGGAAAAGGCAGAAGGGGGAGATCCCCACAACGTGGGCAGGAGCAGAGCGAGGCCATGCAGAGGGCAAAGGGAACAGTCTCAAGGCGCCAGTAGCACAAATTGAGAACAAGCAGAAACAGTTACCCTGTCAACCTGTTTCGAATGATTTTTACGCTCAGAACAAGCTCTCCCATGGTGGCAAAGGCTCTTGAAACAAAGTTTTCGTCCATATATGGCTCCAGCTACAAAAGCAAAACAAAAAAGTTAGATCAGGGCATTTACAAAAAGGAGAATATAAGTGTCAATGTCACCCTAAGCAGTTAAAACATTATTGAGAAGTATTTTACCCTTACACTTCAAAAAGAAGACTCATTTTAGAGGGTCGATGCCACTCAAAACCAGCAGGCATGCATGAACCAGGCTCAACAGTCTGCAAAGTGGAACCCAAGAGACAGCATGAATTGAGAGAACAGGGAGCTTTCACAGAAGGACAAAAGCCACTCAGAAACACACAGCAACAAACGGCAGCGCTCGCTACGGGGAGCAGGGGAGAGCAGGGGGCAGAACCCCGCTCTGGACGCCAACGGGCACAGAGGTGCCGGGAGCTCCGCCCGGGGGGCTGCGGCGAGCTCTCGCCAGACAAGGCGGCCCTCGGCCAGCCGGGCTAGGGGGCTGCGGAGTTGCCTCCACCTCCAGCGACCGCGGAGCAGCGGCGGGAGGAGACAGCTCGGAGCGCGCCCCGCGAGAGGGCTGGGACCTGAACCGCACACGAGGCACCGACTGTGTCCATGTCCTGGGCGAGGGGTGGCACTGGGCGAGTCAGAGGGTGCTGGGCACTGTCTGACAGGACACGCTGCCTGTGTGGTGTGTGAGTGACAAACAACAGATGGGGCTGAAGCTGGCGGCAGGTATTGTGTGCGACAGAGCACAGGAAGGGACTCACTTGAAGCGAAGGCTTCATGCAGTGCACACTGCTGGGGAGGGATGCCCCTGGAGATAGCAAGTTCCATCTCAACAAGAGGAGAAACTTCTTTGGTGTGAGGATGCTGCAGCCCTGGAGTAGGCTGCCCAGAAAGGCTGTGGAGTCTCCTTCTCTGGAGAACTTCCAACCCCCCCTCCCGAATATTGTGATCCTGGGCAAGCTGCTGCAGGTGCTCTGCTGAAGCAGAGGGGTTGGACTGGGTGAGCTCCAGAGGTCCAGTCCAACCTCTGCTGTTCTATGATTCTGTGTGGCAGCTAACATGACCCCGAAGCGTGAGGGAAGCACTGAAAGCTTCCTGTACGCACACCCATGTGAGTGAGCTGAGTGACAGCCCCCAGTGCGTTGGTGTCTGTCAGGTACCAGGCAGATCTGTCACTGTATGTGATAGAAGGTGCAGACACCTGCAGCGGCTGGCAGTGGGTGACCACATTGCACTTCCACGTGCAAAAGGTGTCAGATGCCCCATGGAGGTGTGATGCAGAGCAGAAAGGACTCCTGGAGTGCCAGAAGCAGGAGGCAGAACTGCCCTGACCACAGAGTGCTTTGGCTTGGAAAAGCCCTCCAAGAGCATCGACTCCAACCACCAGGCAAACACCACCATGGCCATTAAATTGTCCCCCCGAGTTTCCTGAACATCTCTAGGGATGGTGGCTCCACTATCTCTCTGGATAGCCTGTTCCAATCCCTGACCACTCTTGCAGGAAAGAAATTGTACCTTGTGTCCAAACTAAATCTCCCCTGGGGCAACCTGAGGCCATTTCCTCCCATATAGTCACTTGTTCCTCAGGAGAAGAGCCAGACCCCCACCTGGCTCCAGCATCCTTTCAGCAAGTTGTAGAGAGCAATGAGGTCGCCCTCAGCCTCCTTTTCTCCAGACTAAACACCCCCAGCTCCATCAGCTGCTCCTCACTACTCTGCTCTCTAGACCCTTCCCCAGCTTCGTTGCCCTTCTTTGGACCTGCTCCAGCACCTCAGCATCCATGTAGTGAGAGGCTCCAAACTGCAGATGTAGGGGTGTGTGTGTGTAGGTGTGGTGGCAAGGATGCTACGACAGAGTGGTGGGACTGCATTTGTGGTGGTATAAAACTGGCAGACAGTGAAGCTACCATAGCACCATATGAGCACAGCCATGGGCATGGTGGGTGGCAGAGCACTACACCATGCTGGGTGTGAGTACATGTGTGACTCTGTGTGTCTGTGTGTGAGTGTGTGTACAGGGGCAAGCAGAGAGGGACTGAGGTGCATGAGTGGGAGGGGGTGTGTGAAAGGCAGACAAGGGATGTGTGTGTCACCGTATGAGCATGCCCACTGCAGTGAGACACCTGAGGGTGGAGAAGCATCTGTGAGTGTGCTGCCAGGTGCACATGCAGGTAGGAATGAGGGAAACACTGAGGTAAGTCCTTAGGAGGGCAGGCAGTGAAGGATGCCTTGGAGAGGGGTGGTGAGGGGCATACAAGCATGAGAGCATCTGTGAATACAAGCCTGTGAGCCTAGCAGCACCAGTATAAGTGCCTTAGTGCACACAGCTGTGAGCATGTGAGCACATGAGCCAGCATATGAACCCTGGGAGTGTGCAAGTGTATGGGCCTGGGAGTGTCTAAGTGCCTAACAGTATGAGCATGGAAGCCTGAGTGTCTACAACTGTGTGTGAGCACAGGCGGCTCGGGACACTGCTTTAAATGCCACCAGTGCATGTGAGACCCTGGGGGTGGGCAGGCAGTCAGGCTGACGCTGGGGGGGGGCGTGTGTCTGTGTCACAGTGAGTGTGTAACTGCTCACACTCGGGTCTGCTGGGCTGGGGTTAGTGTCTGAGTGTGTGTGTGTGTCCGTCTCCGTGAGGGTGTATCAGTCACACAGGGGTGAGCCTGCCAGCGTGCACGGGAGAGTGCGCACGAGTGTGTCCATCAGTGCAGGAGCTCCTGCAGGTGTCAGAGTGTGTGAGGGGTCCCTGAAGCTGTGACAGTGCCTGGGGGTGTCAGTCAGGCAGCTAGTGCGAGGGTGTCTGTGTGCCAGTGTGAGGGTGTCGATCAGCTGGTGTGAGAGCATTAGGCGGCTGGCGTTAGGATGCCAGTAAGTCGGTGTGACGGTGTCAGTCAGTCCATCAGTAAAAGGATGTCAGTCCGTCAGTCAACGCAACGCAGCTCACGGTGGCCCCGCGGCCGCCCGCCCCGCCGCTGCCCCCCAGCCCCCCGCCGGCGCAGTCGCCCCGTGCCCGCCTCACAAAGCCCCGCGCGAGTCCCGGCCGGACACTCACGTCCCCCATCCACAGGCTGGCGGCCATACTGCTCCCGCAGGCCCCGCAGCGAGTTCAGCCGGGATCAAGACTTTCACCTCCTGGTCCGGGCCGGGCCGGGCTGGGCTCGGCGCCGCCACCGCCTCACGCCGAGCCCGCGGTCCGCTCCGTGCTGCCCCGCCACCGCCTCCTTCGCGGCGCCCGGCGGGCGGACAGAGCGGCACCACCGCCGCCATCGGCACCCCGCGCCGCGGCAGCGCTCCCTACCGGCGGGAGGAGCACCAGCGGCTCAGGGCCATGCAGAGACGAAGGAGGTTGTAAGGAGGCTGAAGAGGGGTTTGAGGGCTTCTTGGGAAGGTTTTTGGGATGTTAGGAGGTGATCTGGGCAGCAGAGAGGTGGGAGGGTGCCTGATGTAGTCGAGGAAGGATGGGAAGATAAGTTGAAGGATCCAGGGAGATGGATGGGGCAAGAAAAAGGGTGCCGGTGATCTTGCAGTTGTGAGAAGCTGGATGGGAGTGCAGAGATTTTTGCATGGAAATCTCTGCTTCTCGGCCTTCCTTTGGAAGAGTGTTGGGGTTGTTCAGAGCAGAGAAGAGAAGGCTCCAGGGAGACCTTCTGGTGGCCTTTCAGGACATCAAGCGACTGATGTCCCCCACAGAAAGCTGGGGACAGACTGTTGAGCAGGACCTGTTGTGACAGGGAAGGGGGGGGGGGGGGGGGGGGGGGGGGGGGGGGGGATGGTTTGAACTGAAAGAGGAAATTGAAACTGGAGACAAGGGACAAATGTTTTACACTGAGGGTAGTGAAAACCTGTCCCATGATGCCCAGAGAGGTGGAGCTGCTCCATCGCCTTGCACCATTGCAGGTCAAGTTGTTTGGGACTCTTGAGCAACCTGTTCTGGTTTCGGATGTCCCTGCTGACTGCAGGGGGTCAGGCTGCATGAGCTTTAAAGTTCCGTTCCCACTCAAACCATTCCACGATAAGCCAGGTGAGAAAGGCAAATCGAGCCTGGGTGAGGCCATGAGAGGATGGCATCTGGGGGGAGGAGCTCTGTGCCCGCTTGTGGAAACACAGGCACGGAGCAGAGCTGCTATGTCCCTGGTTGTGGTTGTGCAGTTGCTACAGCAAGCCATAAATTCCGCCGATGACCACAGGGACGCTTCAAACCCGCCACACTGCTTATCGCCCACACGGCTGCTGGGGCTGAGCGAGCAGAGGGGCTGCTGCTCTGCCGCCGGCAGACCGCGAGAGGGCAGCAACGGAAGGTGCTGAAACGGGACAGGGTGAGGGCGCGCTGGGAGCAGCGCCAGGCCGCGGAGCCGTCCCCCGCGGCGTCTCCTGCAGCAAGCGGTAAGCGCTCATCTGAGTTTTGCCCCGGAGCGCCCTTACTTGCAGTGACTAACGTGCGAAACCGAGCAGGAGAAGGGGAAGTTGCTCCCTCTGCTTTTCACTGAGGTTGTAAAGTGTAGTGAACGTGGACCCTTTCTGCAGGAGACTGGAAATGCTCCTCTTCATCCCGAGCATCCTCCTGCTTCATCCTGGTCATCCTTCCTCCTCGTCCTGGACAGGCTCTGCATCTTTATCCCCGTCATTCTGCAGCACAGCCAGTAGTGATTGCTCTAGAACATCACCTCCTCAGTAACCACGGATGTGTGAGACTCACAAGATTAAAAACACGTTTACAGTTTGATTTATTTGTTTTCTGGTTTTTGAATCCCTAGGGTACTCTCACTCCATATCCCCCTACAAAATTGCAAAATCTGACATGAAATCCATACAGCCAGCAAGACCCAGGGATGTTAACTCTTAAATAAAGACATTGCCTTGGTGAGCAGCACTGAGCTCTGTTTGCTGAGCCCACAAAGCTACCCCTCCTTCTGTTGCTACCTTACAACTACCCAAAGCCAGCAGTTTGTTCTTTGTCATTTGATGAAGCAAGTCTCAGCATCTTTAATAATTTTTCTCCACTTTTCCTTCCAGCGGAGCAATGCAGAACTCAGTTTTCCTGGGACAATGCATAGAGGTGGATGTTGGGCACTGAAAATGCAAAATGAAGCCAGGATTATGTGGCTGTGCTGTGCCAGGAGACTGTAAGTGTTACATTCAGTGTTGTATCTGAAGTGACTGCTATTTATGCACTCAACCCTACGACAGCGCAAAAACACTGCCAGAGGAACATTATTACCTGAAAAACTGATTATTCTCCCTTAAGCATTTGTGAGATGGCAGAGGCAGCAGCTGATAACAGCAAGATGCAGGGATTGCAGTCTGCAGCCAGAACATCTTGTCACCTCTGCTGGGCAGGAGTGATTTTTTGCTTTGAGATCTTGGTCCTGAAAACTGCTATATAAGTTCCAGTTGCCGTTTACTGGAAGCCACTGGAGGTGTGATCCCTGAGCCCCTCACAAAACTGGGCAGTGCTGGCAGATTGTGCCTTAGCTGGTCCCTAGGAGCTCAGCCTGATCCCGTGAGCTTCAGCTCTTGCAACTCTAAGGAACTTTCACTGGAGCTAAAGACCACTCAGTACCTCGCAGGAGGGGACCCTGAGTGGTCTGAATTTGAAAATTAATGGGTTTGAGCATGAGAATCTGGCCTGGGAGATTTTAATAGGAATTTGCTATTTTTAGCTTGAGCTTAAAGCTGACTCCAAGAGGTTTTCTGCCTTCAGAACTGTGTGATATTGGGCTGGAACTTTCCTCATTGTTGGTGCCAGTCTATCCTCCATCTTAGACAACTGTAGCCAATGGACTGAGATCAGGGATTAAATTGGCCAGAGGTAATTGAAATAAGAAATAAAATAAAGACATAAAGCAAAACTTTGAGCTTGGAATGGCTTCTGAGATTCTGAAAGTAGTTGAAGTAATCCAGGGGAAAACAGGCACTGGAACCTGCTTTCACTACTGAACAAGAGGGTGTCTTAAAATGTGATCAGAACCATTTCTTGTATAATAGAGATAATGCAGCTTAAAGTGGTGTAGAGATCTGGGACCTTTTTCAGTGTCATATTTACAAATAATTCTAGGCTTGGCCTTCATATTTATTTACTGAGATTTGCTGTTCTTGGTCTCACAGACAGTGGAGATAATTTCCGAGTTCCAGCTACCTGTGGTATCTCTGAAGGCAGCGGCAACAAAAGCCTCTTATCAATAGGGCTCTGCCTGCTGGTTTTCTGACTCAGGCCTGGTTTGATCACATCAGCACAGTGCAGCAGGAGAGCCACCATCTTCTGTCTGGCCTTGTACTGAAGAAAAGATAACAATGCTCAGCCCCATGTTGGTCTTGCTTTGCTACTGTGGGGTTTGTAAGATTCCTCAACAAAGCCAGGATCAAACAAGATGAGGACACTCCACTGCTGTTCCTTTAAAGGAATATCTTTCAAGCTTGAGTGGCTTCTGAGCTGAATGACTGAAGAATAACATCCAGAGTTCAGCGTGGAGAGCACCCACACACATCACCGAGCTGGCAGGGCTGCAGGGATTTATTCCCAGTGCTGTCAGTTTTCCCCTCTGTGAACACACATGCTCCCTGTGCTGGCCTTGCTCTTCTTTTCCCACACCATCTGCTGGTCCCTGTTCCTCTGTAGTTTTTGTCCACTTCGTATCTTCCCTGAGGGATGTCCTTAATCCTCTGAGGCCTCAGCTATCCTCACAGGGATCAAATAATGACAGAGTGCTGTGACTCACCAAGCCAGTATCCACCAAGGGCCATGTCTGCTTGTGGGTGCAATTTTCCAGGAATGGGGTAAAAAAAAAAAAGTACCCTGTTTCTTATTTTCTTTCTTAGTGCTCCACAGAATTCACCCCCAGAGAAATGAAGAAAATGTGAGTAGGTCACCCCAGAGGGTTCTGGATATTCACAGCAATGATTCACCATCTGGCAGGGTTCCTTTGTTTACATCCTCCACAAGGATTTTGTGGGACAGGCTAAATCCTGGGCTTGCAGATTTTGGGGGTGCCTGCTAGGATGGTTCTAGTCCATATAAAGCCAGTGATGGAATGTTATGCCAATGATGTTTTAAGGTAAAAAAATCAGTTCAGCCAATGACTCGATGCAGATGCTCCTGTGGTGCAGAAAGCAGAAGCCTCAGTCTGGTTAAATTGTTTTTGTCCAGTTTCAAGGCATCATGAAAACAGGCAGGTCCTGCAAAGGTGCTGTTTCAATGGAGCCAAGCACAGTGCAGGGAGAGAGGCGAGGAGGTGGAGGCTGTGCAGTGTGGGGCATGGGCACCATGCACTGGTGGGGAGAGATGATGGACTCATTGAGGGGGCTAAATCAGGACTTGTGTCTCTCACTCCTCTCTGTCAAACACAGCTGACACTTGCTGTGTTTCAGTCCTGCCAAGCTCCAAGCAGTGTATGAAGTGTTCAGTTTAATATTCACTGAGATCTTCTGGCACTCTGTTGCTGTAAGTTAAATCTGGAGTTGGGTGGACTGTCCCACCTGTGTCATGGCACAATGGCTCTGGAGTCCTCAGCACAGCACAGACAGGAATCTGTTGGAGCAGGGCCAGAGGAGGTCACATTGTTGCTGGGAGGGCTGGAAGGGTTCTGCTGTGAGGCCAGGCTGAGAAAGTTGGGGGTGTTCAGCCTGGAGAAGTCTGACATTGAGGGTGGGGAGAGCTTGACCCAGGTTGCCCAGAGAGGTGGGAGATGCCTCATGCCTGGAACCATCCCAAGTCAGGTTGTCTGGAACTCTGAGTAACCTGCTCTGGTTGGGGATGTCTCTGCTGACTGCAGGGAGGTTGGACTGGGTGACTTTAAAGGTCCTTTCCCACCCAAACCGTTCCATGATTCTGTGATCTACATGCAAGGGTTGTGTCAGACCTGCAGCAGCAGCTGTCCCTGGGGTGGGAGCTGACCTATGTCCAGCAGCTCTGTAGTAGTGCTCTGGCACCCCTCTGAACCACCTGGAGAATTTCAGTGGGCAGAAATGGACCAAAATCCGGGCTAGAGTTGATGCACCAATATTTCTGAGGAGGTAGAAGAGGACCCCTAGAGACCACATGCTCTGCACCTTGCTCCGTTGTGGTTTTACATCTAGGCACATCCCGAGCTAAGCCTATCTGCGCCAAGCTCAGTCTAGAGAAGGCTGCCACAGACTGAGCTAAGGGAGTGTTTGAAGCTGCTCACTACTCACTGTTAATCACAACTCTGCTGTTGCTTGCAGGGAAGCAAGGGGCTGAGCTGTGCATGGGACTCCAAGCTCGTTTGGTTTGGCCCTGCTTCCCCAAGGTATCTTTTTATTCCCTCATGCTCTAGATGAGTTAGGCATGAGGAAAAAAAAGTCTGATGAGCTTCGTGCATACCCTTAGGCAGCAGGGCTCTGTGGTGGAGGGTGGAGCTGATCTCTCCTCTCGGTGGGGTGTCTGTGCTTGAAGCAGGTTGTGGTTTTGTCTTTCTGTCTGGCTAACTTGCAGGAGACTTTTTCTCCACGGTTTGTTTGTCCTCCACAGGCCTGCACGTATCCATGCCAGCGTCTGTCCCAGCCTCTGCAGTGCCCTGCTGGCACCAGCCATGTGTTGGATGCCTGTGGTTGCTGCAAGGTATGTGCCAGGCAGCTGGGAGAGCTCTGCTCCCTGCAGAAACCCTGTGACCATCACAAGGGACTCTACTGTGGCTTCTCCAAAATCACAGAGGCAGTGGGATCTGCTTAGGTGAGAGCTCTGTGTTCTGCTGTGTGGTTTTCATGTAGCCCCTTCTGCTTGCAAACGTCCTAGAACCCTGCCAGCATCCACAGAATTGCCTTCAGGCCTTGGAGCTTCATCCAGCAACATGGTGTGAGAGCTGTGTCAGCCCTGTGAGCCAATAGCCTCACTGCTACCGACACAACCTGTTTCCTCCTGCAGGGAGGGATGTTTCTGAAGTCACAAGTTGGGGTTTGGGGTTCTCTTTGTTCCTGTGATAGAACAGAAGCACAGAATTGTTTTGGTTGGAAGAGAACTTCAAGATCATCAACTCCAACCTGTTGCAGGTTGCCCAGAGAGGTGGGAGATGCCCCATCCCCAAAACCATCCCAGGTTGTTTGGGGCTGTGAACAACCTGCCCTAGTTGCAGATGTCCTTTCTCACTGCAGGAGGTTGGACTAGATGACCTTTAAAGGTCCCTTCCAACCCAACCCACTCTGTGATTCAATGTTTCTCCAATTTAAGCCTATCTGCAGAGATCTTTGCATACCAGAAAAGCAGAGACAACCCCGTAGTGACTCTAGAATTGGAGAGCCTGAGGGTGGTGGTGTGGCTTGGGTAGGTGCAGGGAGCTGTCACAGCTGCAGGATTGCTCTCTTGAGCTCTGCCATATTCCCTGTGGAAAAGGACAAAAGTCTCTTTGGCTGGAGGCAGGAGGTGGCAGTGATGCCAAGAAGAGATGGCAAAGAAAGACCCAGCTCGTGCTGCTGGTGCGATCTCTTCAGGTGCTTGAACTTGGTCTGGTCAATGGGAAAGGCTGTGACACAAAGTCCCCCTTTGTAGCTCATCCGGGTGGAGAAGAGACTTTTCCAGAGAACTCTGGGGGGTCTGGCAAAGCTGGGCAGCTGGAGCCAACCTTGATGTCAGGAATAGTCTTGGGTCTAGGGAGACAAATATTATCTGTGCCAACTTCTGCTGCATCCTGCAATGCAATGGCAGCTCAGGGGACAGTTCATACATGGACACTTGTCAAGGAGCCTTGTGATGCCCTGAGTCAGAGGCCATGCTGCCAGACCCCTGCCATCTCCTCAGCTTCTCCTCTTCCCCCGCTTCCCACAGCTCATGAAGGTGCCACTTGTGATTTGCTGGGCAGGATCTACCACAATGGGGAGAGCTTCCAGCCCACCTGCAAGCTGCAGTGCATCTGCATGGATGGGGCCATTGGCTGCATCCCACTCTGCTCTGAGGACCTGTGGCTGCTGTCCCCTGAGTGTCCCAACCCTCGGAGGGTGAAGGTTCCCTATAAGTGTTGCAAGGAGTGGCTCTGTGAGGAGGGCAGCGAGGAAAACCACTTGGAAACAGCCATGGCAGGTGAGTGGGGAGCTGGCAGCTCTTTGGGGGACAGGGCTAGATGCAAGCTGCCTTTGGCCTATAGCACTGACTCACATCTGGTTTGGAACTGGTGACTGCTCACTGTGCACTGTGGTGAACAGATGTTCAGCTTCACTGAATGTGATTCAGTCAGAGCAATTAAGGGGAGACTTTAGTGATGCTGGGGTGAATCTCCCACATCCTCTGACATTGCAGTAAAACTGAACTAAGGTGGGAAATAGCTCTGTGCTTGTCTGTGTTCTCCATGTGCTGAGATGCTATGAGCCTATGAGATGGGTCAGATCTTTGCTGCTGTCCACAGGAGTCACTCCAATTTGGGAGCAGCCACAGAGCTGTCATGCTTTGTTGCAAGCTGTAAATTATAGAATGGTTTGGGTTGAAATAGACCTTTTAAGGTCCTTCAGTCAAACACCTACAGTCAGTCAGCAGGGACATCCCCAGTTAGAGCAGGTTGTTCAAAGCCCCAGACAACCTGACTTGCAATGGCATCACAGATGAGGCATCTCCCACCTCTCTGGGCAACCTGAGTCAGGGTCTTAACATCCTCAGTTTCAAACATTTGCCCCTTCTCTCCACTCTGAATCTCCTTTTTCTCGTTCAAATCATCACCCCTTCTCCTGTTACAACAGACCCTGCTCAAAAATCTATCTCCACATTTCTGATTTAAGTACACCAGAAGGTCTCCCTGGACCCTTCTCTTCTCCAGGCTGAACAACTCCAACTCTTTCAGCCTGACTTCACAGCAGAGGGCTTCCATCCCTCCCAGCACATGTGTGACCTGCTCTGGCCCCACTCCAACAGGTCTACATCTTTCCTATGCAACCTTGCCTTGTGTTTCTTCTGTGTGACTCAGTTTTCAGGGAGTATCCAGCACAGAAGCCAGAGCTGAATAACCTACAGGAGAACTGCTTGGTGCAGGCCACTGAGTGGAGTGCCTGCTCCAAGAACTGTGGCATGGACATCTCTGCCCGAGTGACAAGCAACAACCCCCAGTGCCACCTGGAGAAGGAGACCCAGATCTGCATGGTCTGGCCCTATGACTTCTCCATGGAGAAAACCAAGGTACAGGGCTCAGGAAGAGAGGGCACAACACTCCAAATGCCTGGGACAGCCCAGTTAGAGACTTGCCAGGTGTGAACCATTGGGTTTTGCTCTGTGCTTCCACTTTGTGTGCTTACTGTTGCCTAGTGATGGAGACAGAGCACAGGGCTAGGTGGACCTTTTGTCTGATTGCCATCTCCTTGTCTGCTCTCTTCCTAGAAGGGGAAGAAGTGCGTGCGGACCCTGAAGCCACGGCAGAGCCTCCACTTTGAGCTCTCAGGCTGCACCAGTTCCCATTCCTACCGGCCCAAGTTCTGTGGCAGCTGCACCGACGGCCACTGCTGCATCCCCTATGTCACCGGCACTGTGGAGGTGGAGTTCCACTGCCCTGAGGGGGACTTCCTCCAGCGCAGGATGATGTTCATCAAGACGTGCTCCTGCCACTCTGACTGTCCCCGAGATAACGACATCTTCCTGGCCACATATCATAGGAGAATGGTTTGAGACCATGTCAAGACTGAGAGTCTGTAGCCTTCTCCATGCTGGATCCACAGGCCAGGGTGTCAGGAGGGCTTTGCAGAGCTATTGTGGCTGTGTCCCAGGACAATGCAGCGTCTTCCCCCTCTGTGAGGGGCTGTGCTCTTCAGAACTTCATCATTCCCCAACAGTAGTTCCAGTGGCCTTCTGAGGTGTGTGTGGGAGCAGCTCTATTCGCCCTAGGCTCCTGACCTTCACTTATGGTGGTGCAGAGATCAGTGAAGAAACCACAAATGGGCTTGAGCTGCAAACTTGATCCCTGGCTCCAGCTGAGAGCACAGTGTTTGTGACTCCCCATGGCCACTGGCCACCAAATCCTGCGACAAA
Source organism: Pogoniulus pusillus (assembly GCF_015220805.1). Taxonomy (NCBI): domain Eukaryota; kingdom Metazoa; phylum Chordata; class Aves; order Piciformes; family Lybiidae; genus Pogoniulus; species Pogoniulus pusillus. Next base: position 143,600 of record NC_087300.1, on the reverse strand, counting down.
CCCAGAGCGTGGGATGGGGGAAGCCCAAGAGGCCTGGGATAAGACCAAGCTCTGCAGCTGCTTCCCATCGGAGTGAGGCTCTGCTGTGCCTTGCTGCAGAGCTTCTCAGCAAGGAGCTTCTTGGGTCCTGGCCCCATGCTCAGCTCCTCTAGAGCTTTTCCATTACTTTTAGCCAATTGGAGCCAACAGCTAGCAAATGCTTTTTCCTGTCCTCATGTCCACCTTTCACCATCCCACATGCTTCCCTGTCGGCAGCTCCTAGAGATGCCTGGTCAGCTGCTGGGTGACCCTGTCCCTGGGTAGCTCCAGAGGAGGTGTCTTTTCTCCGTTAAATTCCTTTTACTCTTGAGTGCCAGCGAAGGGGATAGCTAGGAGAAGGAAACATGAGTTGTATGGTGCACTGCAGGAGGCACAGTATGGCACAGGGCTTCCTTCTGGATGATCTGAGCCTAGGAAGGGGTTTCTTCATAGAAGAAAGGATCTGTCACAGTATCACAGTATCACAGTATCACCAAGGTTGGAAGAGACCTCACAGATCATCAAGTCCAACCCTTTACCACAGTGCCCAAGGCTAGACCATGGCACCAAGTGCCACATCCAAGCAGTAGCTTTGCCTGCAGTGATGTCCTAGACCTGAGGATCTCTTCCAGTGTGCAGCGGTCATGAACCAGGCTGAAACATATCCCTGATGCGTGCTGCTCCTGGCAGCTTTTAGTGCTGGGATGACTATGTCCTATTGTCCCTTTCCTTAACCTCTTTCAGAAATGGCTCTAGGGTGGGAGAGGGGCCGGAGTTCTCCATACCACACATGCAAAATTGAGCTGCAGCTACAATTCAGCTGCAGTCTTTGCTGGTAGGTCACAGTTCATCTTGGGTGTCCCTGGGGTAGTCAAGGTCCAGGTGAGAAAACCACTGGTGTTTGTAAATGAAGCAGGTCCCTGCTGGAGCTACTGGGACAGGGTCATGGAGAGCTGTGTGGACCTGGCTCTCCAGTGGTGGGATTCCCTTCTTGCCAGGCCTGTGCAGTCTCTGCCATTAAGGACGTGGTGCCTGTAGCTCTGAAAGAGGCCACCTTAGCAGATCCATGGTGCTTCTGAAGTCTTACTATCTGTGTTCAGTCTTTGATGATTTTTAGAAGAAATCTCTCAGTAATGGTAGACCTTCCCAGCCTTTCACTTCTTGGAATTGGGATGAATTCCTGCCCCAGTCAGGCAGGAACAGTGGCTTCACCCCACCACATGTCTCACCCCAAAGCAGAACTGGCTGCTGGAGCATGATCTCAGCCATCACCAACCCTGCCCTGCAGCCCCCAACTCTGCTGAGATGTCAGCTAAGGGCATGTGTCTCATCCTGGCTGTGATGGTTTGGGTGTTCCCCGCCCCCCCCCCCCCCCCCCCCCCCCTTTAGAAATCACCCAGACTAGACTCAGCCGGCTCTGGAAATATGAATGAAGCTTATATTTACAGCTAGCACAATATACAAGCAGATATTTAGAGTATATGCAGTTATATACAGAAATAGACAAGGTAAATGGTAATACAGCAACACAACTCCCCTCCCAGAAACCTGAGTCCCCAGGAGGGGCTCTCAACCACCCCTGCACCTTCCCGCTGCCCCTCTCAACCTTACCCCAGTCCCAAGGAAGAATGGAGGTTCAGCCAAGAGGTTTTAGGAAGCAAAGTGGGTTAGGCCGAATGGAAGGGTGTGTTAGAGAGATGCAGCTCAGCCAGCAGCCCCAGCAAGAGCGAGAGAAAAACGGTGAGAGTGTTATCTAATGTTTTAATTTCTTCTTCCCAAACTCCTTAGCGAGACTGTGGGGGAAGTAGACATCACCATTGTTTTCCTTTCACAGCCTGTGATCTAGTTCTTCTCACCAAAACGTTCTAGCTAGGCTCAAACTAGCACACTGTCCCCTCTCGTCTTGCTCTCTCAGCCTGCAGAAGCTCCTGAGCTGTCAGCCTCCTGTAACCAATTGGAAATGTAAATGATTTATCTGATGATGTTGCTGGTTTTGGTCAAGGCATTTAAAGAGTTCCTGTATCCTTTTGTCAGAGCCTTGCTGGGGCTGTACCTCCCCTTGCCCTCAAGCTCTGCTCTGAGCTTTTCTCCTGCCCTTAACTCAGTTTCTGGGTGTTAATCCAGGCTAAGGCTGCACATTGCCCAGTGCTAATACATTGCTTTTATTTTTTATAGCCCTGGTAGCATCCCTCTGTGCAAGGTTCCTGCTTGGCTTCCTCTCCAGCCTTTTTCCAGTGCCGCTAGGCTGCTGGAGCCAGTGCTGGGCCCCTTTCAATTCTGACAGCTGGATGTGGAGGGGAGTGGGATCCCTAAGGGGTCCTGTCCCCTCTCCAAACAATAGCAGAAGTGGTGTTTATGTCTGATGGGCACCTTTGCAGCCCAAAAACTCTGGCTTCTGCTTTGGTGGGAACAAGAAAAGCCTCCTTTCCCTTCTGCTGAAGGCCTCAGCAGCCCTTAATTCCTGGTTAAAAATAACCCTGGGAGCAGATGTGAGCAGAAATTTGTGATAACGGGGCCAGACCACAAGGGGCTTTGGCCTGGCTTAACAGCTTATAAATTCATCCCACTCTCATCACATGAACCAGAGGCTCCCTGCTCTCCTTCTGCCTGGCACAGTGGTGAGGGTGAAAGGATCTTCCTCCTCCCATGGAGCAGACTGGGGGATCCTCGGAGAGAGGAATTTGATGGGGGGACTCAAACATTGAGGCTCTGAGCCAGGAGCGGGATATGTCCTGTCGCTCTCTGGACGCCGGCAGGGTCTTTGGTGGCCATTAGGTGGCACCAGGCTCTCCCCAGGGAACACGCTGTCCCCAAGGCAGGGCGCTATGGGCTGTTGACGCTAGAAGAGCTGAGTGGGTACTGGGCACACACAGCTGCTGAGCATGGCCCCGAGGGCAGCATCCACCTCCAGAAGCCTAGCCTGGGGCACCCAATGTCACCACCAGGACACCACTATAACCACCGGGTCACCATCATGGACAGGCTGGAGGGAGGGCAGTGAAATCCTCGTTCCTGGCGAGGGGCCAAACTCCTGCTTGCTGCCACCTTGGTAGCCATCCCAGTCCCTCCATTATCACCCACAACCACCTCTTGTGCGCCGAGATAAGGCCGAGCTTTTGGGGTGTGTGGGGATCCTGATGTGTGGGGTGTGTGAGGATCTGACCCTGCCTTTGCTCCTTATCAGCCTCAGCCACGCTGCAACCTCTCCAAGACAGGATGGGGCTTCCCCGGCTCCTTTAGCCCCCAGAACAGGGTGGGGCTGTGCCAGTCCCCTGGGCAGGGTGGAGTTTCCCCATTTCCTGCATCCCCCTTGGGCAAGACAGCAGTGCCTTAGTTTTCCCTGGCCCCTGGGACAGTATGGCGCTCCCTAGGCTCCTCCGGTGCAGGCAGATATTTTTCCTCGAAAAAAGGACACTGGTGCCACCGAGCAGGAAAAGCTACACAGGCCCCGACCCTGCTGGTTTTAGGGGAGGGGGGAAGTGCACTCGGGCTCGGGGTAGCCCCACCACAGCCGAGCCCGCTGCCACGCTCTGGGGCTGCCACCCACCCGGGAGCATCCTCCAGGAGCATTTTCTTCTTATTTGGGTCGGCGGCGTCACAGGGTGTGGGGCGGGGCCTGGGAAGAGGCGTGGCCTATTGATCCCGCCCCCGACATACCGCCCTCTATTGGCCCCGCCCACTGCAGAGCCGCGCTGCCGCTGGCCCCGCTCCTTGCCGCGCCGCTTGCCGGGCGGTGGCACCAATGGAAGGCGGGAGCTTGGCGGAGGGGGCGGTGCGCATGCGTACGTCAGCGGGGGCGGTGCCTGCAGTGCAGGTGGAGGAAGCGCGGTGCGGGGTCGGGCGGCCCCGGACGGGGTGAGTTGGCGCGGAGCCGGGGGGTGTCGGAGGTTGCAGGGAGACGTAGCGGGGCTTGGAGGCTCCCACAGAGGGGTCAGGCCAGTGGGAGGTTGAGGGGGTCATAGAGGGACCTGCGATGTTCAGAGGGGTCATGGTGGGGTCAGGCTGCTTATAGGGCGGGGAGTTATAGGAGGATTGCGGGTGATCTGGGCGCACGCGGTGGGGTGGCCAGGCAGGTTATGGGGTGGGGAGCTTAGGGTCTCACTGGAGAGGTCTGTGGTGGGTCAGGCTGGTTTTGGGTTGTGAGGTTGCAGGAGGATTCGAGGTGCTTCGAGACCATATGGGGGGGGACAGGCTGGTCATGAAGCCAGGGGTTTACGAGGGAACATGGAGTGCTGTGGGGTGGGGGAAACCACAGTGTGGTCAGACTGGGTGTGGGGTGATTTGGGTTGAGGGCACCCATAGAGGTCATAGTAGATCTCACATGTTTTATGGTACTGTGTGGGAGTTCAGACAGGGTGTGGGAGACCTTCAGTGAGTGAGGTGCGGGGCAGGGGCATTGTGGGGGCAATGGGAGTGTCTTCTGCCTGAGGGAGACCAGAGACTTGCAGTGGGGTCTTTAAGCGTGTGGCACAGAAAGGGAGATGTCCTTTGCAGGGGAGGGTGGGGGGAACCAGTGAGATCAGACTAGGTGCAAGGTGAGTGTCATGGGAATGGGGTGCAGTGGGGCTGTAGCAGGAACCCTGAGTGGGGTTGTGGGGAGGACATGAGGTGTGGAGGGCTGGGGTGCTTCTGTGGGGCCGTGGTGGGGTTCCACAGTGGGCTCAGACTCTAGAAGTAGATGGGTTGCAGGGGCTCTGCCCCACAGGATGTTCCAGCTCCGGAACTAGGCTGTTTTTCTCCCGGTAGCGGTGTTCCTACGGGTGTAACCCTGGTGAGTCAGGTCCCCTCTGCGCCCCGTGGTCATGGCAGCTCATGTGTTGGCATCTGAGTCCGGCTCTGTTTTTCTGGTGGTGTTTGGTGCTTGTTGGATTGCCCCTGAGCCCCGAGGCTTTGGGGTAGCCCCACTGTACCCTCCCCAAGACGCTGTCTGCACCCGCGAAGGCAGTTCTGAAATCCGATGGCCTCCTCCTGCCGCCGATACCTGTCCTGGTGCGGATCGATGCCACGCTCGAGCCTCGCCATCGGCCTTTCTGCGCAGCTGCAGCACCGAGGGTCCTCTCGCCACGTCCCCTTGCAGGCAGGGACTACTTTGCACTGATGTTGCAGCCTGAGGAGCGTGCGGTGGCATGAGTTTCACACTGCTACAGCCGTAGCGCGATGAGGGCTTGGTGAAGCTATTTGTGCTGTAGACTCTGCTGGAGGCTTCTGCCTTCCCCACTTCCCGGTGGGCTCTGGGTGTGAGCTGCTGGCCAGAGTCACCGGCGGGGACATTGGCTATCTTTAGGGCTGTGTTGCAATGGGGGGCGTGCCTTGGCTCTCCACTGCCAGCAGCCGCCTCCTCGCTCGAAGATTGACTTACGACGAGGCTCCCACGTGGGGAAAAACATTTGCTGTGCTGCTTGTGGTAGCGGCTCTTGGGGTGGTCTATCCTCTCTGGGGGCCACAGCGATGATCTGGGGCTGAAATCTGGGGTTGGGCAATGTTGGCAGCTGCTGCAGCAGGGTTACTGCCACAGCTGCAGGACAGCTCTGCCAGCACGGGTGGGTGGTGGGCAGGGGCTGGTGTCAGGCGACGTCTGCCTTGTGCCGGGTCAGACTGGACAAAGGTGTGCAGAGATGAGGTTCCGTGTGGGGTGCACCAACCAGCCCTTGGTACTCTGCTCTGCTCTGCAGTGGGCCTAGCAGTGGGAGCAGGTGGATGGGGAAGGCTGAGGGTGTGATAATTCTTTGCTCCTGTAAGGGTGGAACTGCCCTGGGGCAGGAGCAAGTTAGGTTCACCCCAAACCCTCTACTGCTTCCTTCTACAGGCTGTACTGAAGGTTTGGGCGTGACTCCAGGACAGACGGGGTTAGGGCTGCTGGCGGCAGCATGTGCGCTCTCCTCCATGTCCTCAGCTTGCTGGAGTCACCCGGTTAGGTGTGGGAGTAACTTGCTCCCGTGCCAAAGCTTCAGGTGCTGAGGTTCCCTTTTCTGCCTCTGCAGCTCTTGTCCTGGTCATGACCAAATGTGCTCCTGAGCGACACATTTCAGCCATGCCTGCCCCTGAAAGGAAACAGTGAAAACTTGTGAAGCAGTCTGTATCCCCTCGGGTGTGTGGCTCCCCTTGAATGCCAGCGTGTGTGCAGACATGGGTCTCCACAAGGTTGTCACGGTGCTGGCATTGCCTCTTGTTTCTTGCCCAGACTGGGGCACATGCTGTTTCTGTGTAGTGTGATGGCAGTGGCAAATCAGTGGCAGAAGTCCCTCTGTGCATCCAACTGCTTCCCTGTGCTTATGCTTGAGCCATTCTGTGGGTGGTGGTGGCTTTCCCCATCCCTTCACCTGGGTCTGCGTTATGCTCAGGAGAAACTTCAGGCATCCTCAGGAGGATCTGAATCCCTGCCGAGGGGAGAAAGTGCCTGCTCATCGGTGGTGGAGTTGCTCTCCTCTCGGCAGCCTGCAGAACCGCTGGCAGCTGCATCTCTCCTCACCCTGTCTTCCCTGCTCCGCGGCTGGAACGATCCTTTCAGAGCTGCAGATGAGTGAATATCGCTCGGAGGGTAAAACAATGGCAGTAGTTCTCTGAGCAGAGGACTGAAGATATGTCACTGATTTAATATGTAACTGAGCTTTTGCTGAGCTCTGTGGGCACCAGAGGACAGCAGGCAGCAGATGGTCCCTGCCCAACGGGGCAGTTCTCCTGTCTCTGTGCCCAGCGCTGGTTTTGCCCAGTGCTGGTTTTGCCCAGCTGCAGGAAGAGGCTCAAGACTGCGGTGCCTGAAAGTCTGGGGTCAGCACTGGTTCTCAGCCACGCTGATGCTGTGGGGTGGAGATGTGAGAGCTGTCTGAGGTGTGGTTCAGGTGACAGGAACTTACCCACCATCAGCTTTGAGATCTCTTGGTGCAAAGGATTTGGGTATTTTGACTGTCCCTTTTATGGATTTCCCCCCCCCACTAGTGATTTGTACAAGGCTCTGGGTCAGGCTTTGCTGGGAGATGCTGCAGACAGCTTTCCATGCTTAGCCCAAGACCAGCCCTGTAGGACTATGGCTGCTGGTGGGGATTACCCTTCTGAGCAGCTTCACATGCTGGATCATAGAACCATAGAATTGTTTGGAATGGAAAAGACCTTTAAGATCCAGCTGTTAACACAACAGTGCCAAGGCCACACTCCACCAAGGCCGTGGGGTTTGGTTAGTGTCTGTAAGGGTCTCTTTGCTGGACCATGTTAGGGTGTCCCCGCTGAACTTGTGGGGACAGCCAAGATGGGCTGCTGGGTCGCATGTCACAGGGCTGGTAGGGTTTATCCAAAATGGTCTTTGTGCTTCTCCCCACTAGAGGCTGCTGATGGACAGGGATTTCTCCTTCTCTGGCTCTGACCGAGCAGCAGGGACTTGAACTGGAAGGGCTGAGCATCCCAGCCTGAGCTTTTCCTGCTGATTCACCCCAGAGACAGCAGCGGCTGGGTTCAGAGGGCACATCTGCTCCCCTGCCGGCCTCACGATAGAGCTCCTCGCTTCATTAGCTCTTAATTAGGCAAATGCACCAGGACTGTGTGTGAGGCCACGGCCAGGGGACAGGGATCATCCTCAGAGCGGGGCCCCAGGGATGCTGGCTCCTGTCCCACCTGCCTTCGGGCTTTTCCAGCTGGGTGCTGAGTATGGGGTGAGCTCAGGCTCTGGTGTTGTGTTTTCGAGGACGTGTGTGCAGTGATAACTGCTTTGCCCCTCCAGCATATCACAACTGGCAGAAAATCCAAGGATTAGTTCAGGGATAGAAGAGATCCTTCACCACTGGGCACAGCAAAGCCCTGTAGACACAAAGACTCTGCAAGGGTAGGTGGTTTCATATTTAGAATTTGGGCAGGGTGAGGGTTTGGAAAACACACCCAGTCCTTGGGAAGATGATTAATCACATAACAATTAGGTGTACCACAGCTTCCAGAGAGATGGCTGTAGCAAGGTGGGTGTTGGTCTCTTCTCTCCAGTAACAAGTGGTAGGATGAAAGGAAATGGCCACAAGGTGCATCAGAAGAGGTTTAGCTGGGATGTTAGGGAAAATTTCTTTCCTGCTAGAGTGGTCAGACCTTGGAAGAGGCTGCCCAGGGAGGTGGTGGAGTCTCTGTCCCTAGAGGTGTTCAAGAAATGTGTGGACATGGCACTTGGGAACATGGTTTAATGGCCGTAGTGGTGGTGGGTTGATGGTTGGACTGGATGATCTTAGAGGGCTTATCCAATTGTATGATTCTATGAAAAGCAGTTCCTTCTGCATGGTGACAGCCACAACAGAAGGTGCCTAGGAATGAGCCTGTAGTGTTGCACAAGACCCTGCTGCCCTGGCTGAGTACAGCCCCTCCAGGAGAGTGGCATGGTGCCAGCTGGCTCTGTCACTGAGTGGCAACACAGCAGCTTCCCTGACAATGGCAGAGCAGAGCTTTACATAATTTGGGACTTGCAAAACAAGCTGGTAGGTCTGGAAAATCCTCCTGCTATTGTTGGTGCTCAAAGTTTGCTGAATTTCCTGGTTTGATCTGATGGGCTGGGTTTCGTTTTGGGACCACGATGGGGAAAAATGCACTTAGCACAAAGCAAAGAAAAGGGTGTTTGTGGCCTCTAATCCATATCTGCTCCTTAGACCAAACTCTTTTTTGTGGTTCACAAGAGGTTTTAAGCAGCTGCTTGCAGCTTTGTAGGGGCTGTGAAGGACTCTTAATCTATCAAATTAACATGGTTTATCTCTAGCCTTCTGCTGAGAAAATCCTGAGCTATCAGCAGTGCAAACCTGGGGTGCCCTGGGCCATGCTCACCCCGGCACCAGCTGGGCTTCTGTCACAGCATGTCTGCTGCAGGGCAGAGAGTACTGGGTCCAAATGGCTTTGTCTGAGCCTCCTGTGAGCTGGACCCTGGTGCTGTGGGGATGCTCTGAAGCTGCCTCTGGATCATGGATTTTAGGAGGACTGGCTGGAAGGGAACTTAGGTGTCTATTGCTTTGCTTCTTCATTTTCACTTAAACATGGGGGAGAACCTTTTTGGTGTGAGAGTGCTAGAGCCCTGGAGCAGGCTGTGCAGAGAGGTTGTGGAGTCTCCTCATCCTCTGGAGAGCTTCCAGCCCCACCTAGCCATTGTGATCCTGAGCAAGCTGCTGTGGGTGCCCCTGCCTTACCAAAGGGGTTAGACTGGATGATCTCCAGAGGCTCTTCCAACCCTCAGGATGCTGGGATTCAATGGAGGTGACTGTCTGCTTCCTGCAGCTTGATGACTTGGAGGCAGCTGGGAGGGTGCTGAGGCTGTCAGAAACCCCGCAGTCCCACACCAGCCTGAGGGCTCAACAACAGTGGGTTTCCTGGTCCAGGGGAGTATTTTGGTGTGTCAGGCTTGGCTTTGGGGTGAGCAAATGGAGGACCATAGGTTTTTGCCAATGCAACCAAAGCCACTGACACCCTCTGCACTACTCAGTTAAGCAAATCCTGTTAAAATGTTCTCTACTCCTGCTCACAGATAGGTGACTGAGAAATCTGTCTTTTCTGCCACTCCTGGTGAAGACATGTTTGGAAGCAAGGAAGGGAATTAAGTTCTTGCTGGCACACTTAACGTGAGGCAAGTTTTGGCACCCTGGGAAGCAGCAAAAGAGGAGGAATCCTGTCCTGGCAGCACAAATACATCTGTTATTAGAGGCATCTGCCAGCTCCTTTCATGTAGGTAATTACACCTGGTCATGGTTGACCTGAGCTGGCTTTGAGCAAGGGGATGTGAGGCTCAATGTATGGTGGGAGACTTCAGAGTGCCCAGCCTCCAACTGCAGCAGAGTTAAAGCAATCTTGTAGGTGTTGCAAACAAGCCAGTGCGTCACTGGGGTGCAAGATGCTGGGAAGCTCTGAGCTTGCTTGAAGCCTGGAAAGCCTGATGTTGGTGTCGAATGCTGCTTGGCATGGCTGGGAGCTGGGATGGACCGATACCCTGAAGCATCACTGTAGCCAGCTCTAAGTTCTGGGTCCAGCACATGGATCAAAACCATCCTCTGCAATATGTCAGGCTTGGGGCAGAGTAGCTAGAAACTGCCTGGTGGAAAACATTGACAACCAGATGAAAGTAAGCCACTATGTGCCCAGGTGGCCAAGAGAGCCAGTGGCATCCTGGCCTGCATCAGGAATGGTGTGGTCAGCAGGAGCAGGGAGGTCATTCTGCCCCTGTACTCTGCACTGGTCAGACCACACCTCGAGTACTGCGTTCAGTTCTGGGCCCCCCAGTTTAGGAAGGACACTGAGATGCTCGAGCGTGTCCAGAGAAGGGCGACGAGGCTGGTGAGAGGCCTCGAGCACAAGCCCTACGAGGAGAGGCTGAGGGAGCTGGGATTGTTTAGCCTGGAGAAGAGGAGGCTCAGGGGTGACCTTATTGCTGTCTACAACTACCTGAAGGGTGGTTGTGGCCAGGGGGAGGTTGCTCTCTTCTCTCAGGTGGCCAGCTCCAGAATGAGAGGACACAGCCTCAGGCTGCGCCAGGGGAAATTTCAGCTCGAAGTGAGGAGAAAGTTCTTCACTGAGAGAGTCATTGGGCACTGGAATGGGCTGCCTGGGGAGGTGGTGGAGTCGTCGTCCCTGGGGCAGTTCAAGGCAAGGTTGGATGTGGCACTTGGTGCCATGGTCTAGCCTTGGGCACTGTGGTAAAGGGTTGGACTTGATGATCTGTGAGGTCTCTTCCAACTTTGGTGATACTGTGATACTGTGATACTGTCATAGTTATAGACATTTATTAAATCTCCTCTCAGTCTTCTCCAGATGAAGCAGCCCCAGGTCCCTCAGCCTCTTCTCGTCAGGCGGTGCTCCAGTCCCTGTCCAGCAGATTCCTGTCCCTCTTAAACTGGGGAGCCCCAAACTGAAGGCAGTACTCAAGATGAGGTCTTACCAGGGCAGAGTAGAAGGGGAGGAGAACCTCCCTTGATCTGCTGGATTCACTCTTCTTAATACACCCCAGGACCCCATTTGCCCTCTTGGCTCCCAGGGCACATTGCTGTGCCATGGATGTTCTCCCCCAGCACTCCCAGGGCCCTCTCCTTGGGGCTGCTCTCCAGCAGATCACCTCCCAGCCTATACTGGTGCAGTTTATAATTCCTCCCCAGGTGCAGGACTCTGCACTTGTCCTTGTTGAACCTCATTTGGTTCCTCTTTGCCCAGCTCTCTCTGTCCAAGTCTCATGGAATGCTATGTTGGAAGGGAACCCAAAGGATCATCTGATCCAACCAGATCCTGTGCTTCAGCCAGGTACCAAGGCTTCTGCCTTCTGGAGAAGCAGCAGGGGCTGGTGGGCATTTCCCTCATGAGCAGTAGTTGGGGCTTTTGAGGCAGCATCCCAAGCAGCATGCAGATGGCTCATGCTGGGGCTGCAGCTCTGCTTGGTCTGTCTGAACTGCCTGGTGGTGGTAGTACAGAAGATGTCCACATGCAGAACTGGTCTGTGCTGTGGGCCAGCCTGTTTCCTGGTGTTGCTGTTTTGTCTTCTCCAGCTGTAGCAGGAGGCAGATGTAGTTCCAGCAGCTGACTGGCTCTAGCAGTTTGTGTCTTACCTCCACTATGAGCTGCCTTCAAACTGTTCTGGTCGATAGGAGGCTGTTATCTGAGCTCAGCAAACCGTGATGATCACATCCAAGTGCTGCAACTCAAGCCACCTGGCAGCCTTGGGCTGGATGAAGAAGCTCATTTGCACAGGGTGGTTAATTCTCTGCATGTTTTAATCTCCGTGACCATCTGTGTTCTTGCCCGGCCTGGGGAAACAGGAGCTCATGGGATTTATTCCAGGAGGTAAACATGGAGAGGACTTTATTCTGTGCTTGCTGAAAACTGCCCGGGGTCAGAGCAGGGTAGCCTTGTTAGTTCTGGAAGCAGCCATTCCTGCATCTTCAGGCAAGGGGGCCTTGACAGCATCAGCCTTGTCCTGAAGGCACATCCCATAAAGCTGCAGGGAGAGAGCAGGGCTGAACGGCACTTAGAGAAAATGGCAACCTCTAACTGCTTTCCAGCAGCCAAACACAAACCTGCCTGTGCTGGGCTTGTCTGGCACCTTGAAGGGCTGAGGTCCCTTCAAGAGAGGCTGTGTTGGTCTGAGGTGAGGTTGTGTGCTAAAGCACACTAGAAGCCCTGCTCTAGGTTGTGCCAGGCTCCAGCGTAAGAGCCTCCCCCACCAGTAGTTCCTGCAGTGTCTGTCCTTCTGAAAGCTATGGCTGGAGTTTGAATTTGAACTTCAGAAATTGCTGATGGGACTGAGGTGCTCATATACAGCACCCAAGTTGGGAGGCCAGTACTTACAGAGGGGTTGCAGTAGCATCTCCAGAGAGACCTGTGCAGGCTGCTGCTAGCAGAGAGGAGCTTTTCTGCAGGCTACACCTTGAAGTCTTACAAGGTTTGGGTTCTCACCTTTGTGAGCCTGAGGCTCTGCAACTCCTCACACACCCCCAGCCAGGATCCTGCTGCCTGCAGGCTCTGCACGTGGCACAGGCTCAGGCAGCACCTGCTGAAGGCTCTGTCGAGGAACACCCATCCCACAGGGGCTCTGCGAGCCTGCTGCGGACAACCCAACTCAGAGGGAATGGTCCCTGCCCTGTAATTAAGCTCTCCTCTGCTCCTTTTCACCATGCTAATGGCAGTCTCTGGATTCTGTCTCAAAAGCTGGAGGTGATTTCCCAAGAAAAGAGCCACTCACAAAGAACAATCTCAAATCTCCATCCCTGTCTCACTGGGGTGAAAAGCATGGGCTGGGAAGGCTTTTCACTGACTGCACCCCATGTACTGTAAATTTGTCTGCCACCCTACACCCTAATCTCCTAAGTGAGGAAACCCCTTCCAGACATTCACGCCAGCAGAGCTCGGTGAGATGGGAATGTTCTACCAGCCCCTGGTTGAAGGACCGAAGCTGCCTCTCACAAGAAGAGCTCTCCTTCACTTGCTTGCCAGACTCTTTACATCAATGGTTAATAACACTAAAACCAACCAGTGCTCCAGCTAAGTCCTCTCCTGGCTCGGCAGCTAGGTGGTGCATCCCAAAGGATGCCTGTGGGCTAATTCCCATCTCTTCGATGTGGCAGGATGGCTGCAAAAGAGGTGTGTAGTCTTGTGCTCAGTGTGGTAGAATCATGTTGGAGCTGAGGGATCTAGGGTTGTTCAGCTTGGAGAAGAGGAGGCTGAAGGAGACCTCATTGCTCTCGAAATATCCCTGAGAGGAGGCTGGAGCCAGGTGGGGGTTGGACTCTGCTCCCAGATAACATGTGATAGGATGAGTGGAAATGGACTCAGATTGCACCGGGAACATTCACATTGGACACTAGGAAAAATTTCTTCACCAAAAGGGTACAGACTGTCCAAGGAAGTGGTGGAGTCATCATCCCTGGAGACATTTCAGAGGTGTTTGGATGAGAAGCTTAAGGACGTGGTCTAAGAGTTGTGCACAGGGAGACTCGATGATCTTAAGGTCTTCTCACAGTATCACAGTATCATCAGGGTTGGAAGAGACCCTGCATGCCCTGAGTGCTCCTTGTGTGGAGTGGATCCTAGACCCCCAATGGGGCTGTGCCATGGGGCAACGATTTGGCTGGATTTCGGGTCCCGCAGCTGGCCTCGCTGCGGCTGAGGGCACCGCTGCTCTCTTGAATCTCTTCATTTAGTTAATGATCCTTTTGTTGAGAGGATTAGGGTTTAGAGGCCTCTGGCGGAGCGTTAATTAAATTAGGTCTCTGGGTGTTTTGTTGAGGTTTTCAGGTCCGCTAGAGGGCTCAGCTGGAGCCCTGCGGGGCTGCAGGCACTGGGCTGTGGCCGTCCCCTCGCCAAGTTTGCAGAAGTTATGTAAGGCTGGAGGCGCTGGCGCGGCCCAGAGCAGCGGGCACCGTCCTCAGCCTGCGCGCCGCTCCCGCCTCGGCTCCGGCGGCCACGGCAGCCTGCGTCACCGCTCGCCGTGTTATCGGCCTTCGGTGCTGTCAGGCCAAGGGCTGCTGGCTTTCTTCCCCCCTTCCCTGCATGGTGTTTACACTTCTAAGAAGTGGCTCAACACGAACGTCTGGTTTCACCGTCACTTCTGGGGAGGGTCAGCCACCGCGGCTTGCTTGGCTGAACTCAGTTTGCAGCGCTCGGGTAGGACTCAGGTGTGAGCAGGGTGGCTTTGGGGGGGTGTTCATGTTTAGCTGGAACTGATTATTTAACCAAAGTCTCTTCTCCTTTCTCTTCTATATCCCCGTGATGAATTTTCGTGGCTCACCTGTGTGGTTCACCTGTCTGGCTCATCTCTGGGTAAGTGCCTGCTCCATTAGATTGGGGAGAGGAAAGCTGAGACCTTCACTTGGACTTAAACTGACTTGTTTATTCTGTCTTAAGCTCCGAGGCATTGATTGCTATCAGTCAACAGGATTTATCTCGTGTATGTGTGTGTGTGAAGAGTTGAGATATGGAGAGCACTTAGTATAGCGATTTCCAGGCCAAGTTTATAAGATAAAAAGCCCCCAGCAGTAGTTTCTTTTGCCAGCCTGGGCTGCAGAGCACTGACCCAGCAATAGAAGCACACTAAGTGCCAGTGAGGAACAAGCGAAAGTGAAAATAGCAGAAAGCAATGCTCCCTCGTCTCCCCAGGTGCCTCCCAACAGCTGTTGATGGTAAATCAGGGCTGTGGTTGTATAAGGGACTTTCTGAAGGCTGGAATACAGCACTGGACTGACTTCCCCTCTGCCAGGGGCTTTGTGGGGCACGGAGAGGAGCCTGAGGCCTTTTTTACAGGAGAGAAGGGGAAGTGTTTGTTGTGCATGGAGAAGTGCAGCAGCACTGACATTTCCAGCTCGTGTTCATGGAGATCCTGCTTTGTCCCCGGGGGGGGGGAAATTGTCCTGGTGGAGTGGATTCTTATGGTTCACCAGCAGAGGTTTGGTGCCTCAGCCTGGCTGTGAGCTGCTGTTTGTGTTTTGTAAAGCCTCTCCGAAAGTTATGTGTGCGTGCTCATGGAGCAGCAAAGGAAGGAGTCTATGCTTGGTAAAGCTGGGTGCAGAGTTGCCATTGTGTTGAGGTTAGTATCTCTGGAAACTTAAGAAGTTTTCAGTTGACTTTTGTCAAATTTAAACTGTCCTCCTGCTTAAGCTTTTCCCCTTCCTGTCCATCATCCCTCTTTCATATCCTCTCCAGTCCCAGTAATGGGGAGGACTGAGCATATTTGGAGCTGCTGTGCTCAATGTGCTGACAGTCACTGATGAAAAACTTGAAAGGGGGAAGGCAGAGAAAGGTGTTGGGAACAGATTGCTTTGTTCTGAAACTCCGTGTTACTATATGGTGCCTTGCAGGGTAGGGCAGGAGAAATTAGTCAAATCCAAGCATAAACCTGTTCTTAGACAGAAGTGAAGTACCGTATATGGAAGCTGAGGAGCTGTCTCCTGTTCTGAATGAGCTGTTCATTGCTACGGAGTCTCTCCTGCCTTGAGCAGAGATGCTGAGCTCCCAACTCTACCAAATACCCCACAGTCATCTGTACACAGAAAAAAAACTCCACAAAGAAGGGGTAGCTGGAAGAAGCTCTGGCTGGCAGTGTGCTGGCCAGAAGCTTGTATCTGGAGCAAAAGGCAGATGCTCCCTCATGGGATTGTTGGGAGTGGGTTAGCAGGAGGCACATGCAGCATCTGTAACTCTTTCGGGCTGGCCAGGGTGACCTGGACTAGGTGAGCAGGACCCAGACCTTCCGCTGTTATGCTTGAGTAGACGTTTAGGATGCAGTCACCCATCTGGTTATTGCTGTGTGACAAGTGTCAGGTCAAGAGTGAATTTTCTTCTTGGGGAAGGCTGATCCCCTGAATGACCTCTGGCTTGCTATTCCCAGAGCAGTCTCACTGTGCCTTCTGTGTGTATGAGTGCTTTGCTGTCTTTCAGGTACTAAACAAAGGGTAGAAACTTGCATTTTAATCCTCTTGCTTATTACAGACTTTTGGGGGTTGGATCACAGAGTCCCAGAATCCCAACATGGTGGGAAATAAACATCCCTGGCTTATCTCTTAGATAAACATAAAATACATAGTAGTAGCTTTAGTAAGTGAATCTCTTCTCCTGGCCTGATAAGAGAGTTGGGCATCTGTCCTGAAAGTAACACAGCAGCAGCTTCATGGAGGGATGTGCTGCAGGAAGCTGAGGACAGAAGCCATGAAGGAAAATGCTGAAGGTGCAAGAGGAGCTTGTGATGTTTGAGGTTGTGCTTTTGACCTTTGAGCTAGCATTCATACATGGTGCCATTATTTGAAGCCTGTCTGGAAATCTGAGGTGAAGTTGTGCACGCTGTCTGAAAAAGCATTCAGAGTTGGGGCTGCTGCTGGGCTGCGTCCTACCCTGTGCTGGCATTGGTGATGCTTGGAGCCAAGTGGCTTGGTCTTCAAGCTTACCTGTACCTGAAATTGTTTCTTTCTGCCCTGTAGTTCATGAGTCACCCAGAAGGGCTTTGCATTGTGAAGCTATCAAGCAGCAGTTGTGGTTTCAACTTGGATGTCTGCTCGATTCTTACAGAATTGGAGAATTCCAGCATGGTGAGGGTTGGAAGGGACCTCTGGAGGTCATAAAGTCCAACTGTCCTGCAAAGCAGGATCACCTAGAGTAGGTCATGCAGGCATGCATCCAGATGTGTTTTGAATGCCTTGGAGACAGAGATGCCACAACTGCCCTGGTCCCGTGTTCTGCCACCCTCAACGTGAAGAAGTTTTTCCTTATGTTTTTGTGGAAACTTCTGTGTTCCAATGTGTTTACTCACATGTAGCTCAAAGGGGAAGAACAAATGTCTCCTGCCTTTCCACTTTCCAGTGAGATTTTCTGCTTTGAATCTCTCCTAGAAATGCAGTAGCAGGGTATTTCTCTTGCTCATCTCATCCCTTAGGAGGGGAGACCATCAGGATCTGGCATGGTGCTGAGTTCTGGAGCTGACTTAGCTGCGTGTTTCACTTCAGCTCTTTGTAAGGCAGTGAAGTGGTTCTCCTTGTTGTGTTTAAATTAACAGTGCTGTCTTCTGAATTACCATCTAGTTACATGAAAGCAAAACTCAAAAGCAAGTGAGCTTTCTGCAACTCTTGTTGCATAAGAAAAGCTATTTTAGTCGACCTAACAAGGGATGCTGAAAGCCAGGCTGAGGAGATATGCTTTGCTCCTGGCTCCGGGGCAGCCAGCAGCAGTTGCTACTGTTCTTGGAGGGCCATTCATGCAGCTGCGAGCACTCTTCAAAACTGCTCTTCCTTTGAGCCTCGCTTCCCTTTGACTGGGTGCCTAGTGGAACTCTGCTGTGGAGCCAAATAGTTAGATGGCAGCTTAATGATCATTAGCTGCTTTCTGACACTGTCCTTGGTGAATGCCGGGATGAGATCTAGCCAGTGTTGATCTCAGGGCTGTTCCTGCAGCTCTTGCTCAGGAGATTGCCTTTGTGAACCATGAGGACTTGCAGTCTCCGTGGAACTGGAGAATGTATCAAACTCACAGACTTACATTATCTCAGTAACAAACCTTTTTCAGAGAGTATGATTCTTAACAATTACGTGTAACAATGGCAGTTTGGGTGAAGCTTCCTCCCCTCCCTGCCCTTCCATCCATCCCCACAGCTTCCTGATACAGCTGCTGGTTTTCCCTCTTCCTTTCCCTCAGTTCTTGCCTATAAATCTGAACTACTTTGGGTTTTCTTCATGAACATCATAAGATGACCTGAAATGAGGCCTCAAAATACTTTATTTTGTAAAAATCCAGAGAAAACTGGCAGCAGTGTGATGCTATCCTCTGGGGTTGTGTACTATAGATATTAATCTTTTTGAAACTGGTATACATGACTGCTGGTCTCAAATGTTAATATACTACAGTTCAGCTGAGCTGAGAAGCCTTTTTTTTGGTCCTTTCTTTGCCTTTTAAAAAAAATTTCCGATGTGGAAACGTTAATCAGTTAATCACTGAGCACCTGCAGAAATGCTGCTCTCAGCAGACTTTGGCTGTACTGCATTAGGGGTGGGATCATCTGGAGAAAGGACTTGGGGTATTGAGTCTGATCCAGTTCATAGCTTAAGACATACCCTGCAAGGTCCAAGCAGATGGCAGGTATGGGAAACTGCATGGAACAAGGTGGTGCAGGAGCTTCAGCTCTGCGTTCTGGAAGGAACAAGGTGGCCCATGCTCTGGTTAGAAGTTGTATTTGCTCCTTGTAGCAAATTAATTAAATGAATGTTAGGTCTGAAAAGGTGTCACTCTCAGATGTACAGGTCTGGCTAGGAACCATACATAGAATTCCAGCATGGTAGAGTCTGGAAGAGACCTCTGGAGATCATCTGGTCCAACCCCCTGCTCCAGCAGGGGCACCCACAACAACTTGGCCAGGGTGAGTTGCAAGCTGTCCTGAGGAGATGGAGATGACTCCACAACCTCTGCCTGCTCCAGGACTCTGGCACTCTCACATCAAAGAAGTTTTTCCTTGTTCAGGTAGAACTTCTTGTTTCTCATATTGAGCCCATTGTCCCTTGCCTTGTTGCTGAGTATATTTGAAAAGAATCTAGCCCCATCCTCTTGTCCCCCACCCTTTAGACATTGATCAGCATTGAGAAGAACAATAACAAACTGCTCTCAGTTTTCTAGTGCTCTGCTCGTGGTTTGGGTGGGTTTGCTGGCCAGCCTTTGCTAAGGAAGTGATATGTTGGTATGGACTGAAGGGCTCAACACCATGATTTACTGCAGGGTACTTATCACTCTTAAATAAACCCTGGTCTTGAAACTTCCCTTCCCTGAACCAAAGAGCTCTGAGCATTTTGAAGCCCAGAGATGCTCTTTGCACAGATTGAGAGCCTAACAGCATGAAGTCAGATCTGTGCTTGAGCAGTCCCTTGTGAAAGATTCACCTAAGTGGTGCTTTACTGGGGAGAAGCTGCAGTTCAAAACCCATCTCTCTGTTGAAATAGACCAGAACCTGTCCTCTCTGCAGTTTGGCTCCTCATCCGTGTGAGGAGTAAATCAGACGCTGGCGTCTTTTGTCTGTAGTCCGGCTCTTCTGCCTCCCTGCCCCGGCGCCAATCCTTAGGTGGCACTCACCGCTATTTTTGGGTTGGCTTCAACGAAGGCTGCGTAGCTGAGCTTGTCCCCTGCTGAAGCGACAGCTGTGTCTCTGGCCAAGCTGGCCGTTCGTGTTTGGTTTAGGAGGCTGGTGCAAGGGCTTGAACTTCCTCCTGCTGCCCGAAGGGAGAGGTTTCCAGCAGCATGTCCTGGAATTCCTGAGCGAGGGGCAGGCAGTCAGGCGCTCTCCTCTCCGCAAGCACACGCCTCAGTTTGTAGCTGTGTCTTCACTGCACCAAGGCTGCTGTGGAATGAAAAACTGGGAAATGCTTGAAGTGAGGGAGAGTTCATGACTGTTGGCTCGTTGTCTCTCTTCTGAGGCCTTTTTGCTTGGACCAGTCTGTCTCTCAAGTTGTTTCTGGAGCTCAGGCTCACGCCACAATGATTTTGCCTCTTGCAGAGCCTGCACTGCTTGCATTCACGGCACCACTGCGATCTGTTGTCCAGGCTTGTTTAAGCACTTTCTAGATGCTTAACTGCAGCCACTTGTATATTTAGTACTTCCTACCCATAGTGAAGGGGAAGAGTATTTATCTCTCAGTGTAGAAACACTCCCCCTATCAAAACGTGATCCTGCAGTCTGAAGCTGGCCTCCTCTAATTTTTAAATGGTGCATCTTGGCAGAAATGTGCTTCATACTCTGTATCTGAGCCCTGGAACAAAACTCCCTTTCCAGGGTGCTGTTCTTCCCTACACTGGCATTCAGCCTGGAGAGCTCATGCACCTCTTCATCTATTTTATTCCCCTTTCTTCTTGGAACCAGTCTGCTGTGCTGCAAGACACCAACTCAAGTGAACATCAGCTTCATGCAAATGGAGAAAACCCACAGTGGGAGTTTTTTTCATAAATGTAGTGGGATTTAGGGGTGATAATTCCTGGTGTAGAGACTTAGTTGCCCAGCCATCCCCTCTGCCTTTCCATTTCTTTCCCTAAAAGGCTTCCATGTAAACCAGCCCAGTACCAAAAGGATGTAGTAGCTTGAAAATGGGATTCTTCTACGCATGGGAAAGAACGTGCAGTTTTATTTTGGCAATAATGGCCCTTAAAGAGCACAACCACTGTTGTTAAAACAACCACCAACAAAAAAAATTCCCGGGAAGAAACCACATCATAGAATCACAGAATGGCTTAGGTTGGAAGGGACCTTGGGGGTCATCTACTGCAGCCTCCGTGCCATGGGACATCTCTCAACTAGACTTAGTTGCTCAAGGCCTCATCCAGCCTGACTGTGAACACCTCCAGTAAGGGGCCATCCACAACCTCCCTGGGAAACCTATTCCAGAGTCCCACTACCCTTGTACTGAAGAACTTCTTCCTAAGATCCAGTCTAACCCTGCTTCCCCTCAGCTTCAAACCATTGTCCTGTCTCCAGACACCCTCATGGAATGTCCCTCTCCATCCTTCTGGTAGATTCCCCTCAGGAATTGGAAGCAGCTCTAAAGTCCCCTCAGAATCTTCCCTTCTCCAGGATGAACAGCCTCAGCTCCTTCAGCCTATCCTGATAGGAGAGGTGCTTCCCCTGTGGAGAAGCAGCTTGTATTTGGTAGGACCTGAAGCTACCTGACATGAGGCTGTGATTACAGCAGTACAGTCTCTTGGTCTGTTTAACTATGGAGGGAGCTGCTTGGCACTTTAGTAACTGGCTCGACAAGGAGTCAGTTGTTGGTTTTGGAGAATGCTGTGATGGGTTGATCTGCAGATGTAATCTTTGGTTAAATACTTGACACTGAGCCAGCTGAGTGTGGATGTGCCAGGTAACCTTTGCTGCGCATACAGAGAACCACAGAATCGTCTAGGCTGGAAGAGGCCTTTAGGATCACCAGGGTCCTATCGTTAACCTGACACTACCAAGTCTACTGTTAAACCATGTCTCTCAGCACCACCTCTACACAGCGTTTTAATCTCTCCAGGAATTGGGACTCCACCTGGGCAACCTGTGCCAGGCCTTGATAACCCTGTGTGGAAAGAAGTTGTTCCTCATGTCCAGCCTAAACCTTCCCTGACACAACTTGAGGTTGTTTCCACTTCTCTTGTTGCCAGTTCCTTAGGAGAAGAGACCAACCCCCATGTGCCTGCAACCTTCTTCCAGCAAGTTTTAGAAAACAAAAAGGTCTCCTCTCAGCTTCATCTTCTCCAGGCTGAACACCCCTAGGTCCTTCAGCTGCTCCTCATCAGCCCTGTTCTCCAGACCTTTTGCCAGCTTTGTTGTCCTTCTCTGGACCTGCTCCAGCCTCTCAATATCCTTCCTGCAGTAATGCAGTGCAGTATGTTCTAGTTCTTCATGAAAATACCTTGAGCTGGCAGTTCAGCCTTTCACAGGCTCTTCCTGGCAGTGAGTGCTGCTGTGCCTGCTGCTTCCTGGACTAAGTGGAGGGGTGCGCATGGGAGAAGTGCAGCTTTGGCTGGAGCACTCCTTCCTTCTAGGTAAATAATTTACCTGAAAGCTCTTTGTTCTGGATCAGCATTTTACAGCGGTGCTTGTGAAGTCAGGGAGATTTCGTTTACACCTCATCCTGGCTGCCTGCTCATGGCTGAATGAGCACTGCTGGTGGTGACAGGAACTCTGGGAAGAGGAGCCAAGGGCAGAGGGCCAGGATCTGGCAAAACTGAGCCACCTGCTCTCATCCTACCTAGTTTGCTCTTGTGAAATAGCTATTGCTGCTCTGGAGGGTCTTGCACCTTACCAAATGTGTGAATGTGGCATGGAATTGCCTGCGTCCATTGTATATGCACATATATCTGTGTGAAGTAGACACAACCAGCTTATGGAGAGCAGCAGTGGATAAATGACTCAGTTGACCAGCTTAATTTCTTTGTTTTCTTAGAACCTGACATAATCCTATTTTGCTTCACCTTAAATCTTCCTTGCTTTGGGGGAGGGAGCACTGATACCAGTGCAATGCACAATTCCTTTGTTTAAACTAGGAATTCCTCACAATGAGAAGCTCCTTGGGGTGAAGAGAGCTCTGTGCAGTTTATTGTGTGCCAGCAGTGCTTTAGGCACAGCATTCATCAGCACCAGTGTAAAGTGGGAGCTTTGTTTTACAAAAGGTCCTACCAGCAGTGTGTCCTGTGGGGCCTACAGAGCACTGGACCACTTTACGAAGGATTTTTTTAGTGAAGAGTTTACTTGAGCTGGATTTAATCTACTGTCTGTATGCTCTTAAGATACTAGAGCATGTATGCCTGAGGCTCTTGCTGGCTGTGTGCACTTTAAATGGGAAGAGAGTAGGGTTTGGTGTTGCTCCCTGTGACCCACTTGATCTTCCCTGACTGTGTCCATCAGGATTTGAGCAGTTGCCAAGTGACCTCTCAGCTCTCAAGGAGAAGCTTCTGCCTTAGAGACCATAAACACATGCCTAAAATGAGTATAATTTCTCTCCTTATTCCTATCCAGCAGCCGAATACCAAGAGTCCCAACTTACTGAAATAATTCTCAGTCTCTAATCAACTCTGATGAAGTGATCTAAACCAGCTATAACTGGGAGAGTTCTTTAAATACTTGCAATCCCAGTGTGGGGGGCAAACTGGTTTTATAATGAAGAATGTGAGAAATTTCCATTGTTTCCTGTGGGATTTCAGAGATCACTTTGGGACTGTGTCAGAAGGAAAAGGTCAGAAGCTAAGCCAGTAATTTATAGCTGAGGTGTGGTGGTGCTGTGGTTGGTGTGGCTGTAGTGACAGGACAAGGGGTAACAACTAACTGGAATAAGATGGATTTAGATTAGAAATTCTACCCCATGAAGGTTGTGACACACTGGAAGAGATTGCCCAGAGAACTTGTGGAGGCTCCCAGCCTGGAAGTGTTCAAAGCCAGCTTGGATGAGGCTTTGAGCAATCTGGTCTAGTGGAAGATGTTCCTGCCTGTGTGTGGCAGGAGGTTGGAACTGGATGATCTTTAATGGCCCTTCCAACCCAAACCAGTTGATGCTTCTATGATTTCCATGTGCAGAAGAGTGTTGTTTTGGGTTTTCTCATTATCTTTTCTTCCCTACAAAGGATTGCTTTGGGCTAGGTGTAAACTCCCCTCCCTTAGCAAGGTATTTTCAAGGCACTCTCACTGCACAGACCATGTCTGGTGACTCTTGTTCTTTTGTCCTGCCGTTTGAGCTCTTGGTGGTTTGTTTGGTGTTTGAGGAGTAACAGTGCCCTTCTCCTGCAAGTGGAGTAGCTTGGACTGGTACTCCCTGTGGATAAATGCTTCACATGGGAAATAACGGCTCAGAACACGGGAGCTGCTTCTCTCTGTACTCTGCCGCTGGCAGATGGGGTTGGGGATCATCTGGTGATCTGAGCAGCGTGGGTGACATGCTGTGTGGTGTTAAATCAGTGTTTTGATGCAGAGTTTTTGTTGCCCTGGTCTTTCTTCCATGTAATCTGCAGTGTGCTGTCAACCAGCGTGTGTTTGTTACAGCAAAGCAGAATGGTTTTGTTTGTGTGTTTTACCTAATTGCAAGAAGCTGTTGCCAGCCCTTTGCATCCAAAAAGTTGTGACTTCTTCACTCAGTGATTCTGTCCTCAAAGGCTTTGGATTCTCTTCTGACACAGTCTCTTTCTGGCCCATCTGTGGGTGAGCAGCAGCAAAGGCGGCAGTTATTGTAGTGGGTCAGCACTAAACAGCTGAGCCTCCTCCAATTCACAGCTTGGACTATTAAAGTGTGTTAATTGAGTGCCATGGGGAGTGAAGCCAGAGTTTCACACCATGTTCCACGGGAGTTGCCTATCTCTGGTGTAGAAGCAGTGACTTACAGGCTTCCAGCTTGTGTCTTTGAATCAAATGTGCTTGTTTGAATCCAAGGGAATCACCAGACAGTCCAGATTTTAGGTGAAAATACTTCTCTTTACTGCCATTAAGGAGCTTTTTGTGAGTGATCTCAAGACTGAAACAAGGAGAGAGCTGCCCCATTCAGCGTCTGTTGGCAGAACTGAGTGTCATAGACATATAGAGAAGA
This sequence comes from Pogoniulus pusillus, assembly GCF_015220805.1. Lineage (NCBI taxonomy): Eukaryota > Metazoa > Chordata > Aves > Piciformes > Lybiidae > Pogoniulus > Pogoniulus pusillus. Next base: position 119,583 of record NC_087300.1, on the reverse strand, counting down.
AAGGCTGTGTGGAACATGTTAGTTTTTGTGGAAGATGAGGTTTGTTTGGCTGCCATGTAGCACAAACATCCTTAGGATGTGAGTGGCCATTGCTAGGTCATTATTAGTGAGGGCAGGATGAAGTAATCCGAACCAGGCTGCCCATCAGCCCAGGGTATTGTCTGCAGCTGAAGGATGGTTTCTCTGAATGCAAGCAGAATAATGTGCCTGAGGGCTTCTTGTGAGGCAGAGACGCTTAGGTGCTGCATGTCTTTAAGGGTTGTGTAAATATTTGGGGGGCATTTGGTATCACACAAGATGGTTAGGCTGGGGCATCAACCCTGGAAGGGCTGACAAGCAGCTGGGGAGCGTTTTGGTGCAGAGTCTGTAGCTGGACAGCTCTGGTTGACAAAATAACTCGTTATAATTGGGCTGTAGGTGAGAAGCCAGTCCATGCCGTTATGGGCATGATTTCAACCTGAGGGGCAGGTTGAGCGTGGTGAGGTTGTGCTGGTGCTCCTCTTGCACGTTCACCAGCATGGATGTGGGCGTTTTTGGTTAACCAAGTGCTTGCCATCTCGATTTTCTAACCGACACGAGCCCATGGCTGTATGGTTGTCACATCCTCTGAGCCAGCCCTGGTCGGCTGATGAGGCCTTTGTGTTAAAAAAAATATGAGATCCTCCCAGGCCCTGCCCTGGGTCCTCCCTTCGGAGCTGGGCCACGACTTTCTCCGGCAGACAGCGAGCTATATTTAAAATGTAGGTCACGGCGGGAGGAGAGCGCGGCCCGCTGCACCTCGCCGTTACCGGCAGGCAGGGCCTCTTCTGCCCGCTTAGCACAAGATCCGGGCCACACCAAATAACTGCGGCCCCTTCGTTTCTCCCCCCGCCCACTGCCGGCAGTGGGGAGGGGGGGCTGCGAATAATCCTGTCCGTTCACATCTCCCCTCGCCCACTGCTGGCTGTTGTTCCGCCGGGCTACAGGAAGCGGCCGAGGCGGGGAAGCGCCGCAGTCTCCCAGGGCCCGAGTTCGGCGCCCGCGGGCGGCCCTGGGGGAGGGAACCGGGAGCGGGAGGGGGATGGGGGGGGGAAGCGCTGAGGGGGCGCGCGCTCGCGCGCCCCCCATCTTCTCCAGCCGCCGTTTCCCCTCCACCAGTAGGGAAGCAGCTCTGGCGCCCCGCCCTCTGCTCTCAGCCAATGGGAGCTTACTACAGTGTTGTGGGCGGGGGCGGCACCGTGCTGCGCGGCGCGTTGGGGGCAGAGCGGGCTGGGCGCAGCGGGTGCGGAGCCGGCTAGGTTCAGGAGAGGAGCTGCGCGACCCCGAGGTTGCTGCACCGGGGAGGGGAAGAGCGGTTCAGCTCGTCCCGGCGAGAGGACGGCTGGCACCAGGAGCGGAGGAGGCCTCGAGCGCGCTCTTGGCGGGCGAGTAAATGCTAGCGGGGTGCGGGTGTCTGCGCACCGAGTGTGCGTGTGTTTGAGTGCACGGCATTATCTGTGTGCCCGGTTCTTGCTCGGTGTGTGCGTGTGTGCTACTGGCGCGTCAGGCAGCCTCGGCATGTCCAGGGGTATGTGCACGAGGTCTTTGCACCGTGTATGTGCACCTGATCTCCGCACGCACTGGCTGCGTGTGTTCATGTGTGCATGGTCTGCACAGGTTGTGCATGCACATGTATATGCTTGTGTGTGCCTGGTTTGTGTGCCTATTGTCTGTACACATGCAAAGTGTTCGTGTGTACAAGATGTATCTGCATGCACACATGCGTTCACATGCTGGTAGTCTGTGCAGGGTGTATCTGCATGTGCATGCAGTTGTTCTCGTACATATAGCCTGTGCACGATGTGCCTGTGCACACCTGTGTGCTTGTGTGCATTGTCTGTACAAGCACATGCGTGTGTTCATATGTGCATGGTCTGCACATATGTGTATGTACATAGTCTGTGCATGGTGTGTGTGCAAACGTATGCTCGTCTGTATACAGTCTGCACGATGTGTCTGCACATGCACATATTTGTGTGGTTTGTGGTATGTCTGCACACGTCTGTGTGTGTGTGTAGTCTGCATGTGTTCACAGCCTGCACAGTGTCTGTGCACATGTTCAGGTGTACATGATCTGCACAGTGCATACGTGTTTGTGTGTACGTGGTCTGTGCATAGTGTGTCTGTACACAGATGCTATGTAGGTTCCTGTGTGTATGCAAAGGGTGTGAGTGTACATTTGGGTCTGCACACATATTGTGTGTGTTGTGTGTCTGGGGTGCGTAGTGTCTGTGACTTGTTTGGGGTACATAATGTATGCGATGTATCAGGGGTGCATGGTGTGTCCTAGATGTGCTCTCTAGGACATGTGTGCATGCAGGGTGTGTGTGCATAGTGCATGTGCGTGCACAGGATGTGTGAGCTCACCGTGGAGGTGTCATGGAGATCTAGAAGCTGAAAGGCTGAGGCTTGGCTGGAGGTAGGTTGTGCAGGAGGCCAGAAACAGAAGGGGATAGCGGGATGTGGGACACAGCACCAGGGAGCTGACACTCCGTGTCTTCTCTTTGCTGCGATGATCGGTGCCCAGGGCTGCCAGTGGCCAAGCCAGTGTTCCCATCTCTGCATGGAGTCCACTGTACAGGAGGAGAAGGAAGGAGTTGTGGCAGGGAAGAACTCTGGGCTCAATGAAACGCTGGGACTGCACTTGCCCACCCATGGGATGAATGTGTGTACTATGGTTGGGTGCTTTCGGGTGAAGGCTCTTCTCCTGGCCAAGCATCCTGCTTCCTTCCAAACTTCAGCTGAAGAGAAGACCCCCAGTTTGCTGGGACTTGGTGCTCTCCAGTTAAAGGGGTTTGCCACCAAGCCATGCTTTTATTTTTTATCCAGCAAGGCAGATGGATATAAAAATGAGTTAAAATTGCACCTGGAGCCATCTGTGAGTGTCCACAAGCTGGAGTGCTGTTTCTTGACTGTTTCTTGGGGGATGAGGAGCTGCTCCCTCTTTATGCTCTGAGATGACTGTGTAGGGTTGAGAGGGAGCTGATCTGGGTAGGAACCAGTAGTTCTCCCACCTCTGCATGTGTGGATATTTATTCAAGTGTTGCATGCCCAGCTCTAAAGGGAAAGTTTCTCATAGACTTCAGTTTCTGAGGCAGCCGTTGTGCTGGAAATGGTGGTTCAGTTATAATTCAGTTCCCTGTGTTATAAGTTAAGATGCAGAGAAGCAAAACAAAATCTTATTTCTGAGCAAGAGCATAACCCAAATTTTTGCTTTACTTTTGCTCTTTACATTTAGAAGACTTTCCAAACGTGCTGAGTGTTTGTTTGCCTAAGATGGGTAGGTCTGGAGGGATGGTCTTTTGCTGAATTGATTCTTGTTTCTCAATGAGTTACTGGAGGTAAAAATAACTCCTGTGAGGTGACGGGAGAAGGCCATGTGTGGATGGAGTGCTCTAAGCCTGCTGCTGTTGCTCACAGTGCTGTTCCTTTCCCAGTTAGCTGATGTACGATGTTGCTGCCCTAGATGCTGCTCCCTTGGCTGAAGAGGTTGCTTTGTGGAGAAGGTTGGGTTTTTGGTAATGGCTGGCACAAGTGTATCCTAGTTCATTGAAGGTTCTCCTGCAGTGTTGTGGCTGTTGGTGGGGATGTGATGGTTGTTAAGGGAACTGGGGTCATTGATGGGGGTGTTCTGCTTTTGGTGCATCTATAGTTCCCTGTTGGTGATAATTTGGAGTACAGGTTCTGATGTAAAAGGCAGTGGTGCCCTTTGAGTATCTCTACTAACGTAGTTTTAATAAAGAAGGTGAGGATTTTCTGGGATTCCTGTGGACAAACAGTCTGCTACAGAAGGTAAACATCAGGATAAGCATAGTGCTCCTTGCCTTTAAAACTACAGTAGAGCCTTAAGAAACAGAGCATTGCCATCACCCCTCACCCCGACATAAAGACATGACTTGTGTCCTGTGTCAGATCAGAGGAACGGGAATTGCTTGTGTTCTGCTCGGGTGGCCGCAGCGCAGTTTGAAACAAACCCTTCTCAGGAGAGCATTTGTTGGGAAGGCAGCAGGAGACTCCTGGACACTGCTAGCTGGTGCTAGGGGAGGAAGGAGTCTCTGCGCAGCCTGTTCCAGCACACGGTGTGCTCCCAAAGCCCAGCAGTGCTCTAGACAGTGATGCTCCAAAGCCACAGCTTCTGTCTCCGGTAGCGAGCTGCCAGCTCCCTGCCGCTCTGCTTGAGCAGCTGCGATGTTTTCACTTGACAGCGTTTGATTTTTCAGGATGCGGCAGAACAGATCTCTTCTGACGCCCCATTTGCTGCTTGTTGAGCAAATATTGGGATTGATGGGAAACAGGCTGGTGGATGTGTTGCTTCCCTAGTAAGCAACCACGTTTGCAAATTCATTCATTAAGCGATCAAAGCCTTGCTCTGCCAGGGTAGCTTGCAGGCTTTCAGCCATGGGATGTTGGGATGCTCTGGATGCTTTGATGTGTTGATGGGTGGATGATGGTGCTGGAGATGTGACGTGTAATGTGCTGGGAGAGAGCTGTACATACAGATGGGAGGCAGTGGCTCTGTACTGGGTTTTCATCAGGAGTTATTTAGCATCTCAAAAGAATCTTGGGTTTTTGGGGTCAGTGAGTGAACCTTCATCTCTTCATCCTCAGGGCATCTCATGGAGGTGTTGGCTTTGTGTCAGCAGCATCTGACCAGGATTTTCTCATCAAACACCTTTCCTTGATGGATCCCTTTAAGGAGGGATGTTTGATGAGAGCTTCTTCACTTGGGGGGGACCTTGACAATACCTCTTCTGCTGCAGAGTGGGTTTCAATTCAGCCTCTTACTGCCACATTGCATCATTTCTGGGAAAAAGCTGGAGAAGTTTGTACAGCTCAGAGACGCTGTGGAGCTCTGGGTTCTCTCCAGATGTCCAGGCGAGGGATCACCTGGAACAGAGAAATCTGGCCAGATGCGAAATAGGGCAGATGCTTCCCATCCCACTGCGTAAGCCTGCAGATGTGGAACTCAGTCTGGGCTGTGTTTGTGTGCTCCAGTGGATCTGTCTGGGCTTGTTCTGCTTGCTGAAACTGCTTTTACATTCATGGCAATTAGCTATGATGAATCAGAGGTGTTGGTTTAATAATGCTGAGGGGCCTGCAGCAGCCCTGTGGATGCAGGTTGTTTTCTATCATAAACCTTGTTTTGTGCTTTTAAACTCCACTGCAGATCTCTTGGCTTCTTCCTAACCATGGTTCAGCCCCTGCAACTTCTTGGAGCATTAAGAAACGGCAGATACTGAAATTGTTCAGGCTCAGAGTTGTGTTTTGCTACTGTTGTGTGTCTCTCTGGGGAAGCTCAATGTGAAGCTTTGCATCTCAAGTGGAAATTGCACTCTGGACTTGGTGGTGTTTTGCAATGGTTGTTCTGCTTTCAGGGTGCTTGGCTTCTGCTGTAATCTTGTGTAGATTAAGCAGGCAGCTATATGTAAAGGTTTCACCTCATACTTCTCATCTGCTCTGCTGCTCTGATCTGTGCTATGGTTCCTTAAGTTGCAAAGAACTGTAGGATGTGGCATACCAGGGATTTATCTTTGTGCATCAGATGGATTAGGTTAGAATGTTCATGGCTTGTACTTAATCCAGATTAATATTATTAGTTTCTTTACGCTGGGTGGGTTGTTTACGCTAGCTTGTGTGATGCTGCTAACCTTCTGTACCAAAAGTGAACACTTAGCTGTGTAGACAGAAGGAATCTGCTTTTTAATGAAGCAGTTCCACATAAAGGATAGACGGTGGGGGTTTGGGGTGTGTTTGAAGCCATTTTGCCCTTCCAGGGCACCCTTCTCCAGATTCTGCTGTGTTTCTGATATAGGCCTTTGAACCGATTTCCCATGCCCGCTCGCTTGAGCTGCTCTGCTCAAAGCAAACCTCTGCAGCAGTGGTTTGTGATTTATAATTTATTAAGATGCACAACTCTTAAACATTGTTGATTTTTGGATGGGACCAAGTATTTTCTATCTCCCTGCTCTCGATGCAGAGCTAGGAGGATGTAGGAGGAGGAGCAGCTCTGGGGGATGTGTCTCTTGGCAAGTGAGCTCCATGGCTCATTGTATGGCCGTGATCATTGTGTTGTGTGCTTCCCTTCCATGCGAGTGTTTCTGGAGAGCACTCTATTTGATCTATTGGTAAGGATGAGTGCTGTGGAATGTCAGCCAAGCTTGCCAGTGGGTTCCCATATTCAGTTAATGTCCCAGTAAAACCTGCAACCCAGACTTGAGAAGGAGCCTTTGCTCTACCCAAATTGAGGTCCTCCTCACAGTGATCACTCAAGTTGTACCTATAGGGAAGCACGCCCTGGATGGAGCCCTGCTGATGGGAGCATGGTTTGGAAGCAACAGGAGAAGATTTGGGCTAGTTAGCTCTTTTTGTGAAAAACACAATTCCTTTGAACCTGCGGGTCACTGCTTCTAGGCTGATTATTTCCCCTTCCCCTTCCCCACCCCACGTACTGTGTGTGTGAGATATTTAACTAAAAGCTTTTAATTATCTAACTAAGCGGCTCATGCGGCTTTCTGGTCAAACACTTGGAGGTAGAAGCATGTGGCTGCTGCTGGTCCCACAGCATCTCCTCCTTCTCCTCATGCAAGCACAGACCAGCTTTGTCCTGGGGTGTGAGTGCAGACAGGCTTTCTTCCCCCAGGGCTTGCATATCCCCAAACACAGGAGAAAGCCTCTTGCTGAGTGGGAGCAGCTACGTCCCATTGTATATGGGACTCCAGACTGGAGTTATCCTTGGCTAGTTAAACTGTGCTCCTAAGGCAGGATTAGTAATTCCTGCCCAGGTTCATCTTCCATGCTTCTGTGCAAATGCATCAACAGATCTGGGTTTGCAGTTCACACAGAATCTCAGCATGATGAGGGTTGGAAGGGACCTCTGAAGATCATTGACTGTAACTTCACTGCCAGAGCAGGATCACCTAGAGTCAATCACACAGGAACGTGTCCAGGAGGATTTGGAATGCCTCCAGAGAAGGGAGACTCCACAGCCTCTCTGGGCAGCCTGCTCCAGTGTGCCAGCACCCTCTCAGTGAAAAAGTTTTTCCTTTTGTTTATGGTGAACCTCTTGACTTCCAGTTTGTGTCCATTGCTACCTGTTCTGTCACTGAGAAGAGTCTGGTCCCATCCTCCTGACGTGTATCCTTTGGATATTTATGAGCATTAATGAGTTCTCCCCTCAGTGTTCTCTTCTCCAGGTTAAACAGCCCCAGATCTCTCAGTCTTTTCTCCTAAGGTGGGTGCTTCAGTCCCCTCAGCATACTAGTGGGTCTCTGCTGGACTTTCTCCACCTCCTTGTCCTTCTTGAACTGAGAAGACCAGAACTGGACATAGTATTCCAAATAATGTCTCATTGGGGCAGAACAGAGGGGGAGGAGAACCTCGCTCAACCTCTTGCCCAGTCTTCATGCAGCTCAGGATGCCACTGGGTGCTTGTGAGACAGGACTGGAGGCTTTGGGACAGGTCATGGTGAGTGCTTTGCTTTATCCCTTGGACATGGAGCACAGTGGAACATTTTCTGTTCATTTCTATTCATATTTGTTTATGGGAAGATGAGAGTTTTAAGAGGTGCAGAAGCAGCTCGGGGTGGCATTTTGCTGCCTGACAAAAAGCCTCAAACCTCCAAACAAAACTCCTCTTCTAAATACTGGATTCTGTGTGCAGATGGTTTTCCAGCCCTGTTTCCAAAGAGATATTTCCCAGTGACATCATCTTGAGATGCACATCAACCATTAGGGACAAGAGCTGGTAGGATCCCAAGGGATGCAGCCCCTTGGGTGGACAAAGGAGAAGAGCAGTGGTGAGCTGTAAGCCTCCCTGGCTGAGGGAGACTTCTTGTTCTTCATACAGGTGTGAACAAAGCTGCTCAAAATCCAGGATTAGGCCAAAATTTCCTGCCTTAAGTACCTGTTTTACAGCTCTTGGCCTGGCAGATGTGCAAGATGGAAATTGTGCACTGAAATCTTGTGGGGGAGTTGTTGGTGTGAAGTCAAGAGAAATGTCACCTCACTGACATCTCCATTTGTCCTGCATGAGTGCGTCCCAGTGTCCAGAGGCGGTGAAAATCCATAACGTAAATGTGCCCTGACAGAGGCAGGAGACAGAGGATGTGTTTCCAGGGTTCTTGCAGGAGGAAGGGCTCACAACTTGCAGATGAAAGCAGCAGTTTTAGGGTCCTCAGTTACAAGTACTGGAATCTGAGCAGTGAGAAAGTGGGTGGGGTGAGCACTGGCAACTGTTGTTGGCACCCTTCCAAGGATATCCCTCCTCCCATCCTTTCCTCTTGGGGAGGTACCCTCTATCCTTCCTAGGGATGCATCCTTCCAAGGCAATAGAATTGGTTGGATTGGAAGGGACCTTAAAGATCACCCAGTTCCCTCTAGGGCAACCTGTTCCACTGTCTCACCACCCTCACCATAAAGAACTTCTTCCTTTAATATCCAGTCCGCATCTTCCTTCTTTCTCTATCCTTCTGGGGGATTTACCCTCCCAAGAATATCTCTCCCATGGATGTACCCTCCCAAAGATGTCCTTTCATCCCTCCTTCTTGGAGTGCACCAGTCTCCTTCCATCCCTCCTGGAGTTTGTACTGAGGGTCAATGTAGTATTGTTGCATTTTATCTCCAGCTGTGAAGCTGGCAGCGAATGTGTGCAATGAGGAGCTGGTGAGACTTGGTCCATAAGTACCTGAAGAGCTGTACTGCAAGACTGGGAGCTCAGGCTGCCTGGTCCAGCTGCTGGAAGAACTTTGGGCACATGTTGGCAGTCTCTGGGGCTTGGGGAGGAGACCAGCTGCAGAAGTGACTGTTCTCAGCTGGCTGTTGTATGCTGCTCTAGACAGAAGGGTTTAAAGACCTTCTCCTTACCTCCCCTTCCCCCTCACTTTCATGGAGAGGGGGGAACAGCGAGGAAGAGAAACTGATTTAGGAGGGAAAAAGCAGGCTTAGTAGGTGTTGTTTTCCTTTGGTTTTCATGTGCAGCCAGGCCTCCTGGGGGGTTCAAACACGATGGAAGATTGTGCTTCAGATGCCTGGGTTTGCTGAGCGAATTACACACCTTGGCTGACTGCTCCTCAGAAGCTTCTGAGGAACAATTTCATGTTGCAGAGGCTGAGTGCAGAACAGACCCTGTAGAAGGGGTTTATCTGTGATGGAGCTGGGAGGAGCAGGGGGGTGATTGCCTCAGCACAGGGAGGGTGTGTGGCTGATAGCATTAGGACGAGGTCATATGCTGAGCTCCGACTGCAACAACAGCTGATACTGAGTTCACTGGAGGGAATGGTGTCTGTAGAATTCTTGAGGCTTTGTCGTTGTTTTTGTAACTGCTACTTCCGTTATTTCCCTTCTGTCTACTAGATGTCATCTTCAAAAAACATTTCCTGTATTTATGGGTGGCAGTAGCTGGGTGGTTTACTCCTGCCTGGCTCTGTGCTTCCCTTCCTTCCCCCAGGAAATGGTGGAAAGAGACAGAGTTGGGTGATGCTCTAGCACATGGGAGTTGGACTTAGATGATCCTCAGAGGTCCTTTCCAGCCCATACCATATGTGGTTCTGTTGTGAGATCAGAGCACTGTTGTGCTTGTCCCGCTGCAGGACTTGAGTCCTTGCCCCTTTCTATGGTGTGGTTTGGTGTGCTTCACCCCCACATTGTGAATGAGAACCCAAAGAACTGGTAGTGTCTGACTGCGTTCATCTCCAAGAGTGACCTTTAATGGAAAAACCTTTGATGTGAGGGTGCTGAAGCCCTGGAGCAGGCTGCCCAGAGAGATTGTGGACTCTCCAATCCCTCCTGGCCATTATGGTCCTGGGCAAGCTGCTGTGGGTGCCCTGCTGGAGCAGAGGGGGTTGCCCAGGGAAGTTGGGGATGCTGCCTTCCTGGGGACATTCAGGGCCAGCTTGAATGAGGCCTTGAGTGACCTGTTCTAGGGGAGGTGTCTCTGCCTATGGCAGAGATTTGGAACTGGATGATCTTTGAGGTCCCTTCCAACCTAAACCATTCTATGATTCTGTCTCCAGAGGTCTCTTCTAACCCTCACCACGCTTTTCTACCCTGTTTGCATGCTGCAACAAGTTTTCCCCCCCTAATTTATTTTGAAGCAGTGAGATGCTTTGGGTACCTGGTGTATCCCCCTCAGCTTTGGGGATGCAGAAGAAAACCTTCTTGGTGACATTGTGGTACACTTGATTTCTCCCCTCAAATGATGAATGGCATCTGGGATGCTGCTGGGGAAACCGACATGGGCAGTGTTACTGGGCTTTGCATTTGGCAGCTGCTGCTGTTGGCATATTTAGAACTAAGGACTAACTCTCTTCACCTGACCTGATGGTGACAAATGGTGATGGTCCTTTTGTGAAGGGGTGGTTTGTTAAAAGAAAGACTTCCCACCACATGGTGAATAGAGAGGAGGAGCTCAGGGAAGCTGAATCTATTAGTGTGATGAGCCTGTGTGCCTCTAGAGGCAGGAGTGGGACTAGATAGTGAACACGAGAGATGGCTCAGCAAAGCAAAGAGGCTTGCAATTACAGGGAAATTTGGTGCTTCTTTGTGATGCTTTTCTTGCAGCTTTTTTTCCCCTGTAATTGAACTAGACTCTCCAGCATGAGCATTGCCCTGGGATTGTGCTGGTGGGGGCTGTCCAGGCCAGGTTTGATCCGTGCAGTGCTACTCAGGACAGTCAAGAGATCCAGTCATGTGCATACAGCAGGCTTGTTTTTTCCCTCCTTTTTCTGAGCCAGATGCACATCTGCGTCTCTGCCGGTGATGTGTGGCAGAGAGAGTGCTGGGAGGGCCAGGAGCAGCCCGTGCCAGTGCAGCTGGTGGGAAGCTTTGCAGAGACCTCACGGGTGTCTTGGTGAGGTCTGAGTCTGCTTGCAGTGTTAGCTTTTTCTGCTGGGCTGATGCTGCTGGTGGAAGTGGTTGCACATTAACTATTTCTCATGCTTTCTTACCACAAAGAGGTGTAAATCGCTCAGGTAGCACAGATAGATGAGAACAGCTTCCAGCCCTGGCTTTGCTGTTCCACATTCCACCCCCTGTCAGGGTCTTTTTGAATGAAAACAGAACAGGGAAACAATGAACTTTGCTCTTTTGTTGCATTAACCTAAAAATTAACTGCAGACTGACCATAGCTTGGGCTCTGTTTGAAAACAGTTCAATCTTCTGAAACTGCTGACTGGCAGAAAAACAAGTGATGATCAGTTATACTGATAGGAAAGTTTGATTACTTGTAGCACTTCAGCTTTACCACCTTGGCCTACGTTAAGAACATTTGGTTTTGAACTAGAGTCATGCTGGAGTGGAGTTGCCGCTTCTGAAGTATGAGTTTTGTGGATGAGTCATTTCTGCGTAGTTCTAGGGTTTGCTTGTTTCTATCCCCGTGCTGAATACCCGGATCTGCTTCAGCAGAAACACTCCCATTTTGAGCTGTTTCTTTAAAACAAAAGCCCAAATGGAGCAAAGTCCAAGCCTGTCTGTATTGCTGCAGTTGGAAAACATCATCAGAGCCTTTCTAATGAAGCAAGTTAGGAGCACAGTGCAGAAATGCAGCCAGCTGCATCATAGAATCAACCAGGTTGGAAGAGACCTCCAAGATCATCCAGTCCAACCTATCCCCCAGCCCTATCCAGTCAACTAGACCGTGGCACCGAGTGCCTCATTCAGTCTTTTCTTGAACACCTCCAGGGACTGTGCCTCCACCACCTCCCTGGGCAGCCCATTCCAATGCCAATCACTCTCTCTGTGAAGAACTTCCTCCTAACATCCAGCCTATACTTCCCCCGGCACAACTTGAGACTGTGTCCCCTTGTTCTGTTGCTGGTTGCCTGGGAGAAGAGGCCAACCCTACTTGTCTACAGTGTCCCTTCAGGTAGTTGTAGACAGCAATGAGGTCGCCCCTGAGCCTCCTCTTCTCTCGACATCCCAGTGTAAGCCAAGCCCAGCAGTCGCATGATTCCTTTTCTCTGGAGGAAGCTGCAACTCGGGAATGTGTGTTTGGTCTAGCTTTGTTTTCCCATTTACTGTGTTTTTATCTATTCGCGAAGTGTTTCATGGGTGTAGCCAGGTCAGAGGTGTTTGGGAATGAGGATGAGGCATGTTTCTTGAAAACAACGTGGGAGATCCCCAGGCTTTGCACAAGCTTAAAGGTTGACACCAAGACACAAAAGGATCCAGACCTCTTGGTGCTGGAAGCTCTGAGCTCTTGTGATGGTGCTTTGGGAAATAGTGCTTGAAATTTGTTGCTTTCTTCTAAAGAAAAATCTGCCTTTGTGGCTCCAAGCAATGAATTATAATTGTTTTTAAATGCAAATGGGAAAAAATTGCAGCTTGGAGCAGTGCAGATACTTGATTTTTAACTTGCTAGTTTGTCACGCAGGCAACAAGCCAGTGCGGTACTCAGGATGGTCCCCTACGGCTTTGTGGGCTTGCGGAAGTCATCCATGTGCTCTGCATGGTGACCTTCTGCTCCTTTCATTCAAGGCTGTTAGTGCACAACTGAAACCAGGAGCGTCCATTTATTTTCCCAGAGGAGATACTGGTCCTGGATGCCAGCAGGTTTGAAGCTTCCATCTCTGTACAGTCCAGCCAGCAGCAGCCTTCTGCACAGGGAATGCTGTAATTAATATCAGCTCTTGAGTGCTGAGTAATTTGGAGTAGTAATTGGATGGTAGCTTAAGAGCAGGAGCATGGTTAAATAAACCAAACAGGCTTTGTGGTCATAATGTCAGCAGGTAAAGCACCTGGGGAATGGCAAATCCACATGGTAGTGCTGTGAGCCGGGTGGGTGCTCCAAGGCACACCCAGCCAAATTCTAATGTGCAGAGCAGGAGCAGGTCTTCTGCTTCCCCAGCTGCTAAGAGGGAGCAACACCCCATTAGGCAGATAGATTTTGAGGAATTAGTCAATCAAATGTTCTTGCTGTGCACTTGTTCACTTCTGAGTATTTTTTTGCAGCTTGTTTGGTCTGGGGAGCTGCAGCAAACTCGGGCTGCTGTGTGTGTGTGCACTGATGTCCTTCCTAAAGAGAAGACCAGCTCATTGTGTTTGTTTCTGTCTTTGCTTTGTACTCTTAAGCCATAATTCTTGCTTCAAACTCCACTTTGCCTTCTGGGACTGTCTTTTCTCTGCTCTCCTTTTCCACAGTGCACTGCTCAGAGCATATGTGGCGAGGTGGTGTCTCGGAGCCAGCTGAACCCGATTAGACCTTGTTTGCATGTTCATTATTTTCATCTTACAGAGGAACAGGCAGCCATCTACCTTCAGCCTGTGTATAGATAAAGAGAACCTGAATGAATTGTGATGGAAGTGGTTTGAGAATGTGTTTTTTGAAGGAGCAAAGAGGGTTTGATGTGAGCCACCTGGCTGGGAAGCCTGGGTGAGCTCACCAATGCTTTTTGCTCTCTCCACTCTTTCACCCTGGCCTCATTTGAGGGGTCTTCTCATAGCAGTTTTAGCCTGAACAATGGTATCAACAGAGCTTGCAGAAAAGGGGATTTGTGTGGCATTTCATCCCCTTGTGCTTCGTGAATGTGGATTTCAACAACATTGTTGTGTAGCTCCTGCTGTCAGCGGCTTGCTGAAAAGAGGAGCTCACTCATCTGGTATTGCGCCTCTGGGGCTCGCAGCCGTTTTGTGGCATAATCTGAGCTTGGACTGTCTATTCAGCCTTCAGTACTGGGTGCCAGACAAGACCCAGTAGGTCTTGAGTCCAAACCACTGAGGTTAATACGTTTTTTTTCTTACTTTTCTCTGGAATTTGGTGCATGATAAATAGCTGAGATACCCTGAGTCCTCACGAGTCTGGGGAGCTTTCAGCTGGCTAAAACAGTGTTGCGCCTAATGAGGCTTCACTTGTGCATGAGTCAGTTGCACAACTGGGATTTAAATAGAAAGAAAGGAAAAAATGCAAAGCTTCTCCAAAAACCCATGCACTTATATATGCTGCCTTTGTATTGTTGTGGGTGAGTGTGCACTCACATGTGCATAAATTGGATAGAGTAAGGATTATTCTGAGACCGAACTTGTACAATGCAAGCCTTGGGATGCTGGGTTGTGGGCACAAGAGCCGCAGCTCTCCCAGAAGGCAGCTCCATCTCCCTCGTAACAGGGACACATTTAAGCCAGATGCTTTCTCTTCTCTGCTCATGCTTTATCCTTACTATGGGGAATAGTTTGTCTTGCAGGGCTCTTCATTTGATTTATTCTTTTTCTTTCTGACACTGCAGTGTCAAAAAAGTTGGGAGCTGTTTGCTGTTGTCTTCTCAGCTGGAAGGTGGCTGGCAGCATGTTGACAGTGATGTGGTGGTGGGTATTGACACCCATGATTATATGTCAACACTGGTTGTGGGTATCAGCAGTGGTGGGAGTGGAGAAAGCCGATTTACAGTGTCAAAGGAGTGCCTCTGTTCCCTATCCTCTCTCTGCTTGCCCTTATAGCCAGGCTCTCTTTAATGCCTTTGAGGACATTAAGCTTCTCCTGGTGCTGTGTTTAATGCTGCATGAAAGGGAGAAGATTGAAAAGGCTGCCAGGGGAGGCTGTGAGCAGGTTGGGGAGGAGAGACCTGGGTTACGCCCAGGAATGAGAGGAGATAGGTGGTGGAGTGAGCACAGATCTAGGGCAGCTGAGCAGGAGAGTGGGAGAGATCCCTTTTAGAGTGGACTCCCGGGCAGAGCAATGTTTGGATCACCAGGATTAAACACCCTGGAAAGGAGGGTGCTGTGGTGTGTTGTACAGAAGGTTGACCAAGAGCACCTGTATGATGCTCAGCACTAATCAGTCCTCATAGGGTGCTGAATGGGAAAGGTGAGAGTTGGAGAAGTAGAAAATACCTCTCGAGAATTGCTCAAGTGTGTTCAGCTTCTAAACCTACAAACCTCTTCCTATGCCAGCCCATCAAGTGCAGAGAAGAGGGCAGCAACTGAAAATAGAAGTAATATGAGGGCAATGAGTGTTTCTGACCCCCTCCCTGGAACACAGCTTCCTTTTACTTTCTGTAAGTTGAAGGTGGCACCACTTGTGCACAGTTCCTCCTGGGCGCAAATGATTGCACTGACCATGAGCAAGAGGGTTAAGGCAGGAACTGAGCAGAGGGGACCAGCAAAGACACTGTCTTGGGTCTTCAGCAGCAGAATATAACTCACAATGCCATGTTATCTTCCTTCCCATTTTAAAATCAGTGTTCTTCTTTTCCCCCAAGATGATCTTTAATATCTTGCTCACTGTTTCCCATCATGATAGGACAGGCTGTACACTGAAGCTCCGCTGCTGTGTTCTGGTGAGCCATTAGTGCCTCAGGATGGAGTCTGGGGTGGTGTTCAGAGGCGGAGTGAACAGAGACACCCCGTGGGGTAACAGTGATGGCTCAGTGGGCAGGCAGGAGGTGATAGTGTCATTATTTGGGCTGGGCAGCTGCAGTGGTGGTAATAAAGTGCTCTCTTTGTTTGCTGTCCCAGCAGATGAAAGGGATTGCTGATATCTGAGCAACTGCAGTGAAACAGCAGAGCTACCAAAGGTGATGCACCAAAAGCACCCAGTTAGACACTGGAATGTTGTTCCTGCAGCCCCTGCTAGGTATTGAGAGCGTCACCTGAAACTGCAACTTTTTTTAGTGCAGGATTTTACCAGGAGTTCCCACTCTGCTGCTTCACACGGGTGCCGAGGGCTGCTCAGTGCTGTGGCCAGCTCCTGCTTAAATCTTGCCAAAGAAAAGGTGGTAAGAGTCACAGAATCCTGGAATGGTCCTGGAAGGGACCTTTAGAGGTCATATGGTTCAACCATATGAACAGGGATGGGGTCTCTCTCACCTCTCTGGACAGCCTGGACCACCCTCAAAGTAAAAATTATCTTCCTTCTCTCCAGCTTGAATCTCCCTCTTTTAGTTCAAACTGTCACCTGTCCTGTCACAACAGGCCCTGCTCTGAAGTCTATCCCTAGCTTTCTTTTCAGCCCGTTTAAATCCTGAAAGGCCACCAGAAGGTCTTCCCCCTCCATTATTGAAGGACAATCACTTTTCTGGGCTGTGCGTGAGATAAAACACAGGAAGCCAGGCTGGCACCCAGCATGGTAGGTTGTGTGGGGAAGTTGGCAATTTTGATTCCAAGCCATCTCCAGTGAAAATGGTTGTTTGTGAATGTATTGCATCACATATGTCAATGGATGTAATTAAGGAATGAAGACTGCTGCACACCCCTAATTAAGGGGATTAAAATTGAAAACTGGCTGATTCCACTGTTGGGTGGAAAAAACAAACAGGCAGGCTGATGGTACTACTGAAGCCCTATCAGGTACCAAGAGGAGCAGCTCTGGGGAAGTCACAGCACTGAGCCCCTCCCTAATTGGTGCATAATTAACTGCTGAGCACAGAAGACAGTGTTTAATCACTGCTTCATGCTTCCTCTCATTTGATCTTTGTTTCTGGTGGGGATGAGAGGCTTTCCTTGGCAATGCAGTCTTGAGGATCTCACAATTGTGTCACCCCGTTATCTCTTCTCCCCATTATCATTGCCAGCTGTTGGCTATTGAGGATGGTGAGGTGGGACCTTGTTCCATAGAAGCAGAAGTGAAATGGGTGTGTGAGATGCTGGGCACAGGGCAGGACTTTCAGGCATCTGTGAGGTGCTTTTGTGTGCATGGAGTGGGCAGTGCCTTGCCAAATCTGGGACAGTGAACACTGTGTAATGGAAATATGAGGAAGCTGTACCCAACGTGGGCTTCACAGCCTTGCTGAGAGAAGACTGCTATGCTGTGGGGTGGAGACTGCTGATGAGGATGTGCCACTGATCCTGACACAGTCATCTGCTGTGGTTTGTTTGACTTCAGGCACATGCCACGCAGGTGCAGGGTCCCTGAACGGCTGCGACCAAAGCACCTTCCACTCCTGCTGTGATTTCCCAGGAACCATCTCCTTTGCTCTTCAGCTTGTGAAGCCACCCCAGGCGAAACTTTAGGGTCACTGAGCATCAGCAGCAGGGAATATGGGAAGAAAAACATCCTTCTAGAGGTGGTGTTAAGTGTCCGAGTGTATGAGCAGTGATGCTCTTCTGTAATGCTTGATGCTGCATTATTGGGACAATGTTCTGGGGCCCTGGTGGCGCTTGAGTTTGTCTCATGCAAACTGAGTCAGTCCTTGAGGGTTTGTAAACAGCATCTAGCTTGTGGGTATGAGTACTTGGGAAAACATCTGAATGACTGGTTTGCCTGGGGATTACCTCTGGACCAGGTCTGTTTGAGAACATGGTTGCATTCAGGCTTCAAATGGTGCTGTTTGCCAGCTGCCCTTAGGCTGAGACAGGAGCCTGGATCGGGTCAGAGTCTGAATTATTTCCAAAAGGAACTTTCTGAAGCAGGTGTCTCCCCAACTTCCTCATCTGCATGGTACCAGCAGAAGATGCTTTGCTATTCCTAGTCTGGGGGCAAGGTCAGCATCTGGTTGGGGGGTCTGCATCTTCCATTCCTCATTACTCTGTGCCTTGGGGAGGTACAGCTAGCTGGGAGAGGACTTGTGTTTCTGCAGGCAGGGGATGGAGCCTGTTAAGAGCTGTTAGTATCAAACATCCCCTCTACTTTGTTCCATCAGAATGCACCTGCAGTACTGCATCTGTTTCTGGTGCCCCAACACAACAAGGACATGAAATTGTCCTTCTCGGAGCAGGTGCAGAGGAGGCCACGAAGATGATCAGGGCGCTGGAGAAATCCCTCTGGGGAGAGACTGAGAGAGTTGAGGCTGTTCAGCCTGAAGAGAAGGCTCCAGGTAGACATTAGAGCAGGTCTTTCCAGCCCAACCCATTCTCTGATTTCCAGCTGTCAGTGCTGCAGTGGTGGGCGCTTGGCAGGTGCCAGGCTGTGTGTATGTGCAGGGCTGGTGCTTATCCAGCAGACAGCTCTTCATCAAAGGATTGTGCCGGTCCCTCTGGGTTCTAATTATAGCTTTGGTTTGGAAACAGGCAAAGGGAGAACGTCGAAAGCAAAAAGAGCTTTTACCCCCCTGTGCTTGAAAAACTGTAAGGAAGGCAAATGAGCCCTGTTACGTTAAACCTTGGTTTTAAATGAGGAACAGTGTGAGTAAACACATCTGTGTTCAGGCAGGGAAAACGCAAAGCCTTATGAATTATGCATGGTGAAAAATCCTCCTCTTTGGTGGCTGGAGATCTGTTGCTGTAGAAAGCAGCATGCAGCTGGAGGAAGCAGGCTATTGTCATCTCTGGTACCTCTGTTTTGCTGTCATTGCAGCAAAGTACCCTTGGTATTCCTTCAGACTAAATTCGGGAGGGTGTTGGTCGAGTGAGCTGCTGGGCTGGAGCCTGTGCACCGTTGACGTTGCTCACCTGCTGCACTGCTGCTCCTTGGCACAGATTTCTGGTGCCCACCTCCTCCTGTGGGTGTGAGACTGCTCTTGCTCCCTGCCTCCATAGGAGGCTGGGGGATGGGCCCTCCCGGGGATGCTATCAGCAGAGTGCAGGAGCCAGAGTTGTCAGTGGGGTGGAGATGATTGCTGGGGGTCCCTCCCTTCCTGAGTGAAGCTGGGCAGATACCAGCACCTTCTTCAGAGGAGCGTTTCAGAGCAAGTGTACCCGTGAGGCTGAACTCAGGATGGAGGGCTTGATGTGGTTGAGTGGTTTGGAGGGAAGGCTTCAGCAGGCACGAGGCAATTGAGCAAAGGGTTATTTCTGCCTCAGCTGAAGCAGGGGAAAGGAGCCCCCAAGGATGGCTTCTGCTGCTTGCTACGGGATAGGAAGCAGCACTTGAGCTAAACTGATGATTTGCTTAGTGCTTTTGGCAAGTTAGTGGGAGGATTTCTGAGGATAGATGGGAGGAGCTCCCATGTACTTGGGTTGTAGTGCACTTACTGCTCTATTCAGTCAGGTCATTTTATAAGCCCAGTCTTCAATTTCACATAAATTATTTTGCTTTCAGCAGATGGTGAGCTACTATTTTTGCCCTCATTTAAATAGGAAAGCTGAACGATACCAGGAGATGAAAGAGGGGCATGGTGCTGTGCTGCTGGGTGTGCAGTAGATTATGAGGGCTGGTCTAGTGAGAATTAAATCCGAGTGATTGTAATGTGCCATCTGTGTTGTGTTGGGTGCTTTATTTTTCCCTTGTTGGATGAGGCTCTTCAAGTCTCCTGTTGCCCTCCGGGTGAGGCAGCATTGCTGGCTGAGCAGCAACAGCTCTTTTGTTCAGGATTCAAAGTACCAGCACAAGATGATGCATGTTCATCCTAACAGGGGTTATAAAATGCCAGTGCTAATTATCCCTCAAAGTAACTCCATTAAATGAAATTTGAAAGGTTCTGGTGCTTTATTTTAAGCTTATTTGTATTTCTTATTTTACCATGTTTGGATTCATAGAGTCACAGAATCATTTCATCTTGAAAAAAAACTTTCAGGTCCTCCAGTCCAACCATTCTCTAATAACTCTCCATGGCCCTCAGCACCACATCTCTGCCTCTTTGAAACATCTCCAGGGATAGGGATTCAGCTCCCTCCCTGGACAGCCTGTGCCAGGCTTTGAGAACCCTCTCAGTGGGAAAGTTTCTCTAATGTCCAATGTAAAGCTGCCCTGGTGCCACTTGAGGCCATTTCTTCTCCTGTCACTTCTTATCATATCATAGTATCATAAGGGTTGGAAGAGACCTCACAGATCATCGAGTCCAACCCTTTACCACAGAGCTCAAGGCTAGACCATGGCACCAAGTGCCACGTCCAACCTTGCCTTAAAGTGCCCCAGGGACGGCGACTCCACCACCTCCCCGGGCAGCCCATTCCAGAAGAGCCTAACTCCCACTTGGCTCCAGCCTTTCATGGAGCTGTAGAGTGCAATGAGGTCTCCCCTCAGCCTCCTGCAGGCTGAACACCCTCAGGTCCCTCAGCTGCTCCTCACCAGCCCTGTTCTCCAGACCCTTCACCAGCTACATTGTCCTTCTCTGGACCTACTCCAGCTCCTCGATGCGCTTCTTGGAGTGAGGGACCCAAAACTGAACCCAGTGTTCAAGGTGTGGTCTCGCCAGTGCCCAGTACAGGGGGACAATTTCATACTTTGCTTCCACACCCCCCAGCCACAGCTTTCCTTTTGCTGTTTGTAGTTGTAGTAAAGATCCTGTGCAGGATACGCAGCTCATGTGCAGGTGTGGGGTGAGTCCTGCTTTTGGCAGTTGCAGTTTCCTCCTCTTCCCCACCCACAGACACAGGTCTGCTGCACATGTTGCAGGTTCTCAAGAAGCTGAGTTTTCAGCCTGTGCTCTCTGTTTCAGAGCAGCTCTTGGTGTGGTTGCCCTGGTGAGTCGTGTGCTTTTCACACATATTATGAAACAGGAAGGAGCACAGTTACAAACCCTACTGTGTTGCTGAAACTCATGTTTTGAGGCCTGTTGTTAGCAGAAGTTTCCCTCCTGCTGGAGCAGCAGCATGTGCCGAAGTGGCATGGGTTTGGGTAGAAAGGTCCAGGCAGTTTGTTCCAGCAATGCCACATCTAGTGCTGGGCATCCCCGCCAGACCGTTTGTATTTCTGAGAAATGGAACTTCCTGTGGGCAGGCCCTTGGGTCTCTGAAGTTCAGTTATTGTGTGAGCCATAAATCATTTTCCCCAGCTTGGAGACAGGAATAAGTTAGATTTCATTCAAGGGGGGACAGTCTCAAATTGTGCCAGGGTAAGTATAGGCTGGATATTAGGAAGAAGTTCTTCACAGAGAGAGTGATTTCCCATTGGAATGGGCTGCCCAGGGAGGTGGTGGAGGCACCGTCCCTGGGGGTCTTCAAGAAAAGACTGGATGAGGCACTTAGTGCCATGGTCTAGTTGATTGGTTAGGGCTGGGTGCTAGGTTGGACTGGATGATCTTGGAGGTCTCTTTCAACCTGGCTGATTCTATGATTCTATGGTGACAGGCAGGAGACAGTGACAGATGTCTGTCTACATGTTTGGTGTTTCTCTGAACTGTTGGAACTGGCCACAGAACCAGAGAACCAGTTAGGTTGGAAAAGGCTTTTAAGATAATCAAGTCTAACCACAGCTCAATTACTGTGACCATGAAACAACCCCAAGGAGCAGCATGGTTATTCCCAGAGAACTAACTTTGTGGCTTCCCAGGAGCTCAAGTGCAGGGAAAAAGTTTTTCTGCATCCTTCAAGCTGAGAGTGTTGACAGGGAGAAGTTGGGATCTACTGAGCTACTCCAAGGCTGTGTTTTAGATAAATGATTGGGCAGATGTGCAGGCTGGAAAAGAGAGATGATTTCATTTAGAGGATGGCTGCCTTTTGATGTCTGCTAGAAATTCAACAAGGTCCTGCCCCTGTGGAGGAGTAGCCCCCAGCAGCAGTGTAGATGAGGGGCTGACCTGCTGGAAAGCAGCTCTGCAGAGAAGGATTTGGGAGTGCAGGTGGATAACAAGTTCACCATGAGCCACCAGTGTGCCCTCATAGCCAAGAAGGCAAATGGGCTCTTGGAGAGGAGGAGTTCCGGGAAGAGTCCTGGACACTAAGGCAAGCAGAGGAACTTACCTGTAAAGCAGCACCCAGGAGGTTCCATCTGCACAGGAGGAGAAACTTTGGTGTGAGGGTGCTGGAGCCTGAAGTAGGCTGACCAGAGAGGTTGTGGAGTCTCCTCCACTGGAGAGCTTCCAACACCCCCGGCCATTGTGATTCTGGGCAAGTCGCTGTGGGTGCACCTGCTTGATTAGGTAGGTTGGGCTGGATGATCTCCAGAGGTCCCTTCCAACCTCCACCATGCTGGGATTTTGATTAGGTGTGGATGAAGTGGGGGTGCTGTTGGTGGGAAAGTCGACGTGGACCTCCTTAGGTAGGAGTCTGTTTGTCTTCTCACGTGCTGCTTTGGGTGTGTTTAATGACCTTTATTCCAGACTTCTTCCTGTTGATAAAGTCTTGTCTGCAGCAGGGTACTCTTAACCTTGGGAATGGTTCAGCGAAGTGCTTGAGCTCAGTTCGGAGAAGGTGTTCACTCTGCAATCTCTACTTGGAATCATAGCTAAGTTCTGCTGTGATTTGTTCATTCCATCTCTGCATTAGACTTGTGAAGAGCCTGCCTTTAACTGGCAATTTGTCATCAAACCCTCCTGCTCTACCGGAAAAAAGCAATCAGCATTTAGAAATGTGGCAGCTTAGTGCAGGTGGTGAGCAGCACTGCTTGGGTGCTGCTGCAAAAGCAGAGCATCCTCCTTCAGCATCCTCCTTCAGCATCCAAGGAGCTCCCAAGGCACCTACAGGCTCTGCAGAATTGCTTTGTGAAACAGTGATGGAAGAAACTTTAGTTTAAATAAAAACCTGCTTGTGGTTTGGCTCTCAGCAGAGCTTTCTCCAAACTGAGCTGAAGAGCTTAGATAGGTACCTCTGCTCACGTTGGCTCTGCTGTGGGCTGGGTTGGAAACATCTCCATGCAGCAAAGGTGATTTTGTCACAACAACCCAATCCCTTGGGTATGTTGCATGCTCTCAAGTCTCTTTGCTTTTGGTTGAGAGCCTAATAGGAAACCTTTTCTGAACATTACAAGGGAGAGAACCAGCCATGAAGACACATGGTGCAGAATCATGTTTAGGTCTGCATCCAGTGAGGTCCTGATGCTGGCTGCTGCTATGAAATGTTTATTGGGAAGGGGAGGGCTTAGATATGCCCAGCCCTGCCAAGAGGATCTGACCAGGCTGTGAAGTGGTTCCCAGAGATGGAGGAAAGACACAGAGGCATTTGGTGATCACCTGTGAGACCCACCTTCCTGTGCTGGGAGAGGTCCCTGACTACGTCTTTGAAATGTAAGAATTGTTGGTATTGGAAGAGAGAAAACTACCTCCAGAGGAAGTGTTTGTTTGTGGCCTGTCCCTTCCGTTTACCAAGGCTGATAAGAGCTTGTGTCCTCCCTGCGCTCCTCATCTCAGGAGCCTTGATTCTGCCTTTTTGAGAGCTTGTAGCATGATGTGTTTTGATAATGATTCTTGCAAGTGTATTTGCCCCAAACAAACATTATGGGAGCACTGCAAAGTAGGCTGCTTCTGATGCAGAAGGGAGCTCACTCTTGCGTTGTCATGGAGGGATGGTCTTGCCATGTGTCCATCCTGCTCTTTGCATGCTGAGGCATCAGGAGCTCTGTCCTGGGAGCTAGATATAGCGAATCTGTCCTGTGTCATGGGCTTGGGGTGATGCATGTTTGGCTGTGTGTACTTCACTGCTGTCTGCACTGCCCTGAGGCATAGAATTATAGAATGGTTTAGGTCGTAAGGGACCTCAAAGATCATCCAGTTCCAACCCCCTGCTGTAGGCAGGGGCACCTTCCACTAGAACAGTTCACTCAAGACCTCATCCAACCTAGCCTTGAACACCTCCTGGGAGGGAACACCCACAACCTCCCTGGGCAACCTGTGCCAGAGTCTCACCACCCTCGTTGTAAAGAACCCTTCCTAACTTCTAGTTTGAATCTCCCCTCGTCCAGTTTAAATCCATTACTTCTCATCCTGTCATTACAAAACCTTGTCAATAGTTGTCCTCAGCCTTCCTGTAGGCCCCCTTCAGATACTGGAAGGCATCTCGAGGAGTTTTATAGAATCAAAGACTGGTTTGGGTGGGAAGGGACCTTTCAAGGTCATCCAGTCCAACCCATTGCAGTCATCAGGGACACCTGCAATTAGAGCAAGTTGCTCAGAGCCCCAAACAACCTGACCTGCCATGGTTCAGGGGTTGGGCATCTCCCACTTCTTTGGATAAACTGGGACAGGCACTTAACATTCTCAATGTCAAACATTTCTTACTTCGCTATGAATCTTCCTCTTTTAGTTCAAACCATCACCCTTCGTCCTGTCACAGCAGGCCTTGCTTGACAGTCTGTCACTGAAAGGCCATCAGAAGGTCTCTCTGGAGCTGTCTTTTCTCCAGGCTGAACAACCCAAACTTTCTCAGCCTGGCCTCTCAGCAGGGGGCTTCCAGGCGTTCTAACGTTCCTGTTCTTTGGTTCCTCTCTAACATATCCTGCCTGTGCTGAGGAGCTGGCCCCAGCACTGCAGAGGGTGTCTCAACAGAGAGGAACAGAGGGGCAGAATCCCTTCCCTGCTCCTGCTGCCCACACAGCCCAGGATATGGCTGGGGATAGGCTTGCAGCGCTTGGGGTGCTGGGGGGGTGAAAAGTTGGACATGAACTGGCACCAAGTCCTTCTTCACAGGGCTGCTCTCCAGTTCATTCTGCAGCCTGGATTGATACCAAGAGTTGCCCCAACCCATGTGCAGGACCTTGCCTTTGTGCTTGTTGACCTTCAGGAGGTTCACACAGGCCTGCTCCTCAGGCTTTTGGAGAAGTTTGGAGAGCTGTTGAGACCATGCATTGGCTGCATGGTGGCTGAGGTGACTGCAGTTGGAGCCGTGGGTTGCTAACAGGGCTGGCAGCATCTGTAGAAAGGGTCACAGGAGGAACAGAATCAGCAGCATGAGCCACAGGGCTTAAGTTGTCTGCTGTCTGCAAACGATCACAGCCCCGTGCTCCTGCCCCACATCCCATTAGCTCAGCCTCTTCAGAACCTTCTCTGAACTGAGGTGCAGACCCCATTCAGGCCCTAATACCTTCTTGGCCCCGCCAAACTTGTGGTAATCTCAATCCCACCCCTGCGTGCTGGCAGCCCTCCCTCACCCTGCTGCTGTTTGGATGTCCCAGCGTTCAGAGATCGCTGTGTGGTGTGGTAGCTGTGGTTGGCCAGCCCTTGGCCTATGAACTCTTGTGCCCTGTGTGTGGTTGGGTTTCAGTTGCTTTCCCTTCTTGCCGATGCCCCTGGTTAAGGGGAAAAGGGAATTGAGGGTGATCAGCAGTCACAAAGCTGTCCCCTTCTTGAGGGTGCTGATTGGACCTGTCTGGGTGCTGTGTGAATCCATCATAGCCTTTCATCTGCTTGGACCTTGCCACTTTCTCTTATAGATGAGCTGAAGGAGGAGAACCAGTGTAGTGTGGGTTTCTGCACATCTGTGTGTCTATTTAGCCCAGATCCCTGCCACATCTGGGTTTTGGCAGCATCTTTACCTTGTGATGTCCCTGGTTCATCAGGTGCCTGTACAGGCTATGTGCTCAAGCCTTGTTTCCTCAGTGTGAGCAGAAAGCTGCTCTTGCCAGTGCCACCACCTCTCTGCTGGGTTTGAAGAAACCTAGAGCAGCTCACCAAGGAGAAGAGCATGAGCAGGGCATGAGGCTGTAAACCTGACTGCTGCATGAATCTGGGTTAAAAGAGGCCATGCAACTCATCCCCAAAGCTGGCTGGTGGGGCTGAGTCCGAGTGAAGAGGTTTCAAAGAGTTCAGGGATACTGTCCCAAATCTGACACCACTCTGATGGGAGCACGGACCCTGGGAGTTACCATACCTGCTTTTTCCAGAGTCACAGATTCCCAGGTTATCAGTGTGGTGGGGGTTGGAAGTGACCTCTGGAGATCGTCCAGTCCAATGCCCCTGCTCCAGCAGGGCACCCACAGTAGCTTGCCCAGGATCATAATGGCTAGGAGGGGTTGGAAGCTCTGCAGAGGAGGAGACTCTACAACCTCTCTGGTCAGCCTGCTCCAGGGCTTCAGCACCCTCACACTAAAGAAGTTTCCAAAAGCCTTCCTTACACTAATCCCCTGCAAATCCCCCAAAATCAAACCAAACCAAACTTTGTAAACTCAGAAAATTTGCCTTGCTGGAGAAGTTAGTGCAGTGAAGGACTCTAATGCTGCTGTGTTTCAATCATGGCTTTAGGAATAACATTGAGCATTAAACACAAGGGGTGAATACCTTGGCAAAGGAGGAGATCTTTTCTCTTTCAAATGCTCTGGTTATGTTGGCAGTTAGGGTGAGTTAAAACGGTTGAATGCAGCAGTATGTAGGAGAGTGACGTCTTGAAATGTTTCCTGCTTTTGTGTTGTGGAGCAAACATTTGCACGCTGGGGCTTGGGCCCGGGGCTCGAGAGGCGTCGGATTATGAGCTCTTTGCTCTGTGTAAGCAGTGGCAATTTATTGCTGCAGATGCATGTGATGCAGTGCACAGAGATTAGTTCTATCCTCTCTAAAGCATGATTATTTTGGGTCCTCTTATACCTTAAATAGATATTCTCATGTGATTTCCATCTTTTTGTGTCAACAGCTTGGGCTAAAGTTGAGATAAACATTGCGTCAGCTTAGTTGCACAGGCTCTAAAGAAATCTGCTCGCTCTCGTGGAGATGGTTTGAAGCTTTTTTGGTTTACATTTCTCCAGTGTGCAATGCAAAGATCTCATGAGCCCTGAACCCTGCCTGGCCATGCTGGACTGGTGTTGTGAAGGTCAATGTAGTTAATCACCTCCGTTGAGTCCCACCTGGAGCAGAGCAGCAGTGTAGTCCCTCATGCTTAAATAATTCCTCCTAAAGGGGAATTATGGCGAGGGTCTGTGGCCTCTTCCAGGGATGTTTAGAAGTGAGCATCTGTTAAAATTTGTTGTAACTGTAATTTCTGACTCTTAGGGAGCAGTTTTCTCTTTCCGGTTGTGGTGGTGGCAGCTGTAACACGAGAACCCATTGGAGGTCATCTGTGGCTTTGGCATGGTGTGGTAGGAGGAAGATTATCTGGTCATATGTATGTCTTCATATGGCTGGACTCATTGATCTTAAAGTTCTTTTCCAACCTAAATGATTCTACAGATCTTACGTGCTCTGCTCCTGCAACCAGTGCTGCCAGAGGGAAATGGGAACCTGGAAGAAGAGGGGACCTCAGGACAGCCCTGTGGAACAAGACCTTCTGTTATTTCCTTCTGTTGGCCTGCTTCTGGTTTTTAATAATTTGCTCTTGTCAGTCTCTAGAGACCTGCTGCCAGGGAATTTAGTCATTTGGAGTCAGCAGTATCCAAATAATGGAAGACACATGGGCAAACATGGATGGAGATGCTTCCATCAAAGCAAACTTGTGCAAAATGTGTTTGCTCCTAAGGGAGTTGGCAGGACAGGGCAGCGTGACTGGTGAGTGTGGTGTGTCTGTGTTTCTGGCTGGGTTTGAATAGCTTAATAAAGACTTGAGTGTTGGAGAGCTCTTGACTGAAATATTTTGACCTCTCTTACAGCATTATGACAACAGAGAAAAGTCTAGTGGCAGACACCAACAATTCAGAGCAGCAGCAAGCCAAGGAGGAGGAAGGAGCTGCTGGAACCCAAAAGCAAGAGACTTCCCTGGAGGAGGGGGCTCAGCAGACATCAGAGGGGCAACCCACGGTGGGGCAGAAGCAGACGGCCTCCAACGGCGAGACACCCGCACACGAGGAGCAGAGCAAGAAGGAGCGCCGCACCTACGAGGGCCGCCGCCTCTCCCGCCTCTTCTCCTCCTTCCTCAGGAGACCCAAGTCTCAGGTGTCTGAAGAGGACAAAGACACTGATGCTCCCAAAGAGGTGGGAGATGACCAGAAGGAGGCGGGATTAGGAGCCAGCCCTGGTGAAGACATCCTGGTGAAAGCTCCAATTGCAGCTCCTGAGCCTGAGCTCAAAACTGATCCGTCGCTAGATCTCCATTCCTTGAGCAGTGCAGAGACACAGGTAAAACACCCTGCTCTTGAAAATGTGTCTTCTTAGCCAAAACTATAGAAGCTTCTTGTTTAGGGTCATAAACTTGATCAGAAAAACTCAAGAGAGGGTGGTAAACTTGATCAGAAAAAGCTCTTGTAAGCTCCCTGTGTTCCATTGTGTGCTTCCTACTCCTGCATTCCTGTGTCACATGGTCCTATGGAGTACCTGCTGCTGGAATTGTGCTCACACTTCACAGCGCAACTGAAATGTCCCATGCTGTCTTTACTCTGCTGAGGGATGGGGAAGTTGCAGCAGAATCAGTGATCAGGTTCATAATTCACTTCAGAGCACTTGCTCTTCAGGATCAACTTGCAATGTGCAGAATAAAGGCGCAGGTCCTAGCGTGAGGCAGAGATTGTAACAGAACATGGGTTTGGGAGAGAGTTTCTTTAGCTTCAAGGAGCACAAATGTGGTATTTCAGGACTCGTTGCCTGCTGAGGCTGGGCTGGTGCTGAGCCTGCCAAATACAAATATTTTCTGCTTATGCATCATGTAGACAGGGATTTCTGCGCAGCATTTGGCTGAGCCCAGCTCATGGTAGCTGATATCTGCTTTTTACAGCCAGGGGCAGTTTTTTTGCAGTTTTTAAAGCATGGTAGAAGCAGAGACAGGTAAATCCACCAGGAGACACTCATAGCTGCAGCTGGTTTGTTATTTGGGGGTATTGGGTCTCTGACTCCTTGGGTAATTGCAGCTCTGCTGTTAGCACTGCTGCTGCCTGAAGCTGGAGGAAATTTGGTCAGGCACTGGAACAGGCTGCCCAGGGAGTTGGTGGAGACTGTCCCTGGAGGTGTTCAAGTGCAGATGCCACACTTGGGGACATAATTTAATGGCCATGGTGGTGTTAGGTTGAAGGTTGGACTGAATGATCTCAGAGGTCTAAGAACCAATTCTTGGAGGCTCTATGATTCTATGAAAGGTGGATGCCCTTTCTCCTGAGATAAACATTCCATACGGCCCAGCCAGCTTGTGCGTTGCTGGAGTTGTAGCACGTCTGTGTGAAATCAGGATTGCTCACCTGCTGTGTAAAGTTTAAAAGGGCTTCAGAGGGGTACTTCTGTCTGCAAGCTCTGACTTCTGGATCAGTATTTCACCAGTTAGAGCATTGCCAGCTGCAGGCAGTAATTGTAAATCCACCTTCTTAAAATTAAGTGCTGTGGAGAAGGTTCTCTCTAACACATTGTTCTTTCTTTGTCCGAATTTTGGAGCTTGTGAAAACCATGAGATGGACTCTGCTCATGTGTCTGGGGGTTGGAATTAGCAGAATGGGGAGGAGCTGGACATTTTCATAGAATTTCAGCACAGGGATTGTATCTCCAGAGGAGGGGCATGAAGATGATCAGAGGGCTGGACACATCTCCTATAGGGATAGGCTGAGAGCATTGAGGTTGTTTAGCCTAGAGAAGAAAAGGCTCCAAGGAGATCTTGGAGCAGTCTTTCTGTACCTGAAGGGGGCTACAAGAAAGCTGGAGAGGGATTTTTGACAAGGGTTCACAGTGAAAAGATGAAAGGGAATGGATTGAAGCCTGAGAAGGGAAGATTGAAACTGGAGATGAGGAAGAAATTCTTGATAGTGAGGGCGGGCAGGCGCTGAACAAGTTGCCCAGGGAGGTTTTAGATGTCCCCTTTCTGGAGGTGTTCAAGGCCAGGCTGGATGAGGCCTTGAGCAGCCTGCTCTAATGGGAGGTGTCTCTGCCCATGGCAGGGTGTTGGAACTGGATGAGCTTTAAGGTCCCTTCCAACTCAAACCATTCCATGAATTATGAATAAAATCCACTATTTTTTCATTTAACTTTGTCTTACGGCCTCTGAGCACATGTGAGTCTGCACCCACAGCTTTCCTTCACTGTGGGCTCTTTGCTCCATGTGAAGCATTTGTGCTAGTTCTTTAGGTTCTTATTTTAGATCACTGTCAGTGGCTTTGTGAACTGTGACACTCGGCAGATATTTCTGCTGTGAAAGCGTTTGTGAGGTGCTGCCTCTGATATATGCTGACCGACAGGAATTAGGAGCTTTGACTGATTCCCTGCTCCCGATTGTCCCAGCCCTGCCGGAGCAGAAGTCAGCAGCTTGTGGACATTATTTAGTTTTTAAATACCTCCCCACAGTTGTGCCTGGGTGTGATTTCATGAGATGCGATGGGCTGAAAAGACAGGGTTTTGCTCTTCCTCTGCTCCTGCTGCATCAAGCCACTTGCAGCATTTGTCAGAGTCTGCCATGAACTCATTTAACCTGCTGAAATGGCAGTGGAAAAAAAACAACCCAGCTTTCTTATTCCTCCTGTCCCCAAAATGTGTCTTGTTCTCCTATCTTAGTGGATTAAACTGGCTGGGGAACTGCCTTAGTATCATAGAATCAACCAGGTTGGAAGAGACCTCCAAGATCATCCAGTCCAACCTAGCACCCAGCCCTATCCAGTCAACCAGACCATGGCACTAAGTGCCTCATCCAGTCTTTTCTTGAACACCTCCAGGGACGGTGCCTCCACCACCTCCCTGGGCAGCCCATTCCAATGCCAATCACTTTCTCTGTGAAGAACTTCCTCCTAACATCCAGCCTATACTTCCCCCGGCACAACTTGAGACTGTGTCCCCTTGTTCTGTTGCTGGTTGCCTGGGAGAAGAGGCCAACCCTACCTGTCTACAGTGTCCCTTCAGGTAGTTGTAGACAACAATGAGGTTGCCCCTGAGCCTCCTCTCTCTAGGCTAAACAACCCCAGCTCCCACAGCCTCTCCTCACAGGGTTTGTGCTCCAGGCCCCTCACCAGCTTCATCGCCCTTCTCTGGACACCTTCCAGCACCTCAACATCTCTCTTGAATTGAGGAGCCCAGAACTGGACACAGTACTCAAGGTGTGGCCTGACCAGTGCTGAGTACAGGAGCAGAATAACCTCCCTTGTCCTACTGGCCACACTGTTCCTGATGCAGGCCAGGATGCCATTGGCTCTCTTGGCCACCTGGGCACACTGCTGGCTCATCTTCAGCCTACTATCTACCAGTACCCCCAGGTCACTTTCCTCTTGGCTGCTTTCCAGCCACTCAGTCCCCAGCCTGTAGTGCTGCTTGGGGTTGTTGTGGCCAAAGTGCAGAACCCTGCACTTGGCCTTGTTAAATGTCATCCCGTTGACCTCTGCCCACCCATCCAGCCTGTCCAGGTCCCTCTGCAGGGCTCTCCTACCTTCCAGCAGATCAACACCTGCTCCTAGCTTGGTGTCATCTGCAAACTTACTGATGCTGGACTCAATCCCCTCGTCCAGGTCATCAATAAAGATATTGAACAGGACTGGGCCCAGCACTGATCCTTGGGGAGCACCACTAGTGACTGGCTGCCAACTGGATCACAGTATCACAGTATCATCAGGGCTGGAAGAGACCTCACAGATCATCAAGTCCAACCCTCCACCACAGAGCCCAAGGCTAGACCATGGCACCAAGTGCCACATCCAACCCTGCCCTGAACAGCCCCAGGGACGGCAACTCCACTACCTCCCCGGGCAGCCCATTCCAGTGTCCAGTGACTCTCTCAGTGAAGAACTTTCTCCTCACCTAGAGCCTAAATTTCCCCTGGCGCAGCCCGAGGCTGTGTCCTCTCGTTCTGGTGCTGGCCACCTGAGAGAAGAGAGCAACCTCCCCCTGGCCACAACCACCCCTCAGGTAGTTGTAGACAGCAATAAGGTCACCTCTGAGCCTACTCTTCTCCAGACTAAACAATCCCAGCTCCCTCAGCCTCTCCTCGTAGGGCTGTGCTCGAGGCCTCTCCCCAGCCTCGTCACCCTTCTCTGGACACGCTCAAGCATTTCGATGTCCCTTCTAAACTGGGGGGCCCAGAACTGAACACAGATGTGGCACCATTCACCACCACTCTCTGGGCTCTGCCATCCAGCCAGTTCTTGATCCAGCACAGAGTGAATCTGTCCAAACCATAAGCTGCCAGCTTGGCTAGGAGCTTCTCGTGGCAGACAGTGTCAAAGGCTTTGCTGAAGTCCAAGTAGACTACATCCACAGCCTGCCCCACATTCACCAGGCAGGTAACCTGATCATAAAAGGAGATAAGGTTGGTGAGACAGGACCTGCCCTTCCTAAACCCATGCTGGCTGGGCCTGATCCCTTGGCCATCCTGTAGGTGCTTTGTGATGGCACTCAAGATGACCTGTTCCATGACCTTGCCTGGCACTGAGGTCAGGCTGACAGGTCTGTAGTTTTCTGGCTCCTCCTTACAACCCTTCTTGTGGATGGCATCACATTGGCAGCTTCCAGTCTTCAGGGACCTCTCCAGTGAGCCAGGACTGCTGATAAATGATGGAGAGTGGCTTGGCCAGCTCAGCTGCCAGCTCTCTCAGCACCCTGGGATGGATCCTATCCGGTCCCATGGACTTGTGAGGATCCAAATGACACAGCAGGTCCCTTAC
The DNA here is from genome assembly GCF_015220805.1 of Pogoniulus pusillus. Taxonomy (NCBI): domain Eukaryota; kingdom Metazoa; phylum Chordata; class Aves; order Piciformes; family Lybiidae; genus Pogoniulus; species Pogoniulus pusillus. Next base: position 87,629 of record NC_087300.1, on the reverse strand, counting down.
TGCTTCCTCATGGATTAGAGGGGGACTGTGCTGGTCCCTGCCTCCATCCGCCACTTCAGGAGTCCAGCTGTCCTGGAGACAACCTGTCCCACTATTGAAGATTGAGGCAAAGAAGGTGTTAAGTACCTCTGCCTTTTCCTCATCCTTTGTCACTATGTTCCCCTCTCTATCTAATAAGGACTGGAGGTTGTCCTTGGCCCTTCTCTGCCATTCAGATATTTAAAGAAACATTTTTTATTTTCCTTGACAGCTGTGGCCAGCCTAAGCTCCAAATGGGCTTTGGCCTCTTTAATTTTTCCTCTACAAGACCTAGCAACTTCCTTGAACTTTTCCTGGGACACCTCCCCTCTTTTCCAAAGGTGATATACTCTCTGTTTTGTCTTTAATTCCTTCAGCAGCTCCCTGCCCATACAGTCTGGCTGCCTCCCTCCTTGGCTCATCTGCTGGCTCAATGGCACAGCTGCTCCTGTGCCTGCAGGAGTTCTCTCTTGAAGCAGGTCCAACCTTCCTGGACCCCTTTGTTTCCAAGGGCTTTTTCCCAAGGAACTGTCTGAGTTAGTTCCTTAAATAGGCCGCAGTATGCCCTTCAGAAATCCAGCGTGGAGGTTCTGTTGATGCCCCTCCTGGTTTCTCCATGTTTCATGGTCATGGTTTCTCTATAATTTCATGGTCACTGGACCCCAGGCAGCCTCCAACCACCACATCCCCCACCAGCCTCTCTCTATTTGTGAGCAGCAGGTCAAGCAGGGCTGCCCCCCTGGTAGGCTCACGTAACAGCTGGGATAAGAAGTTGTCATCCACACATTCTAGAAACCTTCTAGACTGCCTCCTCTCTGCAGTGTTTAAGTCCCAGCAGATGTCTGGTAGGTTAAAGTCACCCAGCAGAACAAGGGCAGGTGATCTTGAGGCAGCCTCCAGTTGTTTAAAGAGTAATAAATCAGCCTCTTCTTCCTGATTGGGTGGTCTATAACAGACTCCAACCAGGATATTGGTCTTGTTGGCCGTCCCCTTGATTCTCACCCATAATGACGCAACTTGATCATCCTTGATTTCTACCCCCATGACATCCAGAGCATCCCTAATATACAGAGCCACTCCTCCACCTCTTCTCCCTTGCCTGTCTCTCCTGAAGAGTCTGTAGCCATTGATTACAGCACTCCAATCATGTGAGCCATCCCACCACGTTTCAGTGATGGTGGCAACATTGTAGTTTTCCTTCATCACCAAAGCTTCCAGCTCCTCTTGTTTGTTAGCCATACTGCGTGCATTAGTGTACATGCACTTCAGCTGGGCTGCTGCTTTTACCCCTATCTCTAGCCTACTGTCCTCAGTTTCCTTTGATTTATGCCTTAGTAGGCAAAAGGAGAGCTGACCTGGAATGGGGAGTATCTCCCACCTTGCTGGACAGCTGGGGACAGGTTCTCAGCAGCCTCAATGTCAAACATTTATGACACTCCTGGGGTGGGATCCCAGCCCTGCAGTGCACCTATGCAATGCTTGTTTCATCTGATGGTTTTTGTTTTTTGATTGACATATCTAAACTTGGCTGATTTGGGGGTTTCAGCCTGCACAGGAGGAGAGGAGGGAAGACCAGGAGCCTGAGAGCAAACACCTTGGAGGCAAGGAAGGAGAGGAAGCAAAGGAGGAGTGCACCAAACCAGAGCTGAAACAAGAGACTCTGGAGACCAAAGCAGAGAAGGATTTGAAAGCTGCCCAGAAAACAGTAAAAAAACACAGAAACATGTACTGCAAAATTGTCTTGCTGGATGACACCATTTTTGAGTGCTCCGTGGATGTAAGTACTTTGGGGATTTGTTCCTGCTTCTCCTCTTTTCCCTCTTCTTTCTTCTCCCCTTGAAAAATCACCACAAACATGATTTAATAGGGGCCTAATTTGCTGCCAGTGAATTACATGACAGACTTTACTGCAGAACAGTCTTGCTGTAAGCTGTAACAACTTCTTTAGTGTGTTAGAGAAGTCTCTGGGTGCTAGAAATAATTTTTATTTTAATGCTCTACAATTTCCAGAGTACTTTGTTTTGTAAAGCAGGGGCAACTTAAACAATTAAGTTGTCTTGCTTTCTGTTCATCATCTCTCTCGTTTATATCCCAGGCTAGAGTTTAGGTTTTGGTGGTGGGTTGGGACAGTATAAGTATCTTTTGCCCCTTTCCTTTGAGTAAAATGGGTTGTCAGGTTGATTTGTGCTTTTCTATTCACCCAAGGTACCTTTGGCTGTCAGGCTGCTGGCTAGCATAACTCCTGGAGCTGGAATGTAGAGAGGAAGGCGCTCTGTTTAGTCTGCAGTCGGATATATTTGCAGCAAGCAATTCAAAACTATTGTGTTGACTTACGGCCCTGCAAACCTCCTCATCTGAGAGGTTTTATTTTCTGCATTCTCTCCGAGGGCTCTCTTGCTGTCAGGGCAATGAAAAGCTTACAGAAATCCCCATTTCAGTATTGGAGGACTTGTTTGGAATATCAACAATCTGGTACTTAACCGTTTGAGCATACTCTCATCAGCTTGTTTTTCCCCAGTCCTGCTGGCTAAGTGGGCCAGGAGAGGGTATGTGGCACAGGGTTCCTTGGGAAAGCTGTTACCTCAGGTGATCCTGGGCAAGTAGGTCACTGCCAGCTGTTTGTGTAATGTGGCTACTGCCTGGGATCAGCTTCCAACACTGCCTGCTTCTTGCTGGGGGCTTTGCCTGCAGCCCCCCAAAGGTTCACTAAAATGTTTGATGTTTGCTGCAACAGTACCTGCAGATACTGGCAGGCTGCAGGAACGCTCTTGGTGGCACAGCTGGTAGTGTTGTGGTCGGTCCTGACTGGAGCAGGCTGTTAGAAATTTAACATCTCAGCTGAAAGAGAGGAGATTTAGGTGAAGATTAGGAAGAAATTGTTTATAGTGAGGATGGTGTGACACTGGAACAGGTTGCCGTTCTGTGGGCAGAGACACCTCCCACTAGACCAGGTTGCTCAAGGCTCCATCCAACCTGGCCTATATTTTCAGGGAGGAGACATCCACAACTTCCCTTCCTTCACTCTAGTCTGGGTCTCCCTCTCTGAGTTCAAACCATCACCCTTTGTCCTGTCACAGCAGATCTTGCTCCAGCGTCTGTCCCCAGCTTTCTGAGCACTGAAAGGCCACCAGAAGTTGTTTCCACTGAGGACCTTAGAGCTGTAGGGCTGCAATAAAACAGGGCTATGCTCTTGTCTCAGTTGACATGCAAATGTGCCTGCAAGGAGCAGCCCAGGCACAAGCCCTGCATTAGTGAAGCTTCTTTGGCATCACCAGAGCCATGCTTCCTTTTCTGCAGAGGCTCCAACAGAACGAGCTGCTCCTGATTACCATAGTTCTGTGCCTCAGGGTTGTTTTCCTTTATGCTTTTGGACTAAATCAGTATCTGTTCTCAGGGCTGTTCACCTCTGCAAGATGTGGGCAAAAAGAAAGCAGAGGTAGGAATGCTCAGAGTGTGTTTATCAATGGAATTAGTTGTTTGCTCAGCAGCTAAACCAGGTTGCCCACAGAACACTGTGTTGTAGCAGCAGTTTAATACCCTGATCCAATCATCTCCCATTGCCTGTCAGCCTGGAGCTGGGAGATACTGGTGTGGTAGATATGGTTTGGGAGGGGAAATCTATACAAATCCTTGGTGTTTGTGGAGTCGTGTTGAGGGCCTCAGGTTAGGAGGGCTTCAGCCATGGAGCTGGTGGTAGCCAGGAAGACTCACTGCAGTTCCCCAGTTTGAATTTTTACACCTGCTGCTCTTTCTTGTAAGGGATGATCAGAACAGCTAGGAGTTCTAATCTTGGGCTACTGGGGACTTTTCTCCCTTCCTGGCAATGCATGGTGTGGTTTGATAACATCCTCTTTCTCCCCTGTCCCAGGAATGAGGACAAGCAACAAGCAGCCTATCCTACAGAATTTCTTTTGTATGTTTACAGAAGCACGCCAAGGGACAGGATCTACTTAAAAAAGTCTGTGACCACCTCAATCTCCTGGAAGAAGACTACTTTGGCTTGGCCATATGGGACACACCACCCTCCAGGGTAAGCAGCTGCACTTGCCTGTGTTCTGCACCCAGGTGGGTTCAGCTCTTTTGAAGGATCATCTTCCCTGGGGAGGATGTGGTGCATAAGCTCCTCTTAAAACTCGTTTTTCTGCCCTCTCAAAAGCAGAGGCAGAAATACTGAAGAGATGACTACAGGAGTGTGGATTTTAGGAAAAAAGTGATGTAATCTTGGATCTTCACCTGGAGAAAAGCAATTATTTTAGCTTACTCACTCTAGAAAAGCAGCAGGTTATTTATTTGGGATTTCAATAAGAGGTCTGCTCTTAAGCTTAGAAAGATGAGTCTGAATGTGAACACTGCAGGGGGATTTCACCGTCCTGGAGCCTGTGTTCACCAAACTGAGCAGGAGTGAAAGCTGGCTGCCCTGGCTCTGGTGTCATTATCTGTAAGGTTGGGGGCCATCCAGAGCAGTTCGCAGTGGAGGCTTTACCCAGTGAAAGAACACACGTGACTTCTCATACCAAAACTCATGTGGTTTCAGTTTAAGGTCTTTGTTTGGTTAGACTTGAGCAGTGCCTTTTCTTTTAACCTCCTGGTTGTGCCTTAGCTTGAGCAGCTCCTTGAGTTAAAATGTGCTAAATTGAAATTAAAGACCCTCTTATGTCCTTTAGACCAGGTACCTGGATTCACAGTGTGACTATCCCCACGCTTCACCTCCAGCAGTCACTTGTGGGCCAGATAACTGTGGCTGAGAGACATTTGTCATTAAACACTTAATAATTGCAAAGTTAATTTTCAGTACACAGGGAAAAGAACACCCTTCTGCTCTCTGCAGGTAGAGCTCTGTCCTGGGTTTGTTCTCGTGTCTCTGTCGTCTTGCTGTTTCCTTGTATGTGAAAGTTGCTTCCACGCAGAGAAGTAGGCTCTGCAAACTCCCTGGGCAGCCTGTTCCAGTGCTCTGTCACCCTCACAGAAGGGTGGATGGAACTTCCTGGGTTCTTGAGTTCATACAATTCTTTGACTGGAACAGGCCTTTACAGTCATTGAGTACCATCACTGTTTATGGAATAAACCTTCCTGGGGACAGCCATTTTCCTAGATGAGAGTGGCAGAGAGTGACAGTTGGAGTAGGAGATGGTGACAGTGGATAGAGCATCTGGTCAGCACTGAAGGAGGTCAGTGCTCATGCTGCTCTGAAAGGAGGGATTGTTTCCTGCTGATCTGTGACACAGTGTGGGTAAAAACGCTCTTAATTGCTATGCACTTCATTGCCCACTGGATTAGGCCAAGCGTGTGCCCAGGATGCACGACTGCTCCCCCCAACACCCAGCCCTCAGCCCTACAGGAAGGAGCAGTCATGGCAGCAGCATGGGCATAATGATGCTGTGCTTAAACCAGTGGCCCTGAAAAGGCAGAAAGTGGCATGACTACCGTCCAGTGGATTTTGTGTCTCCAGTTTTATAGGTTAGAGGGACAAGCATATAAAAAGATAACATTAAATGTAAGTATGACTGTCTCCCTGACATGAAGGTACGTGTCCTTCTGGTCAAGACAGATTAGCTCGGAGGATTCAGTGTGGTAATTCTTTCACCTCAGGAGACCTGGATATCCAAATCCCGTTCAGGGCTTGTTAGTACTGTGCTGTCCCCTTCAGCAAGGCAGTCCCTGGCCTTTGCAAAGGTAAAGATTCAGACCCAGCGTGCTGGGAGTTGCTCAGACAGGGCTGGTAAAGCAGGAGCTGTTTTTGAGACTTGCAATGCACTGTGAGGCTATTCAGCCTGTAGAAGAGAAGGCTCCAAGGAGATCTTACAGCAGCCTCCAGTACCTGAGGGGAGCTACAGGAGAGCTGGGAGGGACTTTTAACAAAGGCTTGTAGTGACAGGACAGTGGATTGAAGCTGGAAGAGGGCAGATGGAAACTGGACATGGGAGATGAGGAAGAAATTCTTGACAGTGAGAGTGAGAAGACACTGGCACAGGTTGCCCAGAGAGGCTGTGGATGTCCCCTGCCTGGAGGTGTTCAAGGCCTTGAGCAATCTGGGCTACTGGGAGATGTCCCTGCCCATGGCATGGGGCTGGAACTGGATGATTTTTGAGATCACTACCAACACAACCATTCTATGAGTCATCCCACAAAGTCCCAAATTACAGAGGTGGGGGGGGAAGGGATATATTTCTAAGTTAGTAGATGAGATGATTACTAGAAACTTGAGTCACGCTTAAAGGAGATGAAGTTTATGTCTTATGTGGTGTAAAAGATTACAAGTTTCCCCAGTGGTGGGATGTTTTCCCTCCTATTTCAGTGATTAGGTCGTTAAAACCTAGCACTAACAATAGAAAGTCTCGGCAATCTTTGTATGGAGGCAGAGTGACCGAAGTTAAAGAAGACATCTGATTTGCCTGTTTTCAGGGATTCTGGAGGAAAAATAAATGTTGCACAAGTGGCTTTCAGAGTTGTGTGTGTGGTTATGACTCTACCTGCTGCTATGTGCTTGCAGCCCTAATATGCTGATTTTTTTCCTCCTGTTCTTCATGCCTCCTCTGTGAGTATCTGATAGGTGAAGGATTGGAAATTCACCCACTGAGACCACAGATTGGAGTAAAAGTTGTGGAAAATGCCCTGTCTCCAGTTTCTGTGGCTGTGTTAGTGTCTTGTCACATTTTAAGCAATTTACAGTTTTCTGTGGTGTGCCTGAAACACCTGTTAAACTGTGAATGTTTTTATCCTCTCACAGACATGGCTGGATCCTGCTAAAGAAATCAAAAAACAGATTCACGGTAAGTAGATGGAATTTATCTGGTGGGAGTGTGTGGTTTGGTGCTGTTCCCTAAATGAGTGTGGCTTCAGTGCATGATCTGGGGGGCCCAGGGATGAGTGAGAGTTCCTCTGCACATATCTGGCAGGGTTCAGTGATGCTCTAGATTTAGGAGAAAACACCATTCCTCTGGGAAAACAGCCTGGGGTGTGTTTGTCCTGAGCAGCCCCATGCTGTTCTTGCTGCCATGCGATGCTGAAGTGGGAGATCTGCTCCCTGTTAGAGAATGGGAAAATGGGTGCCAGTGGGAGTTGTTTAAATCTCAAAGCGTACTGGGAGAGCCTGACCACAACTGAACGGACTCTGAGGATGCTCTGGTGGCCAGACAGGAGTACTGGAGTCATAAATGGCTCAGGTGCCATCAGGGCAAATACAGATGCTCTCCAAAGTTGGGTTTTAAGGTCTGCTTGCACTGAATTAGTTCAAGATGAGGGCAGTGGCAAAGTTAAGTAGATTTTAGAGGCTTTTGTTCTCTCCCAGGAGCAAATCTGGCTGCTCTGAAGTGCAGTTTTTGAAAGTCCAGTGCTGTTTCATGTAATGTTTTGATGGGGAGCACAAAAGGAAGTGTGTCACTTGGTACAGGTCAGGATAGAGGTGCTGCAGGCCTGTGAAGCAGTAAAGACTCTTGCTCTTACCAGCTTCTCATTGAATTGATAGCAGGATGTGTGTAAAGGGGATGAGTTCTGCAGCATGGCTGGGAGTTTGAGTTTGTAAGTGTAGTGAGCAGCCTGTTGTGGAATCTGATCCTCTGGAGTGGGTTAAATGGCAAATGATTTGAGTTCACTTGAATGTGGCTATGGTGGGCACCAGTGTCTGCTGGTGTAGGTATCCTCTTCTGCCTGGAGTATCTGCTGAGAGTGGCTCGTTTGGGGCTGTGTGTAATGCACATGATATGCCTCGTGGTTAATCCCAGTGATGCTGTTGCATAAGAAGTAAAGCCATGAATGCTGCATGCCCCCTCTTCCCTCTTGGAGATTGTGATAAATCTCTGAGCGAGTTAAGCTAGGAGGGAGCTTCTCTTTCTGAAACAAACATTTATTCTGAACTAGTATCAAAGGGCAGAGCAGGGAGGAGTTGTAACGATGAGGATTACTTTCAGTGCTTAGTGGGTCAGCCAGGGCTGCTTTCTGTGGGTAAACATGATTATTTTCCAAGAAAAAGAGATGGTGACCCCTTCAGCTGTGTCACCTAGACTGTCCCTGCCACAGTTAACACCAGTTCTAGGTGTGATTCTGTAGATTCTCACTCCAGTAGTGGTGCTGTACAAGGTTTGCACTGAGTCATATTAAAGCATTTAGGTCTGGACTCGTAAAGCTCTTCCTGTCTCAGTGCTTGCTGATGTCATCCAGTGATTGTATCCAGACCTTAGAGCAGCCTTCCAGTACCTGAAGGGGGCTACAAGAAAGCTGGGGAAGAGCTTTCGACAAGGGCTTGTAGCGATAGGATGGAAGGCAATGGCTTAAGACAGAATAGGGGAGATCGAGACTGGAGATTAGGAAAAAATTCCTTGCAAGGTGGTGAGACACTGGCACAAGTTGCCCAGGGAGGCTGTGGATTTCCTGTCCCTGGAGGTGTTCAAGGCCAGGTTGGATGAGGCCTTGAGCAACCTGGGCTGGTGGGAGGTGTTGCTGTCCATGGCAGAGGCTTAGAATTGGGTGATCTTTAAGGTCCCTTCCCACCCAGCCCGCTCCCCGATTCTGTGATTGATGCTTGTGTTGTGCTGTGCCAAGTTTAGACTGGGGGATGCCCACCTGACTGCAGTGTGCCAGCTCCCCAGTGAATTGGCACATCTGCTGCTGAACGTTGAGTAATGAACCGACTCGTTAATTCAGAGCACCTGCCTGACCCCCTTGTGAATCCTCCTTTGCAGTCACTGAAAAAAGATGTCAGTAGTGTAGTCTTTCAGCAACAAATTACTTCTGTAAGCTGTGGTTCATTCAGGTGTATTTTACATGCACTGCTTGATTTTCTGCTGTTTGTATCTGGGCTCCTGTAAGCAGCAGCAAGCTGTGAGTGAGAAGCATTGGGATCGGTGTCATGGTTGATCAGATCAGACTAGGTATTCCTGGCTTTTTTTTGTAGCTACTGGCCATCATAGAGCTTTCTGCCATGTTTATTTTCTCCACCTCGTCTTTGTCATTGCAGGAGGCCCCTGGGATTTCACCTTCAATGTCAAGTTTTATCCACCAGACCCTGCACAGCTGACAGAGGACATCACCAGGTGAGATACCTGGGAATCTCGTTGCTAGAACAGGGAATATTTAATCAGATTTGTTGATATCTGGGTGTTTTCCCATCCTTCAGTCAGTTCTTTGTGGTTTGAAGTAACTTCTGTTTGTGTGGTTTTGGTGGATACAGGGGATGCTCCTACTCTTGGCTGAAGTCTACACATGTAAAGCAGAGTTATTCATAAGCTGTAGAAAAAGTATTTTTTAATTTAAAATGAAGATGTTCCAATTGTAATTGTCCTCTTCTCCCTTGATCCCTCCTGTCCCCCACACTGTTTGCTGTGGGACTGTTGCCCCACAAATAAAAATACAGGTGAAAAACAGAGCCAAGCATCAGGCTGGATTCATCAGTGGCATAAAAAAAGAGATTATGTTTGATAAAGTTTCTTAAGGTTCTTTGTGCTCTCTGTAAATACTGTTTTACTTTTTCCCCTCCCCAGGTATTATTTGTGTCTTCAGCTGAGACAAGACATCATCCTGGGGCGGCTGCCCTGTTCCTTTGCTACTCTGGCTCTGCTTGGTTCCTACACGGTCCAGTCTGAGCTGGGAGACTACGATTCTGATCTTCATGGCCCTGATTACATCACTGAATTTAAACTGGCCCCAAACCAGACGAAAGAGCTTGAGGAGAAGGTGGTGGAGCTTCATAAGACATATAGGTAATGTGCAGCAGCTGTAGGCCTTGTTTGCATACAGGAGCCTGCTAATGTGGCTCTCTAGTGTTTCCCCCACCTCAGTTGTTGCTTCTGGTTTCCTGTTGCATTGAATTTCCTTTTTTGTGCTGGCAAGTGAAGCTTTAGCAGTAAGGTGTGCGCTTGCTACTGAGAAGATCAGCTGTGTGAAAGAGACCTAATGCTTTAGAACAAGTCTTGCTAGATCCTGGAATTCTTTTTACCTGCCTGAAGGAGAAAATGTTTTTACAAAGCAGATGCAAAGTTGCCATTGTTCATTAACAGGTGCTCTTCTTTAACACTGCAGCTGGGCAAGTGGGCTTTATTTCATGTGAAAAGGCAAAATTTGCCTGTTTTAAGATTGACTTTTGTATCTTTTTGTTGTTTTTGCTAAGGGGGGGTCTATATAATTTTTGCTCTACAGTCTGCTTGGAGCAGATGTCATCCCTTTGTGTGCAGTCTGCAGCACGTTTGGAGTTTTCTGCTGTCACATTTAATGAGTAACACCTTCTGATGTGGAAGTATACCAGGGGCTGCAGGAGGTACAGACCTACAGTTAGACTGTCCTTGTGCTTCCCAGCTCAGCCATGACTTGGGCAGATGTCTTTCTCAGGGCAGGGCTGAAGGACTCCTGGTACCAGGTTAAAGGGTGACAGTCACCAAACCTCTTTCTCCTCTTGTTTTCACAAACTCACAGAGTAGCAGGGGTTGGAAGGAACCTCTGTTGATCACTGACCTCTTGCCAAGGCAGGGTCATCTAGAGGAAGTCACAAAGGAACAGATCCAGATGGGTTTTCAGTGTCTCCAGAGAAGGAGACTCCACCACCTCTCTGGACAGCCTATCCCAATGCTCCAGCACTCTTAAAGAAGTTCCTCCTCAGGTTTAGATGAAACTTCTGATGTTCCAGTTTGTGCCAGTATGGATCAGCACTGATGAGATCCCCCTTCAGACTACTCTTCTCCAGGCTAAACAGCCCCAATTCTCTCAGACTTTCCTCATCACAGAGATGTTCCAGTCCCCTCAACATCTTTGTAGCCCTTTGCTGTACCCTTTCCAACAAACCCATTCTTCTTGAACCAGGGAGCCCAGAACTGAACATGGTACTCCAGCTGTGGCCTCCCCAGGGCAGAGTAGAGGAAGGAGAAGAACCCCCCTTGAACTTGTTGACTTGGTGCACCTTCAGAGCTTATTTTCATAGATCTTCTTGGGAGCTTGGATTGCAGGAGCTGTGTGCTCTGTACCACAGAGAGCTGGCCTGGAGAGCAGCCAGCCAGCCGCTTCTGCACCCTTCTGGAGATACATTTGAGATTAAGGGGAAAACAATAAGTCCATAACACCACTTGGTGATACTGAGGCCATCAACCACCAGCCCCTTCCCTTTGACCTCTTAAGAGCTCCTGGGCAATGCAGTACTAAGGATAAGGGAGCAAGGATGAGATCTTCTTAGAATTGTAGAATCAACCAGGTTGGAAGAGACCTCCAAGATCGTCCAGGCCAACCTAGCACCCAGCCCTATCTAGTCAGCTAGACCGTGGCACTAAGTGCCTCATGTGGGCAGTCAGCAGCCAATAACCCGAGTGCAGCAGGAATGGGTGGCCATGTGCCCCTGACTGGGACCAAAGCTACAGTTTGCTCAACCCCACAGATCAATACTTAATTTTTTTACGTAATTGATTCCCCTTCATTTTCACTGAGAGGAGAGGAAGTATTGGAAAATCATCACAAGCTTGGTGTCATAAAGTCAGAGGTGGTTAGCTGTGCTAGAAGAGGCAGCTCATGTTGTTCAATTATTCATGGCTTCGTTAGAAGGATATTTCAAGTTATGAGCTATAGCTGTATTTAATCTGCATGTGCCTGCAGGACAAAGCAGGGTGGACACATTTAGTTTCTGGCTCATATTCTATGAATGTTAAGCTGTCAGAGTTTTCAGTGGGAAAACTCTGCTAAAGCATGACTCTAGGTACTTTGTTGTCCAGAGAAGGGCAACAAAGCTGCTGAAGGATCTTGGAGAAAGGTCTGGTGAGGAGAATTGAGAGACCTGGGGTTGTTCAGCCTGGAGAAGAGGAGACTGAGGGGAGACCTCATTGCTCTCTACAGATCCTTGAAAGGAGTGAGATGGGGTTGGTCTCTTCTCCCTGGTATCAGGTGATAGGAGAGGAAATGGCCTGAAATTGTGTCAGGTGAGCTTCAGGTTAGACATTAGGAAAAATGTTTTTTCTGCAAAAGTGGTCAGGCATTGGAATAGGCTGCCCAGGGAGGTAGTGGAGTCACCATTCTTGAGGTCTTCAAAAAATGTGTGGATGTGGCACTTCAGGACATGGTTTAGTGGCCATGTTTGTATTAGATTGGTGTTTGGACTCAGTGATCTTAGCGGTCTTTTCCAACCAAAATGATTCCCTGATTTATGAAGTACAAGGTATGTGTTGGAGATGGCAGCTGCACCTGGGTCTGTCTAGAGGGTTCTCCTTACAGTTGTCATTGTCTGCCCTGAAACCTGTCTTGACATCCTGCGAGGGATATGGAGCCACTGGGTAAGGAAGACATCAAAGCAGGGAACCGATTGAAATGCACACAGCTGAATACTCTCTCAGCAGAGCTGTTAGATGTACCTCCTACACCAGGATCTCATTAACAGGGGCACTTCAATACCGTTGATAATGGCCTCCATTGTCAGGATGTTTCTTTTAAGCAAAGTTGTGGTATGTGGCCCCTCCTGCAGACCGGGAGCCATCTGTTCGAAGAAAACCATTCATCTGGTTTGACCCAGTAGGAATCACTGCTGAGTGGTCTCAGCTGGCTATGGGTTTGATTTGGAGAACAATAGCTGTGTTTGTGGTCCCGAGGCAGGAGGTCTGGGAGGATGGTGCCTTTGGCAGAATTGGTGTTTATTCCACTGAATCAAGTTTTGGACCCTGTACTACACTTCCTCACTGGATAACTCACTTCCTTCTCTAGTGTCTGCACAGCTCCTCAGAAATAAGGTGCATGTGTTCTGTGAGGATGTCTCAAAGCAGAAGTTTGTGCATCCAGACTGCTTTAATAATTCTTTGTCTGGGCACAAATTCTGTGTTGAAAGCAAAATAAAATCTTAAGTTTAAATGATTTTGCCAAGTCTGCTCTGTCCCCTTCTAAAAGCCACAATTAGGAGAATATTGAACCCTTTCTCTCTTTCACCAGATCCATGACTCCAGCCCAAGCAGACATGGAATTTCTTGAGAATGCAAAAAAACTGTCGATGTATGGAGTTGATCTTCACCAAGCCAAGGTGAGAGGCAGTGTGTGAGCACCTGCCTGTGCCTGAATGATCCTTCCCTTTCAGGAGCAAGTTTCCTTCCTTCAGGAGGCTCCTTTAGAAAGATCTGGGAAGTTTGGAAACACATCCACAGGCAGAAATGCTTCTAACACTGTTTCAGGTGTTGCAAGAGAAGTGATTCCTGCTGGTTATTACTTAGATATTCCAGGAAGCTTTAGAAAGTCACTAATGTAGATAGATCCTTGCTCTGAGGAACTCTGACCCTGCAAGGGAAGCCACTCTGCTCAAGGAAATGTAGGATAGGCTTGAGGCCAATCACATCACAGGAGGAATGAGCAGGAGGGAGCAGGTGGTTAGGAGAAGCAGGAAAGAAGACAAACCTGGCCGTGGCTGTAAAGGGAGCTGGAAGCTGTGGTCTGGGTAGTGGGGAGATGAATTTAGGGGAAGACCAGAGGGGTAATTTGGAGTGCAGACATTGACCTGAAATCCTCACCTGCTTTCCCAGGATTTGGAAGGAGTGGACATCACTCTGGGAGTCTGTTCCAGTGGCCTTCTTGTTTACAAAGACAAACTGAGAATCAACCGCTTCCCCTGGCCCAAAGTCCTGAAGATCTCCTACAAACGCAGCAGCTTTTTCATCAAGATCAGGCCGGGGGAGGTGTGTTCTGACTTACTGGTGCTCCTCTCTTTAATTTTCTTCTGATTATCCCCAGCCTGTGCGTGCTTCGCTAAAACCAAATGTGGGTGGCCACCAGCTTTTCTCTGGATGGGCTTTTTTGTGGTTTTCTGATCTCAGCTTTGTGCTGAATTCAGGCAGACTCCACAGACCTTGCTAAAGCTGTAAACCAGCGAGTGACAATTTAAACAAGGTATCAGCCAGCACCACCTCCTGGCACTGGATGGCATTCCCAGCATCCAGGGGAGACTGGTTTAAACTGTGGGAGGACTAATTCCTTTTATGGAAATGGGGCAAGACAAAGGTTCTTTGTCCCACTTGAAAAAGAAACAAATATTTTCAGGCATGTTTTCACTGGGACTGCCACAGATCGGGGCTGGGGCTGTCTTGGTGCTGTATTTTGGGAGCAGGGACATCCCTGGAGCAGCCTGGTTACCAGAACAAGGTGGGAAAAACTGCTACAGTGGGGAGCTGCCACCTTTTTCTTCCTCTTCCTCCTCCTGCTTCGACTATCGTGATCCAGCCTCGCTGGAAGGCCAGTTTTTGACCCCATCCCTCAGCTGAGCAGCATGACGGGGATAAATGAGTCTGAATGGCTGCAAATCCCTTTGCATGTTCTGCAAATCCCAGTACATCCTCAGAGATGCTTGCAGCCAAGCCATGCTTTTTCGTGGACCTGAGTTGCTCCTGCACATCTTGGCATGATTCTATGATTTCAAATGCTCCTGGGCTTGACCAGCAGTTTGTGCTGCAGCAGAACAATAGGTCATTGGGCTGGGGACTGGACTGCTGCCATGTTTATTTCTTGCTAAATAACTTCTACTTTCTGCAGCAAGAACAGTATGAAAGTACAATTGGATTCAAACTACCAAGTTACCGAGCAGCGAAGAAGTTGTGGAAAGTCTGTGTAGAACATCACACTTTCTTCAGGTGGGTTTCCTGAGCAGTTGATTCACTTTGAATAACTAATGCTTTAGATCAGCTGCTAAAAATGAGCAGCTCCTTCAGTGCTCTTTAGGGTTGCGTAGGAGTTGGAGGGAAATGACTGCAGAGACATGAAGTGTTTCTATTGCAGTTCTGATTACAGGAAGGCTGCAGAGGGACTTTTCCAAAGAATATCTAGAGACAGGACAAGGCAGAATGGTTTGAAGCTGAGGGAGAGCAGAGTTAGACTGGATCTGAGGAAGGAGTTCTTCGGTATGATGGCAGTGAGACTGCAGAACGGGTTGCCCAGAGAGGTTGTGGATACCACCTCTCTGGAGGTGTTCAAGGCCAGGCTGGATGAGATCTTGAGTAACCTGGTCTACTGGAAGGTGTCCCTGCCCATGGCATAGATGATCTTGGAGGTCCCTTCCAATCTAAGCCATTCTCTGATTATGTGATTTCTAGAGAGCTTCTGCTTCATAAGGTACATAGAATGGCTTAAGTTGGAAGGAATCTTAAAGATCATCGAGTTCCAATTCATTAGACAAAGGTCTTTAGCTTTTGTACATGTGAGGCTTATTGTTAGTGCCTGTGTCCATAGATAGAATCAAAGAATGGTTTGGGTTGGAAGGCACCTTAAAGATCATCCAGCTCCAGCCCCCTGCCATGATCAGGGACACCAGGTTGGTCAAGGTGTTCTGTTAATCAAATGCTTGCAAGAGAATTCCTCAATTAGTATTTTAATCTCTCCTGCTGCTTTCTAAGCTCTGGAGATAATATTTTTTAAGTGGGGTGTGTGTGCATGGTTTTCAGGCTGACTTCCACCGAGGCCATCCCCAAGAGCAGGTTCCTGGCTCTGGGGTCCAAGTTCCGCTACAGCGGCCGGACGCAGGCGCAGAGCAGGCAAGCGAGTGCCCTGATCGACCGCCCTGCACCCCAGTTCGAGCGCACGGCCAGCAAGCGAGCCTCCAGGAGCCTGGATGGAGGTGAGTCCCCCCTGCCTCTTCCTCTCTGTGGACACATTCTGCAAGGTGCCAAAATTCTCCTTAAATACCACCTAAATTCTCTGCTTCAAAGAAACCCCCAACACCTCACTTTAACACAGGCATGGACAGAAAATGCAGACAGTAGTGGTGGTTGCAAGGACTGACAGACAGAAGATGTAGGTGGGTGCCGAAAGCTTATGGCAAAGTTCTGGTGGTTATGGTGTTTCCTTACCACGTCCTTCCTCAACACAGTTTCCTCTTAGCAAATCAAGAATGAAGATATTCCAGGATTTGTTCAGTTTAATGTGGCTTCGTAAATGATGGAGTTTTCCTTGAGGGGTAGATGTTTTGCCATGATTGTTGTAATTTTTTTCAGCATCTTTTAAATTGATGCTAATTGCAAGACAGGGACCCATTGGAGCAGGTCCAGAGGAGGCCACAGCAATGATGGGAGGGCTGGAAGCCCTCTGCTGTGAGGCCATACCAAGAGAGTTGGAGTTATTCAATCAGGAGAAAAGATGATACCAAGGAGGCCTTCTGGTGGCCTCTTGGTGCTTAAAGGTGCCAATCAGAAAGCTGGGAACAGACTTCTGTGCAGGTCCTGTTGTGACAGGACAAGGGATGATGGTTTGAACTGAAAGAAGGAGATGAGATTGGAGAGATGGGAGAGATTTTGTTTTTTTTTGCAGCAATGGTAGTGAAACCCTGTCCCAGTTTTCCCAGAAAGGCAGGGAGATGCCTTGTCCCTGGAACCATTGCAGGTCACGTTGTCTGGGGCAATCTGCAGCCTACTTTAGTTGCAGATGTCCCTGCTGACTGCATGGTAGTTGGACTGGATGAGCTTTAAAGGTCCCTTCCCACCCAGACCACTCTGTGATTATGATGTTGAAATTTGTGGCATATCAATCAGGTGGGCTCATCCCCTTTTAAAGAACTGGAGAGCAGCAGGCCACAGGAGACAAAGCATGGAAAGGGGAATACCTGTTTGTCCCACTTGATCTGGGTGATGGAATGCTTGTCAAACTAGGATCCAGGGAAAGACGAGCATGCAAGAGTGCCTGATGGAGCAGGAGCAGCACTGCTTTGAGCCCTGAGGTTGTGCTGCAGGCTGGGAGGGTGCAGGGCTACCCCCACCCTCTGGCCAGGATGCTCTTCTCTTGGCATGGATCTACAGGAGTCGGCAACACCATGATCCTGGGCTTCATGCCTGAGGGCCAGGAGGTAAAGGGCTCGTGGTTGGAACTCCAAACAAAGATGCCTGCTTGCTTGCAGTCCAGGCATGCGATGCTACTCATGTGTGATGCTTGGAGGCAAAGGCACCAGTACTGTTGGTTACCCTTTGGCCATGCCCTGTAGACCATTTCAACCCCAGATGAGTAGAGAAACCCCAGCTGCAAGCCCACACCCAAATGCCAGAGCTTGGAAAAGAGCAGCCTGTGAATGTGATGCCTCTATCCCTGCTGAAGTCTTCACCTTTCTGCAGCTGCTGTGTGGGCAGTTGGTAACTTGTGCCCCATTTCCTCAGCTAAACCTGCAACTCAGAGGGTTGAGTTCAGAGCCGCAGAGGAAGAGAAGCAGGAGGAGGTGGTGGTGGTTGAGGTTCCTGAATCAAAACCCACGGATCAAATCCGAGAGAAGTCAGGTATAGCTGTGGTGGTGGCTACAACTCTCTGCAGCACCTTTCCTGTCCTTTACATGCTTGCTCCTGACAGTTCCAAGTTTCACCAAATCTCTAATGGCTTTTCTTTTTTTGGTTCTTTGCAAGAAGAGTTCCTCAATCAGAGGGCAAACAGCTCAGTGGCCCCCCAGCTCCAGCAGACTTGTTACATTTCCACCTTGCACCTTGTTAGACTGGGGAGATGTTGGAAAGTTTAGGATGTGCTAGCACCAGTGAGCTGCCTCCTTATTAAATTTATGAATGTGGATTAGGAAACTTCAAAGTTTGATCTTGAAACTTTTTTAAAAGCTTCTGAAATTCTTCATCCTGGAACTGGTTGCTATGTTATAAGCCTGTTCTGCTTTTTTTGGAGAGATGGGGTGAGAAATGCCACCCATTCCTCCACAGAGAGCTTATATTTCTCCTAAGATAGGCACTTTTAATAAGGTCATTAACCTTTATTAACGTTTTGGAGGTGTGTGGGTACCCCAGCACATGGGAGTGCTAACAAGTGCTTCACAGCAGCAGCCTTGTCAAATATTTGCAGTCTTCATCACTCCCATTGCAAATGCCTGTGGTGCATCAGGGCTGGAGATAATTCTTATGCAAATC
This sequence comes from Pogoniulus pusillus, assembly GCF_015220805.1. NCBI lineage: Eukaryota > Metazoa > Chordata > Aves > Piciformes > Lybiidae > Pogoniulus > Pogoniulus pusillus. Next base: position 69,795 of record NC_087300.1, on the reverse strand, counting down.
CATTGTGCCCTGCTCTACTTCCTTTCCTCACCCTGATTTTTTTCTGGCCTGCTTTTGACACCACTGTTAGTCTGGTATGAAATCCAGACCAAGCTCCCAGGAAGCGGCATGGCAGACTGGCTCCCCATCACAGGCTTGCCTTGGATTCTTGCCAGTCAGGGAAAGCTTGGTGCTGTCAAAACAGAAGGTGGAGGACTTAAGACACCAAGATTAGGGCTGTATGGCCTTAATTTCCATATATGTACATTTAATTAAAGCTGATGGGTTTTAGACAGGCTTTTCTCTAGAGGAGCCTGGCTGTGTTATTCCTAGCAGCCAGCCCCTGTCAGGTCTTCCCAGACCTGACAGACAGAGCCCATCATGATATCACACTTCAGAGCCCTTCATGTGTCCCCACAGATCCCTGCCTGGGCAGGAAGCCTGCAAAGATTACATGTGATGGTCTTTTTCTCGTCCAGTGTGCTCCTGGGCATGGCAGCACCAGTAAGGCTGCTACACAACTGCCTGGTGGAAAGTTACTCTTGAGCTGCCTGGTTTAAAACCCTGCTGCTCGCAGACGCTGCCACGGAGAGAGATCTTCCCTGTCTCTGTCCTCTGCTGTGGTTGCCATTTTGTGTTCATGTGGTTCTCTTAACACCTGCAAACCTCTTTCTAGCCAAACACACTCTTGAAACTTTTGAAATGAAACCCATTGCAGAGGAGGAGGAGGAGGAGAAGGTAGAGGTGGTTAAGGTTCCTGTGGCCAAGCCAAAGTTCCCAGAGCCGTTGCTGACATGGTCAGGTACAGCCGCAGCGTGTGCCATTGGTGCGGCTCCTGCAGCCGCCCGTGCTGGCAATGATGAGTTGAAGTGTTGCAGTGCTGCAGGACAGAGGTGACATCGCTTGCAGTGGTGTTCAGTGCCACTAAAATCCCACCTGGCTTTGCAAGTGTGCTGTAGTGTGCTGCTTTACTGGGGTGTGCTGCTTGCTGAGCCAAGGAGGTGCCATGCCAGGGCTTGACTGTGTGTTGAAGTGAGCGTGCAGTGGCCTCTGAACCCTCCTCTGTCACTGTCCCTTACTATGAGGTTCATTCCCCAGAGCTGTAGGATCCTGCAGTGCCTGAAGACCAGGTTGTCTACTCTGGGACTGCTGGAGGTCACATTTTTTTGACTTTTTTTCCTTTTCTAGTTGTTTGTTTTTTTGTTTTCAGAACCCTGTCACTGATCCACACTAATCATAATTAAAAGCAGAGGTGGTTAGTCACAACTGGAAGAGGGGGTTGAAGCCATGGAAAGAAGTAACTGGGAACTTCCCCTGTTTTCCTGAATATTCTGAACAGCACTAAACCAGCTCCTGTGCTTGACTCGAGGATGTCCCATGGGATGGGCTACAACAGGGCAGCCAGTGACCACCCTGCTATCTGAACACGTCCAGCAGCAATCTGTGGCAGCTTCCACTTCTTCTCATTCCCCTCCTGCACTTTTTTTCTCTTGACACTTCAGTTCCCAGTAGGGATTGTTTTCCTGGCCAGGGCAATAGAAAATAATCTTATATTTTGGAGTACTACCTTTTAGTGCATTTAAACCCTCATATGTCAAAATAGCTAAAGGTAATAAATCAGCAAAACAACTACAAATAACCCAGTTCTGGACAGCACAGAACCATTAGCGTTCTGCGGAATATCAAAGAAAGAGCTTGGAAGCTGTTAACTATTTCTCCCACATGTCTTGGTGCTCTGAAGTGCTGTGAGAGAAGCAGAGTTCCTAAAGAATATTGGAAGGGAAGTAGTGGATTCTTTTACATGAGACAGTTTTAAGACTCATCATAAGAAGGGCACAGAGCCGTTGGATCAAGTCCAGAGGAGGGCCACAAAGATGATCCAAGGATTGCAGCACCTCTACTATGAGGGCAGGCTGATGAGGACAAGCTGAGGGAGCTGGGGTTCTTCCTCCTGTAGAACACTCTGGAGAGACCTTAGAGCTGCCTTCCAGTTCCTGAAGGGATGTCTAGAGGGTTGTCTAGAGACAGGATAAGAGTGGAATGGTTTGAAGCTGGAGGAGAGCAGTTTAGACTGGAGCTGAGAAAGATGTTCTTCAGTACAAGGATGGTGAGACTCCAGAACAGGTTGAGCAGGGAGGCAAGGTTGGATTAGTCCTTGAGCAACCTGGTCTAGTTGAGAGGTGTCCCTGCCCATGGCAGGGAGGTTGGGGTATATGACCTTTGAGGTCGCTTCCAGTCTAAGCCATTCTGTGATTGACAGGGTGCTGAGCCATCTCATTTCAACTCTACTGTTGCCTAGAAAGGTTGGACCAGATGATCCTTGGGGTCCCTTTCAGCCTGACATTCTGATTAAAGAAAGGTGGCCTTGCAGATTTACAGTATTTCCTTTGTTGCTTCACCTTTGAGGTGGCATTTTAGCACATCCATAACTTTTTTAGCCAAATGTGCTTTTTGGCAATATTGAGATAATTCCAATTGAAGAGGAGGAGGAAGAAAAAGTGGTGATGAGAGAGGTAGACACAGTCCCGCAGGAGCCAGGTACCACCATGATGGCTTTGCACACCCAGCATTCTTCTGATCCTGACTGTTCCTGCCATCTCATCTGTCCTCCCCATGGCTGTCACTGCTTCTGTGGCATCAATGCACCGATACATGGCACTGAAAGTGTCACACAATGCCTGGCTCAGAGACTGTGCTGAATCAGAGGGAGATAATGAGGTAGCAGTGGTGGTGAGTTGGGCTTTAGGGGATGTTTTCAGCAAGATGTGTCTGGGAATTTGCCTTCAAAGTGTAATTTCAGTCCCTGAAAAATCAGGGTCTTTTTCCCCCTTGTATTATTTTAGCCACAGGAATATGCTTGCTTCTGCACAGGCTTGCTACACACTGGTGAGGTGTGGTTTTCTTTCCAGTGAAACAGGAATTCTTACTAAGGAGGTACTTAAAATTACAATTTTATTTTTTAACACTGAGTTTCTTGGTGTCTTTGGCTAGATGATGGTCACTGGAAACCTGATGTTAGCCAGGGTAGGTCATACATTGGGGATCTTGCTTTGTAAATTGTCTTTTTTGCTCTCTACAACTCCCTGAAAGGAGGCAGGAACCAGATGAGGATTGATCTGTTCTCCTAAAGAAAAAGTGATAGGAGCAGAGGAGATGCCCTCAAGTTGCATCAGGGAAAGTTTAGGCTGGACTTCAGAAGCAGCTTCTTCACTGGAAGAGTTATCAAAGAATGGCACCAGCTGCCCAGGGAGGTGGCTGAATGCCCCATCCCTGGAGGGGTTTCAAAGAGGCAGAGATGTGGTGCTGAGGGCCATGGATTAGCACCAGCCTTGGTGGAGTTAGAGAATGGTTGGACTTGAGGATCTTAAAGGGTCTAGGTATATTTTTAATGGAATGGCCACAGCCCAGTATTAGAACTAAACAGCTTATTTAATTTATAAACACACCAGTGAATTAGTTGATACTGCTTTGTCAGAGTATTGGCTTGAATATTTTGGAGGTGTTGGGCTTTTTAGGGATCAGGAACTGGCTGGGAGAGCAGGAACTGAAGGAAGGAATAGGCAATTGATTTTGTGTGCACCTAGTGCTTGAATTCAGACTGTCATCCTGTGGAGAGATCATTTCTTGGCAGTGTGCTCTTCATTTCTGCACTGTCACTGACCTGGAGATGCTGGGTGTCTTCTTGCAGCAGTTCCTTGGGCTGCGGCAGGACATACCCATCTTAGACACGCAGCCCCAGCTTGCTTTGAAACCCACCTGGAAGTTGCTGTGAAGCTTTATTTAGCAAAGCTTGTTGTTTACTTTTTTCCATTTGAATAGCTAGAAAGATTGTGGAGCTGGGGGGAAGTCTGTGTTTCCTTCCAGAAACCACCTGTCTCTGGCTGAGGAGATGCCCACGAGCTGAGAATTCACCACGGCAATAAGTGCTTCTATTTTAACGGTTACCCTGGAGTGGGATTCTGTGTCAGTTGTGTGTGAAGGACTCAGAAATCAATGACACAGTATCAGAACCAGATTTTCCATTCTGGCATGGCTTCTCTGCAGAGCACAAGCTTGCTTTTGGTAAACTGTCTGTTGTGGTGGTTTATTTTCTTTTAACCATTAAAAAAAAATAAATCTCGGCTTTCCTCTACTAAATGCACAAGCTGCTTTGCTCAACATCTCTATTTATTTTCCCTTTTTTTCCCTTCTCCTCTTCCTCCCTTTCTTTTTAAATGACAGCACTGTAATTTGTAAGTGGTGCCTGGTGCTCTGGAAGTGTTGCTTGCTCTGAACTGTGTCCCAATTTGTCCTTTTCCCATCCTCAGCAGTGGCCGTGATAACCCCTGAGAGGAGTCCCCGTCCCACCTCTGCCCCAGCCATTGCTCAGAGCCATGCTGCAGAACAAGTCCCAGCTAAGCCTGATGTGAAGGATGTGGTCATTGCATCTAAAGTAGAAAAGGAAACAGCAAAACCTGATGTGAGACATGAAGAAATCCTAGTAGAGAGAACCAAGGAGGAGACGGCCGATGAATCAAAGGTACGGCAGACCAGAGACTCTTTGGGAGGGTCTGTGCTGGTGCTGGCTGGGAGCATCAGCTTTTGAAGCCACCCCAGAGCAGTAGCTCTTTGTACCTTGTTCCTTGCCCAGGCATGAGTTCAAGCGTTTGGGTCAGGAAGGGAGGAGCTCCAGTGGGGCTGAGTTACAGTCAAGCGAAATGCAGTTTGCCAATACAGAATCACAGAATAGAATCCTAGGATCATTTGGTCAGAAAAGACCTTTGAGATGACCAAGTCCAACCATGATGGCATTAAAAAATCTGTCAGGAGTTGCACATGAGTTCATGGGACCTGAATTTAGGGCTGGCTCATTGGCTTATCACTGGGCTGTCTGTGCTGGTTCCTGGTATGGCAGCAGGAGTGATTCCAGTGAAACTGGTGATAGGGATCTGGTCTTCAGCCCTGTGGCAGAAGGCAAACGTGTTTTACATTGGTAGGCTGTCTCTGGGAGAGCCAGTAATACACTTCTGCAAATTGGAGTAGAACTTCAGTTGTGGATGGCACTGTCAAACCCTTGGTGGATTTATTGTCTCAATGACATTTGTTTGAAACATGATCTGGTATTTCCACAAATGTCTGAGACTGCCACTGATGCTGAGCTGTGTGCACTGCTCCCGTTACTCCAGGTAATGGCAAGGCCAGTGTTCATACCACAGTGTCCCTGATGTCCTGCAGCTCGTAGTGAAACTTTTCAGCACTGCAGCAGAGGTGTCTTGTGCATTTCCCACATTTCTATGAATATTTTGCTGCTCTCAGCATTACTGAGTCACCTTTTTCCTGTAACATCCCATACAGGGGGTCTAGTATGAGACACAGCAGGAGAGATCCCCAGTAATGAAGGCTGGGAGATAGAGGTGAAGAAAGGAGAGTTGCTTCTAAACATTTTGTGGCTTGTGTGAGCAGTAATTTTTAACTGAAAATGCTGAAGGGATCTTCAGGCTGGTTCTCAGAGTATGCATCATGGCACACAGTCCCTGTTGTGCTGCTCCTGCACCACCATTTAACCCCCTCCAGCATTAAACACAAGTCAGTTTGATTCATCTGATTTCTCTTATTACAGGTTTTTTCCCTAAATTCTTAAACTCTGTTTTTTTTCTTCCCTAAGTGTAGATGTGGGAGGAAGTTGTGGATTTGAATGTGACAAATCTACCATTTCTCAAATGTGGCTGCATCACTTCACACCCACCCATGCTTTTTGCCTTCAGAGTATTTGGCAATCCAGTTTCTCTATAATGCTTCCCTCGAAAAGTTAGAGCATCTTGTCTCTGTAGTTATGGGCAGTAAAAGAGCTCAATTTGTGATTATAGGGTTGATTTTTGTAGCTAGATTCCTTCTCACTGTCTGTTGAACTTAATACCAGTGCACAACCAATTGCTTTCTGTTTTTGAAGAAGGTCTCTTTTAATTTGAGCACGTTGCTTTTGGGAAGGATTTACCTGGGAGATCCAGCTGCAAATGAAACCAGAAAACACTGCCTAGCAAAGCTAACAGAAGTGGGAAGCCTGTCTCCAGCTGCATGTAGAGAGAGCACTGGTTTCAAACACAAATAATTCTGGAGCTACAGGAATTATTGTTGTGTGCTGTTGACTGACTGACTGTTGTCCAAGAGCTGCTGTGTCCTTAACTCCTTACTGAGAGACTGCATGTTGGTTTATTGCATGTTCAAAACCAACCTGCTGCAGCTGTGTTTTGATACTAAATGATCTCTGGAAACAAATCTACTAACACAAAATGTTTTTACCAATTTATTTCTTAAATGTAGGTGAGGAAAGCGCACACTGAGGTCACAGTACCCACCACCAGTGGTGCCCAGCCCCAGGTTTGTGCTAATCGTTCAGCTGGGTTGCTCACAGTCTTTTTGAAGGTTGAGCCAGTGAGGTTCAATGTAATGAGATGAACCAACCACTCTTTTTTTTTTCTGTTTTTTTTTTCATCACTGCCCAACAGCAGCAGCCTGCAGAGAAAGAGGAAGAGCTGATAAGAATGAGGAAGGTTAGCCATTTTACACTTTCACCAAACAAATTTGCCATATCATTCATGCATCTGTAACATGTTTAAAAAGACAGTGCTCCAACTTCCTCATGTGCCTGGGGTTGGGGTTTGGGATGATTTTTTAACTACAACTATCAAAATACCTGCTTTCCAAATGAACAGCTTCATCCCCTGGTCTGCTAAAAATATACAGATTGGGTATTAGAAACCCACTTGCTTCAATTTCTGAAATCGATCTCCTCTCTAACAAATCTGATTAGAAACCAAAGAAAACCAAAGAAATCTATTTGATTAGAAATCAAAGAAACCCATTTGGTTGGAAACCAAAGAAACCGCAGAGTGTCCACTGCAGGAAATGTAGATGAAAGAAGTGCGATGCTTTTTTTTATTGATGAGTAATAAGGGAGATATCTAGGATAGAAAAGGTGGTTGAGATCGAATTACTGTGCACATGGAGTGTGTAGAAGTTGCACCAGGCACTACAGCCTCCTTACTGGGGTGGGCGAGCATCACTCTCAGGAATGTAAGTGCAAGGTGGTGCTTGGTTTCCACAGAAAACAATGAACCATCCTTTGTGGTAAGCCATACAAGTGAAGGCAAAAGTCACTGAGCCCCTGGGAGCTGTCTCTTTAAAGGCCTCATTGCATCTCCCTATCCTCCATCAGCAAGGCCTCTATTTGCTGGTGGTTGCCCCAGGCTGTGTCCCCACCCCATGCTGGCAGAATGCTGCACCCCCAACCTTCAGTTGACCTTTTTTGATTTGCCAATTTGTCAATCCTGCAAGAACAACATTTTAATTTTTTGTGCTTTTTTTTTTTTTTTTTGTTTGTTTGTTTTGTTTCCCCCTTTTCATTTTCACAGAAAAGATCAAAGAGGCTAGATGGTGAAAACATTTATATCAGGCATAGCAATTTAATGTTGGAGGTTTGTATGAACTTGAAGCTTTTTTCAGTTGCATTTGCCTAGACCTTCTGCATCTGCGCTGAACTTCTTCCTCTTCTGCTGCTGCCTTTGTTTTTGCATGCTCCTGCACCAGAGACCTTTTCTTTTGTTTTCATTGCGCTTTTGCATGGTGATAGTAAATATGATGATGTGCAGGCATTCTTCCTTCTACCTCTTCTGACTTTAATTCTCTCATACTGACCCAAAATATATGATTGGCAGAGCTGTGTGCTCAGATCTGCTCTTGAACCCATTAGCTGCTCACAGCGGCACCAGTCGTAGAACCACAGAGTCATGAAAGTGCAGAATCATTTAGGTTAGTAAAGACCTTTCATGTCAGTGAGTCCAGCTGCTGAGTTGTGTCAGAGAGGCTCATTTATAGGTTTCTCCTTCCTTGAAATGAGTTTTTTTCCAGAGGGAAAAGCCAGTCTATGAAAATGCAAAATTCAGGTGGAATTGTCACCTTCATGGTGTTCAGCTACCTCAATGTCCAGGTTGTTTCAGACAGGACATGCTGCAATGCTTGCAGTGTTGTGATCCTTCATCACAGTCTTGACCTTGCAGCATCTTCAGCATTCCCTTGGGCTCCATCTTGCATCAGCACCAGATCCCCATGGAGCTGATGTGAGGACTGGATGCTCATGGATGAGAAGCCATTTTGTCCCTCCACACACCCAAAAGTCATTTCATCCCTCCCAAAGCTATTCCCTTCAGCTTTGGGAGATGTTTACACTTGGTTTCACCTCAGCATGGTCTCAGAGCAGACCATGCCAATCATATATTTTATTCTTTTTAATACACTGTGTTACAAAAGGTGTTTTGTGCCTTCTGATACTCTGTGCTCCATGTTTTAACCTCTGAATTGCAGCAGCAGCAGCAGCTGGTAGGGATTCCCTGTTGATATCCCTTGTACTAACTGCCTTCTCCTACTCTCAGCTTTAAAACATCTGCAGCTTTGGGGTGTTTTTAATTGGAAAAAAAAAAGAAAAAGTTGTTCTCTTTGACTGCTTTATCTTAAGCTTTTGGCCACAAGTGAAGGTTCTGCAGCACGATGATAGGTGGAGTTCGGACGGAGCGCTGCGAGGACTGTGCCAGTGGCTTTTTTCCACTCAACTTGACCAGTTCCATCTCCCCAGCCCCAACAAGAGCTTTCCCATTGCTTTTAAATCCTTTTTCCTGCAATTCTTTGCTCTGGCACTCAGCCCATTCGCTCCCTGCTGACCTTCTCAATTCTGTTGCAGGCGCCTCAGCCCTCCCCTAGCAAAGGGTTGACCCCAGCAGCTCACATGCTTTATCCCTTGTTTTTTTCAGCCCATGCTTTTGACAGATGAGATTTTTTTTCCAGCAGACCTTATGTTCCTAAAGCTGCTGCTTAGTTTAATTGGAAGCTGCTGAGTGCTCTCTGCTCTGTAACCCACGCTCTGTTTTCTCACACCAAGGGCAGTACAGGAGGGAAATCTTTTAGGCTTAGTGACCTTGTTCCTTGAGTTGCTTCCCAGCCCTGTTGTGGCTTCACATAGCTCTTGGTGGCTTTTGCTTCTCTGCCAACTCTCCTAGGACAGTGCAGTGGTGGACAGCCAAGGTGACCTTTCTCTCTTCTCAAACCCAGGACCAGCTGCAGGGCTCCTGGACCTGGGCAGGCCTTTTATCTTGGAGTCCTCAGCAGACTTATGCCTTTTTTTTTTTTCCCTCTAAGCAGGCACTTGCTTTGTGTTTTCACCTGGGACAGATGCCAAAAGTGTCTTTCCCCCCTGGAACTGTACCAAAACGAGCAAATGTTCTTAGAGAGGCATTTGGGGTGGTGTGTCCTGGGGACACTGCAGGGATGCAGATATTCTAGGGGGGGGCTTTTTTTAGGGCTGTTGTGATGGTTTGGGGGTTACCCCGCCCCCCCACACTTTTGAATTTGCCCCAGCTAACTCAGACGGACCCTGGGAATATAGATGAAGCAATTTATTTACAGCTAGCAGAATTTACAAGCAGCTATTTACAATATATATAGTTATATACAATTATATACAGAAATATACAAAGGATAAACAATACAAAAGCACAACTCCCCTCCCAGAAACCTGAGTCCCCAGGAGGGGCTTTCAAACCACCCCAACACCTCCCCCCGGCCCTCTCAACCTTACCCCAGTTCTCAGGAAGAAGAGAGATGCAGCCAAGAGGTTAGGGAGCAAGGTTAGTAGGAGCAGGGTTAATGAGATGTGACCAGGTCTAAGGCCAAAGCAAGAGTGAGAGACAAAATGGAGAATGTTTTCTTCTTCTTCCCAGAGTTCTCAGCGTAACTGTGAGAGAAGTTGACATCAATTGTTTTTCATTTCACTGCCTGTTATCTAGTTCTTTTACCAAAACATTCTAGCTTGCTTCAAACTAGCACAGCTGTCTTTCCTCTCCCATCTCTGAATATTGATGGGCTGAATAATAGCTAAAAGCACAAAACCAGTGACATTTCCTAGCAATGCTTTTACTGACCTGAATTTCCCCCCTTTCTGACAGGTGAGGCTTGCTGCTTTTTGGCACTGTCCACAAAAGTCATTGTCTGGCTTATGCCTATTTTATATGAAAGCTTTGTTTTCAACCAGCTCTGGTTTGCTTTTAAGGGAAAGCTGTTTTGAAACAAGTTGAAGAGAGTTGATGTGCCTTGAAGTCGTTTATCCTGTAAACTGGCATCACAGAGTAGGAATCTTTCTCCAGATGAAGGATTTTAGCAGGAGTTTCTTGGGTGATCCACCATAAAGTAAATTCTCAGTTTGATTTTTAAAGGACTGTCACCTCATTTTCATTTCATAGATCCTGGAGGGATGAGATGGGGAGGGGAGGAATAAAAGTATTTGGGCTTTTCTGGAAGCAAAGGTAATTCCTGGTAGGATGAAAGAGAAATGGGTATGGAGAGAATAAATCAAATTGGGATAACAGTTTCTTAAGCATTAATTGCATTTACAGTTGTGAATCTTCAGACTAGCAGAGGGAAAAGAAAGCAAACCTATCCAATTTAAATTAAATAACCTAAACATACTTAGTTTTGCAAATAAAAGCAGTCTCAGATAAGGAAGACCTATGAGAAGACCCTCAGCTGCATCTAGGTGGGTGCAGCTTGAGCTGAAGCACTGGCACATTCTGCTCCACTGCATTTTCTCCCAGTTAACACCAGTGAAAAGAGGAGAGAGGATGCTTCAAGGAGTCCCTGCTCCACGCCTGCTGCAATTTCTTCCAGTTAATACCAGTGGAAAGAGGAGAGGGGACATTTCCTGTGCGTGTTTGCAGTGTGAGCACACCTGATAGACAGTGGCAGCAGCTCTGCTGAGCGCAGCTTTGCTATGCAGCAGTGAGGCAATGGCAGGTGTCCTCCCCATATCCCTTCATTCATCCTGTCCTTTTACTGCTAGGATCTAGATAAGACCCAGGAAGAAATAAAGAAGCATCACGCCAACATCAGTGAGTTGAAGAAGAACTTTATGGAGTCCGTCCCGGAGCCTCGGCCAAGTGAATGGGACAAGCGTTTGTCCACTCACTCCCCTTTCCGAGCCCTCAACGTCAACGGGCAGATTCCCATGGGAGCAGACGGAGTGAGTACCTCCGCAGTGTGCGGCAGTCCAAGGGGCAGCTTTCCAACCCAGTGTTCAGCCTAGGTTTTAGGTATATTGGGTTTTAATAGTTAATGTTGACTTTGAACATCTACAGAGGCCTCTGAAGGAATCCATGCTTGTGGTATTATAAAAATGGGATTTTTTTGGGTAGAAAAGGAGGTAGGAGTTCTTCACCTGGTTTTGATGCCACTTTTCTATGCTGCTAGACTTTATTTCATATGGCTTAGGCTGGATAGTAGAAAGAAATTCTTTCCAATGAGAGTGTTGAGACACTGCAACAGGTTGCACAGAGAGGTTGTGAATGCTCCCTCTCTGGAGGTGTTCAAGGCCAGGTTAGATGAGTCCTTGAGCAACCAGCTCTAATGGGAGGTGTCCCCACCCCTGGCAGGGAGTTTGAACTGGATGATCTTTTAAGATACCTTCCAACCCAACCTATTCTATGAGTCTATGATGGGTTTTCTGGGAAATGGTTTATTCCTGGTGCCAGGGAATGCATCTCCCTCAAAATGTGGAAGAAAACACCCCAGCCCCCAAATACATCAGTTAAAAGATTTATTAATCCAGAGATAATGCTGCAGGAAACCCAATGGAGAAGTACTTGGATGGTTCCAATTTTCTGAAGTCACTTTATTCTCCAGTTAATTTAGGATGTTACTGGATTTAGTCTTGCATTAGGATCTGCAGATGCTGATCTGCCATGGAGGCTTCAAGAAGACTACCCAGGTGGCTACAGCAGGGCTGGCCATGTGTGGTGGACTCTTTCTACTCACAGGAGCCGAGTGTGTGTTAGTAGCCACATACACTCGCTGTTTCTCTGCTGATTTCCTTACAAAGGTAATTTTCCAGAGAAACCAAATTGGAGCAGCAGAGATCTGTTTGCCAACTGGTTTCTTCTTGGACAATAGACAGCTTCTCTGAGTAATATTGGAGTTGCCTAGCTCAGATTTGAAGCTCGTGAGTAAAACTGTAGCTAGAATTTGTGGTAATTGACCTCTTAAATAATGTGATTTTTCATTACAAGTGAAAAATGTCACCCTGGTTGTGATGGCAGCAGCTGTAGAGTCTCTCCTGGTTTCAGCCTGGCTTATTCCATTCCTGCCCACAGCAATTGCTGATAAAATTGGTGTTTCATCTTCAGAGGATTGCAAGGGAGATGCTTTCGAAACAGAAATAACCCTGCAGAGGAGGGAGGGTTCTCAGAACAGGTACAGAACAGGGGTTTAGCAGACGAGCTTGTGACAGGTTCCTCACAGCACAGAGGAAAAGTTCAACAGGTAGAGGGCTGCTTTTTCCCCCCTGTTAGAAGAACAAAACACCCAAATGAGCTAATGAGAGTTGATCAGTGAGCCCTGCAGGTGTTCAAGGCCAGGCTGGACAGGGCTCTACCAACCTGCTCTCAGGTAAGGTATCTCTGATAATGGCAAGGGGGTTGGAACTGGATGGTCATCAGATCTCTTCCAAAAAAAATCATTCTGCAATCCTTGGAATTACAGTGTTTAACACATGGATGGCCTCTCCTCTTTGGTTGTTGAGTCTCAACATAAATTCTGCAGGGATTTGGGCAGCAAAGTGATGCAGAGCTCTGCCCATGATTCCATGAGGTGGATGGATGTGTAGGTGGGAAAGAGCAAGGGCACTGAAGTTCCACAACTGCAGTTCAAGAGTGATATTCTTGGTTATGATAAAGAGTCTTGTGGGACTGCTGTTTATGATAACTGGATGCTGCAGGCTTTCCCTGTCTGAGGCTGCTGTGGCCCACAGTGGTGCGAGGGTTGGTGTCAGCCCTGGATTTGCATTTCTGGATGTTCCCTCTTTATCTGATCCTCTCAGAAGTGGGCTTGCTCTGAGATAGAGCATGTTCTGCTGTGAACTTCCAGAAGTGCATCTTCAGCAGGTGTCTGTCTACAGGGGGGAATTTTCCTTCACCTGCTCACATTTATGGATGGTAAATCATGTTTCAAAGCAGACCTGTTCCTCCTTTTCCTGGTGGGAATCTTCACCATGCTGGGTTGGCCATATGGGTTGCAACCAGTGGCTGCTCTTCTGCTATTTCCATGTTTTATTGCAAGACAACTGAACCTTAACACGCTTTGTGTGTCCAGGTCAAGAAAGTCTCTGTCCTATCTTCTGAGAGACAGGTTGGTGGGCTTGAGGTAAAGCTGCTGTTCTGACACTTGCTTCTGAACCAGACTTTTGCTATTGCAGTGGCACCAAGCAAAAACTCAGCAGCAGCTGCTAGATAACACTTTTTTTTTTCTTTTAGCTACATGAAGTAGTTTCATAACTCACCCCTATAGGAATTCTGGCACTGCTGCAGCTTTTGCAACCTTCAATTTTGCTTATTTTGGTGCATGGCTGGTTCAAAAAAAACTGCATGAAAGATAAAAACCATGTATTTGGTGAGAAAAATTGTGATGGAAGTTTAACTACCCTGTTCTTTTTATGTTGTCTTTCTTTCCTTTTTTTTTTGTTGTTGTTTTAATGATCATGTTACTCTTGCATTTTATCTTTTCGTTTGCTGCCCAGTCTCCCAGCTACTTTCTCCCCAGTTCTCGTCACTTGGGGGTGTGCAAAGAACCAGTCCCAAAGTTCCACACTGATCAGAGGAGGTTGGCTCAACTCAGAGAGCTCAGAGCCAAGTTTTTCCTCTCCTAGGTACACTGGAGTTTGACCAGGTCAGGCATACTAAAGGGATGGAGAGTTACTAAATGAGTCCCACAATCTTTCTTTCTCCAAGGGAAGTGCTAGAGAACTCTTGCATGATCCTGTCTGACAAGTTTCTTATTTCTTAAACTCCAGAAGGAATCTGGAGGCTGATGAGTTTCCTAAATTCCTTAGACTCTGGAAACAGGGGTGCTAAAATGTGGAGCAAAATGTAAGGACTCGGAGGTGTTCCCACTGCCATCCTGCTCGGTTCACACTCGGGATTTCTGAGAGTAACAGGTTTTCAGTCTTTCCAGTAGAGTTTGCAGAACAATGGAGACTTTGATACTGTGTCCGACCTCTGACAAAGCATTATGTGTCCTCACTTCAGTCTGGATGCTCAAAACTATTGAACAAACATGGGGTCTTATGGGCACTGTAGAGTAGGAAGCCATCAGAGACCACATTTTGTACTATACCTCTTCTATTCCTAATGCCTCAAACTTTTTTCTCAACCATTCCAGTTCCAAACCAGTTAATTAGATTTTGAGTGTACGCCCTTGTGGGAGGGCAGTGACAAAACATACGTGATTCTGACCCAGAGCTTTGTGACACAACATGTGTGATCCTGACCCAGATGTTGATGTGCTCTGCAGAGAGGACTAGACTTCGTAGCTCTACGGCTGAAGCCACCAGCAGCTCTGCTCTCCAGGGCAGATGATTATTTTTATGCTGAGAGACAGACCGTGCTAACGCTTTGCACACCTCCAAGTGCCATTTGATACACTTTCCATCTGTCATTTTTGTTCATCTCTCTCTGTCTTTCTTGATCTTCTACCACAAAAGCAGACACAGGAGCGTCCTCTGTTAGTACAGGATGAAGACAAACTAAAAAAGCAGGAGGTACCTTCTGAGACAGCCTTTCCCCGGCAAGCAAGTGAAGCAACTCTTCCAAAGGTTTCTATTACAATTCCTGAAGAGCAGAAATCACTCAGAAAGTGTCAGCTCTACTCTAGCTTTTTTCCTTCTCCTCGTATTCCCTTTATGATGTCCTTTTTCCTGGTCATAGCTCTGACTGTTTGGTGGCTACTCTTTCTCTGAGTGGCAACAGGGTCATGTTGAAACCTCAAGACCAAAGCTCCTGAATTTCTTGGCTGTAGCCTTTTCTGTATCTTCCTTGTGCTGGTCTTTCATCTCTGTAATTTGCTCCCCTGGGGAGGGACACCCCATGACCGCCGTGTTAAATCTGCTGTGTGTCCTCATGTAGCTGTGATATGGGACCTGGCAAGAGTGGAGAGTGGTCATGGATTGCCAGGTCCATTCTGAAGTTTCCTAGTATGCAAAAGCCTATTCTCTGAGCCCTGCTCCTGATGGCTGTGAGAGGGCAGATGAGGAGTGTGAATATCTGGGAGGAGACTGTTACTCCGTCAGCCCCTGTAGAGGCCGTGAAGGAATTGCTTAAGGCTTGTTTGCATGCTTGTTATGTTAAATGTGAGCTGTTGACAAGCTGAAGAACATTTGATACTGATCCAGAAGAGGCTTTACAGCCAGCTGCTGAGTGTAATCCATAACCACTCCTCCTCCAGGAAGCTAAGATTGGCATTTAATCAAACATGATGGTTAGCAATGCTGCTGTTTAATGTAGGAGACAAGGATGGGTAACTTCTCATTCTGCTGAGGGAGGTCTTCTGCAAAGCATCACAACTTCCTTCTCACACCATAGTGAGGATAAAAGCCATTGCAAGTAGCTAATTACTGTAATACAGATCAATCATCACCCACCACTCTGGTGGTCTGGGTGCACTTCAGATATGTTTTAGTTACTTTGTGTTGAACTGACTGATGCATGTTTGCCTAGGTGGCAGGATTGGAGTCACCTGCTGTTAGAAATGTCTCCTCTGTTAGCATGTTGAATTTTAACTATGTCAGGACACAGTTCTGATGTTAAAGCTATGGATTGTTTTGACTTCCCTAACAAAACCTTTGCATGCTGCTTGTTGTTTATTGCCTCCAAATGTAAACGTCTGGACCACACTCACATGTAGCCAGGTTTACCTGACTGAGCTGCACAGGCTCCAAGATGAGTTGCCCAGTTGAGCTGAGCAGAACTGGAGCAAGCCAGAGGGAAGAAGGGACTTGAAGTCTGAGGGGTTTCCTTTCTGTACATAGTAATTGTGGGGCTGAACTGCATCAACTGCTTCTCCTTTCAGTAGCAATCTGGGTTTTGTTACTTTGGAGGATTAGTGTAAACACAACTACATCTGAGAACAGCCACCAGTGCCATCAGTGTTGGCAGCTGCTCTGGCAGCATGGAAGGGAGAAAACCTTCATTACAGGGACTAAACTATGTGAATATATATAAATACCTACATTTATAACCTTTTCTATTTGCATCTGTGTGAGCAGTGTTAGGTAGGAAGCTAGCAGATAAAAGCTTGCAGGAAAAAAAAGGCAAATGTAGCATGTGCTGTTTGATCTGAAGGACCGAGGGAGATCACAGGCTGCTTGAGGCTCTCAAAATGCTGTCTCAAATGTAGGTTGCCAACGAAACCCTTTGTTTTAGTCTCACACGAATCTTTCTGAGTATTCTTGTATCCTGCTCCAATTAGTTCACCAGTTTGTGCCTTTAGGACTTTGCTTTGTGAGGATGCTGATTTGTCACTGGAAAGTATTCTTCCCTTCTTAATATACTGCCTTTAAAACACAGCCTTCCTCTTTCAGTGGATGGAAGTGTAGAAGTCACTGGGTGATTGTACAGCTTCACTGTGGTGTCGAAGAGAGCTGCTGAGACCTTCTTGCTGCCTCCCAGTACTTAAAGGGAGTCTACAAGAAGGATGAGGGCAATTTTTTTAGCAGGATGTGTTGTGGCAGGACAAGGAAGGATGGTTTGAAACTAAAAGAGGGAGATTCAGAGCAGACACAAGGGTGTCTACAGGCCACCTGACCAGCAGAAGCAAACAGATGAGGCCCTTCACAGGCCAATAGAAGCGGCTTCCAGGTCACAAGCCCTGGTCCTCAATGGGGGATTTCAACCACCCTGACTTTTGCTGGAGGGATAACAAAGCAAGGCATCAGCAATCCAGGATGTTCCTGGACTGCATAGATGACAACTTCATCTTCCAAATGGTAGAGGAACCAACAAGAAAAGGTGCTATGCTGGACCTTGTTCTCACCAACAGGGAAGGGCTGGTGACTGACCTGAGGCCCAGGGACAGCTTTGGCTGCAGTGACCATGACACAGTTGAATTTCAGATCCTCAGGGCATCCAGGAGGAGGTATGCTGAGCTTATCACCCTAGACTTTAGGCGTGCAGACTTTGATTGCTTCGAGGATCTGCTGGCCAAAGTATCATGGGACAAAACCCTAGAGGGAAGAGGGGCCCAGGACAGCTGGTCAGTGATCAAGGATCACCTCCTCTGTGTCCAGGAGCAGTGCATACCAACAAAGAGGAAAGCAGGGAAGAATGCCAGGAGGCTGCCTGGCTGAGCAAGGAGCTTGTGGACACACTGTCACACAAAAGGAAACTCTACAAGGAGTGGAAGAAATGGCAGATGGAATGGGGGGTATATAAGGAACCTGCCCCAGCAGCCAGAGATCTGCTTAGGAAAGCCAAGGCACCATTTGAATTGAATCTAGCCAGGGAGGTCAAAGGGAACACCTAGAATTTCTACAGGTATATTAATGGCAAAAGGAAGCCTAGGGAAGTTTGGGCCCCCTCAGAAAGGAAACAGGTGAAATGGTCATGAGTGGCATTGGAAAGGCTGAGGTTCTCAACAACTTCTTTACCTCAGTCTTCACTACAAAGGCCTCCAGCCACACTCCTGGAGCCATGGAAGATAATGGCAGGGGCTGGAAGGAAGAGCTGCCCATCAGAAGTGAAGATCGGGTTCATGATCACCTGAAGAACCTGAAAGTGTTCAAGTCCATGGCACCCAGTGGGATACACCCACGGGTGCTGAGTGAGCTGGCAGATGAGGTTGCTAAACCCCTCTCTGTTCTATCCCAAAGTCCTGGCAGTCTGGGGCAGTCCTCACTGACTGGAAAAAGGGAAACAGAACTCCCATTTTAAAAAAGGGTAGGAAGGAGGAGCCAGGGAGCTCCAGGCCAGTCAGGCTCACCGCTGTGCCCAGTAAGATCATGGAACGGATCCTCCTGGAGGCTCTGCTGAGACAGAATAGTGAAGAGGTGATTGGGTACAATCAGCATGGCTGCACCAAGGGCACATCATGCCTGACAAACCTGGTGGTCTTCTATGAACAGGTCACAACATGGACAGATGAGGGGTGAGCAGCTGATGTCATTTACCTGGAGCTGAGCAAGGCCTTTGACACTGTCCTGCACCACATCCTCGTCTCCAGGCTGGTGACACATGGGTTTGAGGGGTGGAGCACTGGATGGATAAAGAACTGTCTTGATGGCCACACCCAAAGAGTGGCTGTCAGTGGCTCCATGTCCAAGTGGAGGCCAGTGACAAGCAGAGTCCCTCAGGGATCAGTCCTGGGACCAGCCTTGTTCAACATCTTTGTGGGTGCCATGGACAGAGGCATTGAGTGCAGCCTCAGCAAGTTTGCTGCCCACACCAAGCTGTGTGGTGCAGCAGCCAGGCTGGAGGGCAGGATCCATCCAGAGGGACCTGGACAGGCTGCAGAGGTGGGCACAAGCCAAGCTCATGAGGTTCAACAAGACCAAGTGCAGAGTCCTGCATCTGGGTCGGGGCAATGCCAAGCACCATTCCAGGCTGGGCAGTGAGTGGCTGGAGTGGAGAGCAGCCCTGAGGAGAGGGACTTGGGGATGCTGGTGGGCGAGAAGCTCAACATGAGCCAGCAGTGTGCACTTAAGGGCCAACTAGATCCTGGGCTGCATCAGGAGAAGTGTGTCCAGCAGGTCGAGGGAGGTGATTCTTCCCCTCTGCTATGGTGAGACCGCACCTGGAGTACTGCATCCAGTTCTGAAGCCCCCATTATGAGAAGGATGTGGAGGTGCGGGAGTGTGTCCAGAGCAGGGCCAGGAGGATGCTCAGAGGGCTGCATCAGCTCTGCTGTGAGCACAGACTGAAAGAGTTGGGGCTGTGCAGGCTGGAGAAGAGGAGGCTCCCAGGGGACCTTATTGTGGCCTTCCAGTATCTGAAGGGGGCCTACAAAAATGCTGGGGAAGGACTTTTCAGGATATCAGGAATGGACAGGACTAGAGGGAATGGAGCAAAGCTGTAGATAGGTAGGTTCAGGCTAGATGTGAGGAGGAAGTTGTTCAGCATGAGAGTGGTGAGAGGCTGGACTGGTTTGCCCAGGGAAGTGTTTGAGGCCACATCCCTGGAGGTGCTTAAGGCCAGGCTGGATGGGGCTCTGGCCAGCCTGATCTAGGGTAGAGTGTCCCTGCCCATGGCAGGGGGGTTGGAACTAGATGATCTTTGTGGTCCCTTCCAACCCTGACTGATTCTGTGATTCTAAATGTCTGACACTGAGTGTGATGAGAACCTGTCCCAGGTTGCACAGGTAAATGGGAGGTGCCCCATCCCTGGAACCATTCCAGGTTGTTTGTAGCTTTTGGCACCCTGCTCTAGTTGCAGATGTCCCTGCTGTCTGCAGGGGATTGGACTGGATGAGCTTTAAAAAGCTTTAAAACCTCTGTGATGCTGTGTCAAGCAGATGGATGTTGGAGAGGTGGGAAAGGATACTTTGAGCAGGAGCCGCAGAATGGAAGAAGACAAGGGGTTTGTTTCTGGTTGAGATTCCCTGCCTGAATTTCTCACCCAGATTTAGGACAGACATGATGAAAAACGGGGACTATTCATTCCCCCTAGTGGAGTGTGGAGAGTGAAGGGACAGGAGTTGTTCAGGTGTCTCTCTGGTCATTTTCTGTCCATATTTCTTGGAGAAGAGCAGCTTGAACACATCCCTCTCCCTTTTGAAAGCCTTTGCTTAGGCTGGCTGCTGTGGTGGTGCTGTCAGCACTGTTGAGCTCACTGTGTCCTGTCTCTGAACGATGACAAAGACTTTGAAGCTGTAGCAGTGGCTTTTGCAAAGCCATGGTTGCTGTAGCTCTGTCTGCAATTTACAAAGGACACAGGTTTCTCACCCCGGAGTGATGAGATGCACTCTGTCACTTAGCTCAGTTCTTTAGCTTAAAACAATCTCTCTTGCTCTGTGGTTTTTGAACCTTGAAATAAGGCTGGTGGCCATCAGCAGAAACCCCTGCAACACTTCACGTTCTGAGAATGCTCAGGAACGCTTTCAGGATTCATAGAACAAGTAGCACTACAGAGTATAAAGAAACTGAACAGAAGCTTTTTTTTTCTTTGGCAGAAGCCAGTTCTCTGTGTTCATCCTCATGGATGTGATCCCTTCTGACAGAGAAAGCCCAGAGCTTATCAGAAACAGATGCCTGTGCCTGCTGTGCACCAGCCCCTTTCCTGATCCTCTGCCTGTTTCTTCCCCTGTTTTCTTGTGAGGTAAAGGGATCTACAGATGTGTCCTGTGACAATCCACATTAAGATCTCATTCGTGTACAAGATGTATCTCCTACACTTTGATGCTGTGCTGCCTGGTTTCACCTTCTTATACCTGCTGTCATACCTGTGCACTGGGAAAGCTGATTCACTCTGAGTTGATTCTCTAGCACTTAAAGGGCAGACATCTCAAGGTTTTTGTAATGGAATCATCACTTTGCTTCTTTTCTTCCTCAGGAATAAACTTGCTGCAGAGCACCAGCAGCCTCCAGCCACCCACCCTGACACCATCACTCCCCACGCAATGGTGGGATTAAAATTTGTATGTGGTCATTGCGAAGCTAGTCTGTGAGTGATGCAGAACTGAGTTACCCAGAATTAACCAGAGAGAAGCTGGATGTGACCACAGCATGTAACCACAACCAGATTGGCATGAGAAATCCTGATGTTTCAATGTCACCTGCTGTAGCAAATGACATCATGGTGGGTCTGGCACGCTGGAGACATTGCTGTGATGACTGCCAGCAGTTGTGATGTGAATTAAACTTCCCCATTGTTCTGTGGTATAACTGTTTGGCTGCAGTGAGGCCCTTTGGTGCTTCCAGGTGGGATCCAGTTAGTGACTGTTGAGGCTTCAGCATGTTCCACCTGAACAGGAGAAACTCTTTCGGTGTGAGGGTGCTGGAGGCCTGGAGCAGGCTGCCCAAAGAGGTGGAGTCTCCTTCTCTGGAGAGCTTCCAACCCCACCTGGCCGTTGTGATCCTGAGCAAGCTGTTGTGGGTGCCTCTGCTTTAGCAGGAGGATTAGACTGAGTGATCTCCAGAGGTTTCTTCCGACCTCACCATGCTGGGATTTGGTGATTCTGTTAGTGGTTGAGTCCATGCTTTCTGAAACTTCTTTCAGTTTATGAATCTTCTCACCCTGATACTCTCTCTTTTGAGTGCCAGATAAAATACAGAATAGTTTCTGATGCTTTTGTGCTTTAGGAAAACATAGACATGAGTGTTCTGAAGCAACAGGTAGCATCTTAAAGGCAGAGATGGCTGCTTGAAACTCAGATTCATCTCTGAGGCTGTATTAGGTAGTACCAAGCTATGTATGTGATGGTCATCAGTGATATTCAAGGTCCACATTACAGTAAAACAACAGACCTTCTTTCCTAGTATTAAATGTTAACAGATAAATTATTTGCATCTCCTGCCAACTGCTGCTTTGCCCTGTGGATCAGTAGAAGATGAATCAAGGACTTCATGATCAGGTCAGATGAGGCAATGAAGAAGCTAACTCTTCCCTTGCAGCTTGTGCAGGAACTAGTGATGACCTAAGAAGTAGGGATTCAATACTCATCTCCTACCCTGAAATAATGAAGAAAGATGAATTTCCTCAGTGTGGCACCAGAGGATTAGTTGGTGTTTGCAGGAGCAAAGCTGGGCTTGTACCACAGGGCTCCTCAGGAAGGCTGTGGGCAAAGTGTCTTCTCTTCACATAAGAGTAAATAATTTGGCTCTCTGAGAGTTATTCCTCTGGTTTATGGGCTTTTCTTTTTTTTCCTGGTCATGAGTTGATGTTACCTGTTCTGTTCTGACTGAATATACTGAGGTAGGATGCTTGCTGGAAGTATGTAGTCCAAAGAAGTGATATGGATCAATACAGGAACTCTTTGGTCTGCACTTCCAGTGAGGGGGACACTGTTTACATCTGTCAGCGTGGGAAGCTGAAGGGAAGGATTAACCTCAGTTTGTGCCTCTCTGGGATCTTCTAGCAGTGGTACATGATCATGTTGGGCCAGTTTGTGGGGACTAGAAACGCTTTCTTTTTTACGTAAAATGCTCTTTTGGAACACTTTTTCGGTTTTGTATTTTTTTTCTCAGACTTCTTCTTTGTAAATATGTACATTTATCATTAATAAATGTTACTGCAAATTAGATTCTTCTTTCCACTGCTTATTAACAAAAAACCAAAGCTATGTGTGAGTTGTGTTAATGACTTATTTGGACTAACCCTTGGTGTTGCTTCCTTAAACCAGGAGCCATCAGACTGCAGGTTGTCATCATTCAGGATGCTGGGTCTGCTGGACACCGGTGTGGGTTTGGTGTTCCTGGGGAGCAGGGGCACACGGCTGCGGCTGTAATCAACGCTCACTCTCACACCGGACAGAACAATTCAATTAAGGGTGAAATCTGGCTTGGTTTAAGAGAGATTTGTTTGCAGAGGTCAAAAGATTCAGCCCTCTATGGAATGCTCAGTGGAACACTGACACCTCCCTCTTCACTTCTGAGAGTGAATGGTAGGGAAAGCAGTTTTGTCCTGTGCAATGCAGCTGCCAGCACCTCTGTCCCACAGCTTGTATTAATCTGAGGACAAAAATGCACCTTTCTGGTTCTGTGAACAAAGAAACCATGTTCCTGATTAACCATCTTTGCTCTATGTGGTATTAGAGTGTAAGCCTCTAGTTGGCTTTGAGCCTGAGGTTGTGTCTAGATACCGGATCAAGAGTCGGTCTTAATTTTAACTCCCAACTTTTCTTGTGAGATTATTTACTACTGCATGAATCTTTCAGCTCATTCTATGCAGTCACAAGCAGGAAAGCAAATGAGGCTGTGATAGAGCAGCATGAAGCTTGTGCTGCCACTCTCCTGGGTGAGCCCAGCACCAGAGCAGAAGTGAAGCAGACAAAATGTAACAGCATAAAATAAACCCTCCTGGTACCTTCCACTCCCTCACCTGCTGCTGCTACACTAAATTGGAGGCAGTGTTTGCAGTGCCACTGGCAGCTTTTTCTCCATTAAGGGATTTGGAGTGAGAAGCCCCTCATCCAAAGGTCTCTCTCCCACAGAAGGGATGGGAAGGGCGTCAGGCTGGTTGAGAAGAGGAAGTGTATTGCTTCCTTACTTTAGTAACTTAAATATTGATCTTGAGATTGTTTTGTGTTGCCAAGTGGTGGATGCAGTAGATTGGAGGTGGCTGCTCTGTCTCATGTAATATCCTGGGATTCTTGTCCAGGGCACCAAGCTAATCTTTTTATGCTGTGGTTTTTCTGGCTTTACTTTCAGCTTTGATCAAATGCTGGTTTATCCCTCTGTCATCTGATTAGGTTGCTCAGGATGTTGTGATCAGATCAATGACAATCAAACTCCTCCCCCAAAACTGTGAGTCCATTGTTAATGGCTCATTTTTAAATGATGATGTTGTATAGCTTCTGAACCTTTTGACTTCTGTCTTTAAGGCAAAGCAGATCTGTAAGGCATGGCAGGTACTGTGAAATAAGGATCTCTTGTTTTCTACTTTATAATACTTTCTTACCCAAGTGCTTTGACAACGGGGAGACTGAGCATCATTTGGTCTGGGAGCTCTCACTGGTGAGTGTGGTTTGCTGCAAAGCAACAGCATCTCCCTGTGCATCTGTAGATGGTCACCTGAGGCTGCTGGCTTTTGTGGATACGTGTTGGGGGATAACCTAATAACATGCATGAACAACTGCAGTGGCAAAGAGAGCAAGAGGGAACTGGGAAATGCTGACTGCCTGGGATTCATGGCATTTAATGTGGTGGTTTTGAGGCGTTAGTGTGCACTGGTGTTTCATGGGTTTGTCAGTTTTAATCAAATGGTTTTGGTAATTGGCAGATTGACATCATTTCAGCACTCCTGGACTTTCCTGCAGTGCAAGAGTCTGGTTTGGGCTGGGGATAATTTAATTTTTTGGGAGGATTTCTGAAGTCCGCAGGCAAAATGAAGGTGTTGAGAGCCTGTACCATATTGCTTGGAGAGGTGGGAGGTGCCTGGAACCATTGCAGGTCAGGTTATTTGGAGCTCTGAGCAATCTGCTTTAGTTGCAGATGTCCCTGCTGACTGCAAGGGGATTGGACTGAACGAGATTTAAAGGCCCCTTTGCACCCAAACCAGTCTATGCCATGGGCTGCAGAGCATGGGCACTGATGGGCATCACAGGGTTCATATGAGTATATCCTGATCCAAAGTAGCAGAATCTTGGAAAAAATACAGGAAACAAAAATAAAAATACCTTAAAAAAAAGATCTTTTGGTTGCTGGTATCAGCCATGCAATTAAGCCTGTTATTAATTTATCCCCAGTCTGAATTACCATGTGTAATTACACTGTACTGCTTGAGCTCCATCCTCAGGGTCTGTCACTGTTGGGGACACAGAGATTGGGATTTTCAGGGTCGTGTTTTAGCCACATTCATGCCTGATTTGATGTCTCTTCTGGGGCACTGCATCCTGTCCTGCCTTTTCTTTATGCTGTGTATGGCTTTGCCAGTCCTCTGCTTCATGCTGAACTGAGGCATTGCTGCTTTGGGATTGTGTCCCAGGTTTCACAGGGCATGACGAGAGCTTAGCCCCTGAGCCCTAAAAATAGAAATGCTTTTGCATCTGCAAATTAAGATAAATCTCGATAAGATCAGAATTTGTAACAGGTGTTCAAATTCTTAGAGGGTTTTTCTTGATCTAAAGAAAAAGATAATATTTTCTAGCCTACGTGCCAACAGTGCTTTAAATACAGAAACCATTTCAGTTGTATTTCAGGAAAAAAAAAGTGAATTAATAAACCCCCCACTTTTCCATTAGTCTGTGTTCTTTCTGGTAGAGCAGCAAGGCAAGGAAAAAGTGCTTCTGCTGGACTGATCTTATCAGGATTCATTCTCTCTGTAGTTGGCATGTTTATTGGCTCTGTAGGTGAGCAGTGTTTGTGTGCCATGGGCTTCCTCTGAGTTTTTCCCTACCTTTGTGCTTTTGCCATGCAAGATACTTCCAAAATTCTTTTTCTAGGGAGCTGGGAAGTTGTTTTGGCTGGGTACAAATGCTTGTTTCAATAGGTCTGTGTTCATGCAGCTGCTTTAATCTGTTTCATTGGAGCTTTCATGCTTCCTCTTGGTTGAGTTGTGCTCTAGCTAGTGTTCAAGGAAATCCTGCTCCTAAGGCATTTTCCATTAAACTCCAGATGATCTACAGCATCTTCTTGGGATTCCTTGATTAATTTGCAGGACTTAGCACATGTAATTAAGGAGACATCCCTATGTTGGCAGTATGTATAACCCCAGGTTTTAAAGCAAGATGAAGAGATGGATATTCCAAGCTGATAACCTCCTTTTCTGTTCTATTTTGTGAAATAGTGCAGTGTAGAACCTTGCGTTAGGCAAAGTGAGGGTGGTGAGACCCTATCCCAAGTTGCCCAGAGAGGTGGGACCTGACAGCAGAGGGGCTAGAGATGGCCTTTAAAGGTCCCTTCCCATCAAATAAATTCTGTGACTGTGTGATCTTGAATGTACCTTTGGAGGAGCAGGTATGGAGATTTTCTTCTGATCAGCAATAACACTTCCCTTTGTATGCAGTCTGACTTGACGGTCATAGTTCTGATACCTGTCCCCTCACTCCCGGCAAATGCATTTTTCTAAGCAGTATCCACAGACTAGCCCAAGAGGCTGGAAATCTTGACGGAGTCTCACAGTTAATCTTGTTGGTAGGAGTCTGACAGGTAATCCATCTGCACACAAAGAAACAGGCAGCTGAAAAGTCCCCAGGAGGAATGGTGGAAGAGTTATTTCTTTAAATGATACTAAAATAAGCATCTGTTTGCTCCTGCATAAAGCAGCTGCTGTTCTTACCTTACTATTGAGGTGTCCTGTTAGATGAGGTCACTCAGGGTGAGAGCTTCTGGTCTACAGAACATGCATCATAATCCATCACCCACAGGCTTCAGACCTCACATTTTAAGTGCAAATAACAGCTTTTTGGTTGCCCAGAGAATCTTCTTAATAGAAACTGAAGCAGTAGTTTCCATTCATCTTTAACACTACCACTGCCATCAGAAGAAAAGATGGCACAGTAGACTTGCTGTGCTTCTGTGGTAGTTCAGTCACTGGTTTTGGATGAACCACCACATGACTATTTTTATACAAATAAAATCAATTGTGAGTTTAGTTATTGAGAAGACATAGTAATGACATGGATTGAGCAGCATCCCTTGGGATTTTCCCCTTCCTTGTTGCCTGATGCAGGGTGATGTGTAGATGCCCATAACTGCTTGTTCTGCCCTTATTTGAAGGCAACTTACCATGTGGATAAAGAGACAAACCCAACTGCTGGCAGAGGACAATACTGCAACCGTCGCCCAGCAGTGCTTCTCTGTGCATGTGAAATATTCAGCACTCAGGGTTTGGGCAAAGAGCTGAATTTGTGCTCAGTCTTCCTGTCCTGTTCATGTTTTAACTCTCCTGTCACTGTTGCTTCCCTCTGGGCTAGAGGGCTTGCAGAGATCTGAGAAGACCTATTTGAGACCTTGCTGAGTGGAGAACAGATAGAGCCAGTCTTAGTGACTAACCCTCTGGCCTGCCACAGTCTTTCCAAACATCTCAGGTGCTCCTGACAAGGCTCACTTGTGTCTGCATGTGCTGAGATACTTCACTGTCTGTCTTCTGTGTACCACTGCAAATGAGGACAATCTTTTGAGCAGGGCTTGTGACAAGAGAAGAGGTGATGATCTAAAACTAAAAAACAGAGATTGACAGTAGAGAAAAGGAAGAGATTTTGTATGCTGAGGGTGGTGACATCCTGTCCCAGGTTTCCCAGAGAGGTTGGAGATGCCTAATCCCTGGAACTATTCAAGGTCAGGTTGGTTGTGGCTCTGAGCAACCTGCTCTAGTTGCAGATGTTGCTACTGGCTGCAGGGGGGTTGGGTTGGAAACATCCCTGCCTGTCCAAACCAGTCTATATATGTACCTCAGGAGGTTTAGCTGCAGCAAAGCTTTCCATGCACCAGCTGCTTTTGGGGTGCTGGTGTTACAAATACTTTCATAGTCTTGAATCAACGGTCAACTGAAGCTTGTTGCAGTAAACTGAACCACTGGCTCCGTGGTGGTGGGCTCAGCACACCTTAGGGTGAACCTCTGGCTTTCCAGCTTAAAACCACATTTCTTCCTTTCTCAAGTTCCATGCTTAAGGTAATTGAATCAATTTGTTTTGAAGTAATAACACAGATTCTTTCAGCTGGCCAGAACTGGTGAGTTCAGGAGCCTTCATAATTGAAGCACTTGATTTCAACGCTAACTCATGAATAATTTCAGTAATAGCAGGGCTATGGTTGTGATCCCATGAGACAGCAACAGCAAAAGGATGCTCAGAGGTGTGAGTGTTCCCAGGGGTGTGGGAAAGAGCAGGGCACAGGCTCTGGATTACTCTGCACAGAAATTCTGGGCTTATTCCCTTCACCTCCAATTGCAAATTCAAGCACAACGTGAAATACTTCAAGGAGCTGAAGCACAGCTGGGGCCTGGCTTTGATGCACTTGGTGGATTTTGTTGGACGTGTGGATTTTGAATGTGTACTTGTAAAACACTGAAATTGCTCATGGGCAAAAAGTGCTTAGTGGTGGCCTTTCCTTAAGGTGCAGAGAGTTGCTTTAATATTAATTCCTTAAACTCGAGATGGGTGGATTATCAGTGTGCTCGGAAGTAAATGTCCCAGGTGTAGCACAGCACAAAGGTTTTGGTGCTTTCCAGTGTCCAGCCCCAGTATTGTACATGTTACTGGAGATGAGATGTATTCTACAAAACCAGTGTTTTGCCTTTATGCCTCAAGACCTCCTGCTCTCCCTAATGCTGTCTTTCTCTCTTTTTCTTTCTCTTTGGCCTTTTTTGTGTATTATTTTTCTTTTTAGAAACTGAGTGACTTTCTCTCCAGAGAGGATGTGGCTGCAGTGCCTGAGTGGAGCAGTGTTTATGCTGCCTTTGCCCGTGAGGGCTCAAAGCAGTTGGTAGCTTGTAGTGAAACTCTTGTGCCACCCACCTCAGAACCTTCTCCCATTTGTCACTCTGGTGCATCCTCCCTAAGCAGCGAGGAGGAGGAGGCAGCTCCCAGCCTCTCTGCGAGCGAGGAGGACCTGAGATACGGAAAGGGACTTTGTGTGGATGCGGAGAAGGACTCAGGGCTCTCTGAGCTGGAGCCTCCCGCCAGCCCTGCCACACCTCCCAGGCAGCCCTGGGGAGCGGAGGAGGAGATGGCAGAGGATGGTGAAGACAGATTTGCCTTTAGAAAGCCAAATGGCGAGTGTCACGGCTCGGAGGTTAATAATGGGCTGCTGGCAGTCATACGCTGCTTCCAGGTAGTGAGCCCTGCTCCCCACACCCCTGGCCAGCTTGGGAGCAGGAGCCCAAACGTTGCAGTAAGCAGATGCCATGCATCCCAGAGAATCTGTGCTTGCTTGGCTTGAACTCTGCTTGGAGCTCGTTAAGTGGTTTATCTGCCACAGTCAGTGCACACAAGCCCCTCTCAATTTCTCTTTGCATTAAATATGAGCCCCTCTTGATTCATCTTTGCATTAAATACGAGCCACTCTCAATCCATCTTTGCACCAAGTACAGTTGCAGCACAAAGCCCTTTGCTCTATCCAAAGCGTCCTATTGCATCCTCAAAAAGAGATGCAAGACATAATAATTCTGGTTCTTTAAGGCTTTTGCTGTCTCCCCACGTGCCAGAGGTTGAGCCTTAACATGACAAAGCAAATTGGAAGTGCTGCCAAATGTGCTTTGACGTGGTGCAGGTGGGCTTTCCTGTCCATGGGAGATGAGTATTTTTGCCTGCTTCAGTGTTGATGTTAATTGCTGGTGGTTAAATTGATGCCCACTCCCCCCTGCCAACAATCATGGTGGCATCTGCCAGGTTTGGGGATGGTGAGCGGAAGTTGAGCCCTCTGGAAGAGCACTGTGGGTCTGAACTAACTCTTCTTCTGGATGATAATCAGGTGGTGGAACAACTGATTTCTCTCTCCCTCCTCCCCCCACACAGTTTGTCTTTCGAGATGGCACGTTTCTGTTTTGTCTGACATGGATTTAATAAAAGTTTAAGGCCCAGGATCTGATGAGGATTTTAAATCATGTCACATTTCACTTGCAGTCAGGATAAAGTCTCTCATCTGACATCAAGTCTTTATTTGCCTGGGGGTTGTGTTAATCTTGACATTGTCATCAGTAGATGAGGGTCATCTTTTCATGGCAGCAGGCCATGAGCTTCTGGTAATTAGAAAGTTAATAATCAGTGGAAACAGTTTTTGTGTGACACTGTGGCACACCAGTTAAGCCCTTAATGTCTTGCTCAGGCTGACCTGAGGGCATGGTGTTGGGAAAGATCTGGAGGGTTTTTGTGTCTCTTTAATCCTCGTTGCATGATCTCTACCCTCTGAGCTGTGTGTCGTACCAGAGGCTTAAAAGAAAAGATTTGCAGGCTGACCTTGGTTCCCACAGTGCTTTTATCAGATCAGTGTCAGAATGCTTGCCAGGACGGGATATGGTAATGCTGGTGGGCTCCTTACAGAGCTGTTTTTAACCCTGTCCCATAGCCACCACTAGTGAAGACCCAGACAGTCACCATCTCTGACGTGTCCAATGCTGTCAAAAGTGAAATCCCCACCAAGGAAGTCCCCATTGTCCACACTGAGACAAAGACCATCACCTATGAAGCTGCACAGGTAAGATTTGTTTGGATTCATGGAACCACTGTTCAGTGGTCAGGGTTGGAGGGGACCTCTGGAGATCATCCAGTCCAACCCTCCTGCCAGAGCAGGGTCACTCAGAGCAGGTTTCCCAGGGTCACAATGTCCAGGTAGGTTTGGAATCTCTCCAGAGAAGGAGACTCCACAACCTCTCTGGGCAGCCTGCTCCAAGCCTCCAGCATCCTCACATTGAAGAAGTTTCTCCTGTTCAGATGGCACCTCCTGGGTTCCAGTTTCTGCCCACTGCCCCTTGTCCTGTCACGAGATGAGCCCAACCCCATCGGCTTGCCCCTATCCTGTTAAATACTTATATATGTTGATCAGATCCCCTCTGGGGCTGCTCTTCTGCAGGCTCAACAGCCCCAGGGCTGTTGGAAGGTAGTAGAGCCCTGCAGAGGGACCTGGACTGGCTGGATAGGTGGGCAGAGGCCAATGAGATGAGATTTAACAAGTCCAAATGCAGGGTTCTGCACTTTGGCCACAACAACCCCAAGCAGTGCTACAGGCTGGGGACTGAGTGGCTGGAGAGGAGCCAGGAGGAAAGGGACCTGGGGGTACTGGTAGATAGTAGGCTGAAGATGAGCCAGCAGTGTGCCCAGGTGGCCAAGAGAGCCAATGGCATCCTGGCCTGCATCAGGAACAGTGTGGCCAGTAGGACAAGGGAGGTTATTGTTCCCCTGTACTCAGCACTGGTCAGGCCACACCTTGAGTCCTGTGTCCAGTTCTGGGCTCCTCAATTCAAGAGAGATGTTGAGGTGCTGGAAGGTGTCCAGAGAAGGGCGATGAAGCTGGTGAGGGGCCTGGAGCGCAAACCCTGTGAGGAGAGGCTGTGGGAGCTGGGGTTGTTTAGCCTAGAGAAGAGGAGGCTCAGGGGCAACCTCATTGCTGTCTACAACTACCTGAAGGGACACTGTAGACAGGTAGAGTTGGCCTCTTCTCCCAGGCAACCAGCAACAGAACAAGGGGACACAGTCTCAAGTTGTGCCGGGGGAAGTATAGGCTGGATGTTAGGAGGAAGTTCTTCACAGGGAGAGTGATTGGCATTGGAATGGGCTGCCCAGGGAGGTGGTGGAGGCACCCTCCGTGGAGATGCTTAAGAGAAGGCTGCATGAGGCACTTAGTGTCATGGTCTAGTTGACTGGCTATGGCTGGGTGCTAGGTTGGACTGGATGATCTTGGAGGTCTCTTCCAACCTGGTTGATTCTATGATACTCCACTCTGGTGGGACCCCACCAGGAGTGCTGCATCCAGCTCTGGAGCCCCTGGGACAAGAGGGATGTGGAGGTGCTGGAGCGTGTCCAGAGAAGGGCCAGGAGGATGCTCACAGGGTTGCAGCAGCTCTGCTATGAGGAGAGACTGAAAGAGTAGGGACTGTGTAGGCTGGAGAAGAGGAGGCTCCCAGCGACCTTATTGTGGCCTTCCAGTATCTGAAGGGGGCTACAAAAAAGCTGGGGAGGGACTTCTAGGATATCAGGGTGTGACAGGACTGGAGGGAATGGAGCAAAGCTGGAGGTGGGGAGATTCGGACTGGATATGAGGAGGAAGTTGTTCAGCATGAGAGTGGTGAGAGGCTGGAATGGTTTGCCCAGGGAGGTGGCTGAGGCCCCATCCCTGGAGGTGTTTAAGGCCAGGCTGGATGAGGCTCTGGACGGCCTGATCTAGAGTAGAGTGTCCCTGCCCATGGCAGAGGGGTTGGAACTAGATGATCCTTGTGGTCCCTTCCAACTCTGATTCTATGATTCTTTCAGTATGTTTGCAGCCTCCACTTCACTCTCTCTGGTAATTCCCTATCTCTCTTGGACTGGGGAGCCCAGCACTGGATCCAGTAGTCCAGATGTGACTTTTTTTAGAGCAGAGTAGAGAGGAAGGAGAGCCTGCCTTGGCCTGTGATTGCACTCTTCTTCATGCCCCCCTGGGCACCATTGGCCTTCTTGTACACCAGGCCACACTGCTGACTTGTTGTGAACTTGTTCCCCAGTGTACCTCGCTTCTGCCCAGAGCTGCTTTCCAGTAGGTAATCCCTCCCCTATACTGGTGATGGGGGTTTATTCCTTCTCAGATGCAGAACTCTACATTTGATATTTGTTTCCAGGGCCTTAATTAAACTATAGTAAGCATTTTATGTCTTGAGTACTCCTGCTCTGTTGATGTGGAGACCCTGCTGCTGTCCACCTTACCTGCAGACACTGACAGCCTGTTTTTCTGTCTGTTCTTCTGTCCTCCAGACAGATGGTGGCAGTGGAGACTTAGACCCTGGCATCCTGCTGACTGCTCAGACCATCACTTCAGAAACCACCAGCAGCACCACCACCACCCAGATCACAAAGGTAACGGCACAGGGACGTGATAAAGCAACAACTGGAACCCCTCCATGACAGAGAGGTGGGCAGGGCTGAATAATAAGAAAAAAAAGCTCAGACTCCAGTTCTTGGGGAAAAAGAGTGCTAAATACTTGAAACAGCATGGGAATCCATGTGCTGAGCTGGGGCTCTGGGTTGTGATGGTTTGGGTGTTCCCCGCCCCCCCACACTTTAGAAGTCACCCCAGACTAGACTCAGCCGGCTCTGGGAATATAAATGAAGCTATTTATTTACAGCTAGCACGATGTACAAGCAGATATTTACAGTATATACAGTTATATACAGAAATAGACAAGGTAAAAGGTAATACAGAAGCACAACAGCCCTCCCAGAAACCTGAGTCCCCAGGAGGGGCTCTCAACCACCCCTGCACCTTCCCCCTGCCCCTCTCAACCTTACCCCAGTCCTAAAGAAGAATAGAGGTTCAGCCAAGAGGTTAAGAAGCAAAGGTGAGTGGAAGGTGAGGTTAGGGAGATGCAGCTCAGTCAGAAGCCCAAAGCAGAGTGCGACAAAATGGCAAAAGTGTTATCTAATGTTTTCGTTTCTCCTTCAGCAAGACTCTGAGGGGAGTAGACATCACCACTGTTTTCCTTTCGCAGCCTATAATCTACTTTTTCTCACCAAAACATTCTGCCCTGCTTCGAACTAGCACAGTTGTTTTTATTTTAGCTCAGTGTGGGGACCCAGGCTCCGGCTGTCGTGTGGTACAAGGGAAGGAGCTGTGCTATGAGGCAGGGTGCTACTCTGCTTCAGTCGCACTCCTGTGATTCTGGTACCATGACAGCAGAGACTGGGAATGCTGGTTTTGGATACCATCTTTAGACAGGCAGCCCCAGTGCACTCTGGTTCCTTTTTACTTCTAAACTAACAGGGATTTTTCCTTTTGTACTAGATGGTAAAAGGTGGAATTTCAGAGACACGGATTGAGAAGAGGATTGTCATCACAGGAGATGCAGATGTAGACCACGACCAGGTAGGACCTTGGATGACATCTAAAAGAGCTTCTTGCAAACTATGAGCAAGGCTGCCTTTCTGGAAACAGCTTCATCAGGGAAGTTGTCTCAATCCAGGGAAATTTTACTGAATAGCTGGGGAGGGATTTTTTTCAAGGGTTTCTAGTGACTGGATGAGAGGGAATGGATTGAAGCTGGAAGAGAGGTAATTTAGGCCAGATTATGAAGAAATTCTTGGTAGTGAGGGTGGGGAGACACTCGGACAGGTTGCCCAGGGAGGCTGTGGATGCCTCCTCCCTGGAGGTGTTTAGGGCCAGTTTGGATGAGGTCTTGAGCAATCTGGTTTACTGGGAGATGTCCCTGTCCATGACAGAGTGTGTTGGTCACCAGACTAGACTCAGTCAGCTGGAAGTTAAAGAAGCTTTATTTACAGCTTAGCACAATTTACAAGCATATATATATGTACAATATACAAATATTTAGTTATATACAAGTTAAAAGCAATGCAGAAACACAAAAATCCTTCCTGAAACAGACTGCCCAGGAGGCTCCCGAACCAAACCTCCTCCCGCTCCTCCCTCTCCCTTCCTTCCTTCCACTCAGAAATCATAGAATCATAGAATGGTTTCGCTTGGAAGTCACCTCAAAGGTCATCCAGTTCCAACTCTTCCAACCTTGATGATACTGTGATACTGTGACACCTCCCACTAGAAGAGGTCACTCAAGGCCTCTTCCAACCTGGCCTTGAACACCTCCAGGGAGGGAGCAGCCACAACCTCCCTGGGCAACCTGTCCCAGTGTCTCACCACCCTCACTGTAAAGAACCCTTTCATAGAATCAACCAGGTTGGAAGAGACCTCCAAGATCATCCAGTCCAACCTATCCCCCAGCCCTATCCAGTCGACCAGACCATGGCACTAAGTGCCCCATCCAGTCTTTTCTTGAACACCTCCAGGGACAGCGACTCCACCACCTCCCTGGGCAGCCCATTCCAATGGCAAATCACTCTCTCTGTGAAGAACTTCCTCCTAACATCCAGCCTATACTTCCCTCTTAACATCTAGTTTGAATTTCCCCTTTTCCAGTTTAAACCCATTAACCCCCATTTTGTCATTTATAAGACTTTGTAAATAGTCCCACCCCAGCCTCCCTGTAGGCCCTCTTCAGATACTGGAAGGCCACTATAAGGTCTCCTTGAAGCCTTCTCCAGGCTGCAGAGCCCCAGCTCTTAAAGCCTGCCCTCTTAGCAGAGCTGCTGCAGCCCTCTGAGCATCTTTGTGGCCCTCATATAGCTCATGAGATAAATCTGCAGAGACTTGAGGTGAGCTATCAGAAAGACGACAGAGACGTTAGAGGAAAAAGAGTTAGGTTGAGTTACAAAGGTCTCATGCAGAGGAGCCAAGGCAGATGCAACCAGCCACAGGCCGACAGAAAGCGAACAGCAAAACGAACTGTGTGTGAGAAGTGAGTGCCTTACCCATTTCAATCAGTGGCGTCTCTCAGCAGAATGAGTGACATAGGTCACTGTTACTTTCTTTCTTCATACAGCTAAGTATTTAACTTCTCTCAGTAAAATATTCCAGTTAGCCTCAAACCAGCACGCAGGGGATTGGAACTGGATGATCTTGAAGGTCCCTTCCAACCCAACTCATTCCATGAATCTATGAAATAAAAACTCCCAAGATTTATTTTGGTAATAAGTTCCTCTTTGCCAATACATAGCTAGGCCAGCAAAGCTCAGTTCTGCTGGCGAGACACTGGCACAGGTTGCCCGGGGAGGTTGTGGATCACAAAATCTGTGATTCTGGAGGTGTTCAGGACCAGGTTGGACAAGTGAGTGACCTGTTCTAGTGGGAAGTGTCCTTGCCTATGCAGGGGGTTGGAACTAGATGATCTCTGAGATCCCTTCCAACCTAAACCATTCTATGCTCTGAAAATGGAGCTGCCAGCAGATTTGATTCCAGAATTGTTGTGGTGAAATGCAATTTAAAAGAATAATAAAATAAAAATCCACTGAAATGTGAAGTTTTCCTTCATCTGGAAAATCTGTTCATTTTCTTGTAACCCTGAAGCGCTGTGGAATGCCAGAAGTTATTTCAGAGTGCTCAGCACCTACATTAAAGCTCAGTGGGTTTATATGAAATCCTTCCAATGAATCAGCCCCATCAGCTTCTGGCATGTGTTGGAAGTGATTGTGTCATCAGAGAATTAGACTCTGAATTTAATTTTATTTGCAGGTGTCATGAGGCTGGAGAATATTCACAGAATCACAGAATGTTAGGCTTTGGAAGGGACCTCAAAAAGGTCATCCAGTCCAGCCCCTCTGCCAGAGCAGGATCACCTAGAGCAGACCACACAGGAATGCATCCAGGCAGGGTTTGAATATCTCCAGAGGAGGAGACTCCACAACCTCCCTGGGCAGCCTGTTCCAGTGTTCTGTCACCCTACAGGAAAAAGTTTTTTCTTCATGTTTACAGGGAATTTCCTATGCTTCAACTTCCTCCCTTTGCCCCTTGTCCTGTCATTGGGCATTCTTACAAGAAGTAGTTTAATGATTCCGACTGAAAGTGCCTGAAATAGTCATCGCACTCACTGGCAGAGTAAACAGGGTTTGCTTAACATCTGCCTTCTCCCATGGGACAGTGGCAAGGTGTGGGGTCTTCACAGAAAACAGCTTTTCCTTCCAGAAATAATCTAATACTATCAAAAATCAGCAAACTGGGTAGCTGAAATGAATTCACTTTTTATTTTCTCTCTCTAGAGGTAGAAATAGCCTCTTGTTCCCCCTCAGTGGTATAGAATCATAAAATTATTTTGGTTGGAAAAGACCTTTAAGATCATCAAGTCCAACCATTATCAACCAAGGCTTGTGCTAACCCATGTCCCTCAGCATCAGGGCTGTGGGGCCATGTCTCTGCCTCTTCAGGCACGCTCTGAAATGTGTGGTCTCTTCCAGGTCCTAGCGCAGGCAATAAAGGCAGCAAAGGAGCAGCATCCAGACATGTCAGTGACCAAAGTGGTTGTGCACCAGGAGACTGAGATCGCAGAGGAATAGCAGGGCTATGTGAGTAGAGAGGTGGTGGGTGCTGCTTTCCCCTGAGGGTGGGAGCTCAGTCTCTGTGCCAGAGGGCTTTGGCTAATCCAGTCAAAGTTTTAGTGAATTATTGCTAGCTGTTGAGTCCTGCTCAGGCTGTTCCTATTAAGTCACTCAAGACCAGTAAAGGAGTCACAGGTACGGAAATGAGCCAGAAAACACTAAAAGAAGCAGCATGGCTCCATGCAGCTGAGCCTCCTTTGCCTGACCAAGCACCTCTAATGCATCTGCACCACAGATGACACCCCTGCCTATAGCAGTGCCTGGTGACCCCTGAGCTGGACCTCAAGCTCTAGACATGCCTGGAAAGCTCCCTTTTTTGCAGTCTTCATATGGTTTGGGGAAGGAGCTGCTGGAGGAATCCAGGAGCTCTGCCTGTGCACTGGTGCTGTAAAGCCCATCCTGCCCTGTGCTGGTGACGTTGGTGTTCCCCTAGTTGGTGCCATGTGCTGCCCAACCTGTGTCCTGCCTCAGCCCAACAAGGCTGGGTCTGTCAGAGATTTGGAAAGTGGAACGAGAAGTTGATCAAGAAGAGATACAGCATGGCCTAACAGTGTAGTTGAACTTTTTAACTGTCACAGAATCATATAATTGTTTTGGTTAGAGAAGACTTTTAAGATCATCTAGTCCAATCATTAACCTTGCACTGCCTGTTCACCATTAAACCATAAAATCACAGAATGTTTTGTGTTGGAAGTGACCTCTAGAGGTCATCTAGTCCAACTCTCCCTCTGCAGTAAGCAGGGGCATCCTGAACTAGATCAGGTTGCTCTGTTCAGCCTCACCTTGAATATCTGCAGGGATGGGGCCCCAACCACCTCCCTGGGCATGTATTTCAGCACCACGTCTACCCAGCTTTGAAACCCCTCTAGGGATGAGGACTCCACCACTGCCCTGGGCAGCCTTTTCCAAATCTAGATAAAAATGGCAGAGGTCTCCTAAGACTTTCAGCTCTTAAAATATGGTCCTACAAGAGTGGGAGCAGGGAGTTGTTTGTGCCTGGAGGTCACACAGCCTGAATTCACACCTGCCTTTGGTGATAACTCACCTGATCTCAGATCTCCAGCAGCTACAGGAGAGCATGTTCCTTCAGCTAGCTGTTGGTAGCTGTAACTTCTCCTGCTCCTCTTTCTTTAGGAAGTGTTCCTGCCAGACACACCACCAGGAGTAAGAAACCTCACAAAACTATGAAGAAACTACCTGGAGCACAGAGACCTTGGATTTACAAGACTTGACACTCAGAGACATTCATATCATTTGTTAGGAGTTGAGCTTTGACATTTTACTTTGGTTTTTTTCCAGTCGACACTGGACCCTAGTGGGTGGAGATTTCTATATACAGATATATATATGTACACCCCCCCCCCACCTATATCTATATCAAATGGTGATGCCAGTATGCCATATTTCAAAATGTGCTGACTTACTTTGTACAGGTTTTTAATTTGCATTCCCTCTTCTGCATTGCCTCATCATCACAAACCCAGACACACATCCCAGGGCTCCAGGGGGCACTTGTTTTTAAGTTGTGTTCCCTCCTCTTTGTCAGGAATGATGGCAACAAGCCACACCCAGACATATTCTGAGCGTGGGATCCAGACGCACCCTCCAAAAGCCATGGCTCCTTCTGCTGGAAGAGTCAGTTTAAAGAAGTCAGACTTCAGTTTTGTGCAGCATTTTTGATTGTTGCCTTTTGATTTTATTTTGTTTGGGTTTTTTGGGGGTTTGTTTATTTTTTAGCTCTAGGGAAGCATGATCCCCTCCAGCTGCAATTCCTGGGGGTGCAGAGCAGAGCTGCTGCCTTCACCCTAAGTTTTCTCCCTGGTGGATTTTGGGCCTCCTGATGTGTGAACACAGCAGGGTTTTGTGGTGTAGCCTTTGCACTCTTCATAGTTTGACTAGATTTAAGGAATACTGGAAGTTGCTTCAAGTATCTTATACTGTGAATTACAGAACTTCAAGAGGACTGTGACTGCACCTCGCCTTCCTCCCGTGTGTCTCTGCCAAGTGCTACCTGCCCCCTTGGTGTTTTCTAGCTGCCATTAAATCCAGAAGCTCCTAGAAGTGTGTGTTTTAAAGTGTTTGAACTTTGAATGCTATCAAGGTAGGCTTAGGCAGCATTCATGGTAACTAATTATCTTTTTTTTTCAGTGTCTTAGTTTTTTACTTGCTTGTGTTCATGATTTTTAAGTTAGGGAGTTGTGGGGGGTTTTGGTTGGTGCTTGTTTGTTTGTTTTTTAGGGGGGTGGGGGGAGTGGGGCAAGTGTTTGTTTTTTTGTTCTTTTTTGTAAGTCATAGGTTGAGGGTTTTTTCCTTTCCTCACAGTGCTAAGCATGTTAACCATAGACCAGGGCATATATCCTGCTACCAGTGAGTTTAAAACTCTTTGACAACCCTTCCTAGGCCTGGAACACTGTGTTTGGAGAGGCTGAAGAAGGAATCTTAGGAGGTGTCAGGTGTTGCTGCTTGTAATAGAGATGAACCACATGGAAAAAGCCACCATTCCTCTTCCATGCTGGCTTCCAGATCTGGGCTTTGTTTGGCTTTGTGACCACCTTGCTGGAAGAAAACACCAGGGTCAGTGGTTGTGTCTTTAAGCTCACAGAACACTGGAGTCAGCTCCAGTGGAGTGAGGATGACCAGAAAACATCTTTGATAGGGCTGGTTGCTCTTCCTTCCACAGTATCGAGTCTGAACTCCTGCTGCTGCTCACTGAGCTTTATGGAAGTGCT
Source organism: Pogoniulus pusillus (assembly GCF_015220805.1). Lineage (NCBI taxonomy): Eukaryota > Metazoa > Chordata > Aves > Piciformes > Lybiidae > Pogoniulus > Pogoniulus pusillus. Next base: position 31,021 of record NC_087300.1, on the reverse strand, counting down.
CTGATCATGGCCTGGTTTCTTCTTCCAGCATTTTAATTTATCAGGAAATAGAAAGCCAAGCTTTGTGAAAAATCTGTCCAGACACTCGGGAACATTTTAGTACCCTCTGAGGCTGTGGTTTATTTGCTTTAGATATACATATATATATAGTGTGGTAAATTGGTAGCTGAGGGCATAGAGTGCTTTGCTGCTGCTCCTTAGTTGAGAATGGGGAGAAAAAAAGCAGTAAAGAAAAGCTCTCTGCTACTTTAAATTGGAATAATGTGTTTCAGAAATTACTGGACTGAGCTCAGGCTGCAACAACTCACTGTTCAGCTGTAAAACCAACCTTGCAACTACACTGGGGCCAGTTTAGCTTCTCCCATTCAGGTGTCATTTTAATCAAGCTGTCACTATTGACTGGAGACTGCTAAAAATGCTGGAGCTGATAGAGTTGTGCTTTTTTTGAGCCTTGCTGGCTGTGGGTCCTTTGCAGCCTCCAGCCTTCTCATGCTGGTGGCTGCTTTTTGGGCTGCTCTGGGTAGTCCCCTCCCATGATGCTCTGTGTGCTAGGCATCCTCCTTGGAGAATTTGGATAATCCTGGCCTCCAGAGCTGTAGTTCAGATCCCTACTTTCTACTAATATCTGGATGGCTCTTTCCTTTCCTACTGTGACACAAATCCTTTAACAGCGCTGTGTCCCTGCTGAGCCCAGCTTAGTTGGGTAACACTTGCCTTAAATGCCCATTGTATTGAGCACTCCTATGGCAATATCTGTTTTCTGGGAATAGAGCATTTTTTTGCCACTCAGTCCTTCCTTCTCACCCTGTAGCAGCTGCTGGAGGAGTCAATGAGCATGCTGGGTTGTTAAGAAGATTTATAAGCTTCACCAGAGAAAGACAATGTGAAACTGAGTTTATCTATAGCACTTACAGGCACTTGACCCTCACAAGGATTTAGGGGAACATTTGTGAGAGACTTGAGCTTGGCCATAGGTGTTCTGTGGGCTGTCCTGGGTACAATGAATAAGACAAAACACCCTGAGCAGGGGGTTTCTAGGGTAAGAAACCTGCTGGCACAAGAGATGTTTCCTTTCCAAAAGGATGTGCTCACTGTGGCTGCAGACATCCTGTTTTTAAGCACCCGTTGATGCTGTGTTTATTTTTCCCCTGGATTTTGGGTGGCTGTTTCCAGGTAGTTCATTCTCACAGTTTCCCTTTTTTAAGTCCTTGCTTTTCTCTGAGGACTTCAAACAAATGATTGCCTCTTCACGGCACTAGCACTGCCTGGAGCTGGATGCAGACAAGCTCATCTCCTGCACAGAGCATCGGCTCATCACTGTCACCACCCCTCTGTGTGACCCCGTGGAGGGGGGTGGTTCTGGCCCTGCTGACTCTCTTCAGCTGACATGGCTACTGATATCCAGGAGCTGGCCAGGAGCAGCAGCAGCCTGGGGAGAAGATGAGTTATGATCAGAAGCAGCTTCCATCCTTGGGGCTGTGGTGGGGCTGCTGCATCCCTTCCACCACTTCTGGGTCTGCCAGTCTTGGCATTGCTGTATCATTTCTAGGGACAAACCAGCTAAGGAGGGTCTATTTATATGAATGTTCCCATCTCTTCCTCCTCCACCAATTCACCCAGAGACTCTTTTGATTGTAAAATGTACATTATATGGAAGCTATTTATATATGAATTAATGTTTTTGTAGAGAGGAAGGCAAGGAGCTCTTGTTCTCTTTCTCAACTAGACTGGAACGGCTCTGCTTGCCAAACAGCAATCACTGACCCAGCATATATCTGTTAGCAAAGGACTGACTGAGTTCTGCTCTTCAGAAACTGTGGTTTGCTGATTTTCCTGATTGTACAATTTATCTGGAGAGGTGGTAGTGTCATGGTCTTCTAGATGAAACTTGTACAGGAAAAAAAAGGTAACTAAAAAAGAAAAGAAAGATTTTTAGCTGAGAATATGAAGGAGCTTTGTAAAGTTTTGTTCTAAGACAGTTGTGAATTGTCTAGGGTAAGCCAGTTACAATCCTCTTTTAAAAAAATAGGAGCTTTTAAAAAATGGGCAAATCTTCCTGGATGGACTAGGGGTGGGAGCTGGTCTTTTGGACTTCCATAGTGAATGAAAGGGAAAGTTGCTGTAGCATTTAGCCAGACCTCAGTGTTGGGTATTGCTTCTTGTACTGCATTTTTCAATAAATTTTCAAACAAAACTCTCTCCCTGGCCCTGAAATTTATTTTCCTCCTTCTCACCCTCCTGTAGGGTCTCTCTCCCTAGCTTCATAGAAGTAGGACTTTTCCTAAACCAGACCCAAAGGTATTCCCATCAGAGCCATTGCTGGTTATGCCACTGCTGTGACTGATGGAGCTCTCCATGGCTCTGCCACCAGCATGTTTCCTTGCATTCTTGGTGGCATCAGAAGCTTTAAACAGCTCCCATTGGGACCACAGCATCCAGAAAGGGTCAAAAGAGAGCCTGTTGGGAGGGACTGTTTTCAAGGGCATGTAGCACTAAGACAAGAGTAGAACTAGGTTGGACATTAGGAAGAAGGTGTTTACTAGAAGAATGGTGAAACACTGGAACAGGCTGCCCAGGAAGGCTATGGAAGCCGTATCCCTGGAGATAGTCAACACCAAGCTTGATGGGGTCTGAGTAACAATCTAGATGGGGACATTGCTGCTTACTGCGGAGGAGGCTGGACCTTGGAGGCTCCCAGCCAGCCCCATGCATTCCATGATTGTGTTCTCCATAAGGCATCACCACTTGGTTTCAAACTTCCCTGTGACCTCCTGAGTTTGAGGGGAGCGCAGGTAAAAGTTTCTGCCCCTTAGCTGCTGCCTCACCCCAAGTGAATGTGGCTGGAGCAAGGCATATAGTCTCGGCCAGGTTTGGGGCATTTTTTTTTGCCCCCCTGTAGCATCTCAGCAGGGCCTGAGGGCATCCAAACGTGTTTTGAGAGTAACTAAGGGTGTCAGGGGCATCCAAAGTGAGTCTGGGGACATCTAAAGGAGGTCTGTGAGTATCTAGAGGGAGTGTGGGAGCCCCTAAAAGGGCCTGGAGGCCTCTAAAGGGGGCCTAGGGGTGTCTAAAGCAGGTCTGGGACATCTAAAGGGGTTTTGGAGATACCTAAAGGGATCTGGGGGGCCTCTAAATGTGGTTTGGAGGCTGGATGAGGTTCTGGCCAACCTGGTCTAGAGTGGAAAAACATGATCCTTGTGGTCCCTTCCAACCCTGACTGATTCTATGTGATTCTGTCTGAAAGCCTCCGAGGGTTCTCCTGAGGGGTCCCGAAGGAGGTGTGTGTGTATGTCTCGGAGAGGTTTTGGCGTCTTCGTGGGGTTCCCACAGCGTCTGGGGTCTTCTGTGGGGTTGCTGGGAGCTCGGCGCTCACTGCTGCCGCCGTGTGGCCGTGGGAGTCTGCCAGATGCTGCTAGGGGCTCTCAATCCTGCGGTGCGTGTGCGGCGCTGCCTCCGCCCTCCGCGTGCCGTCGCGTCCCGTCCTCGGTGCTGCTGCCTCCTCTCTGCCCGAGATGCCTGAGAGTTCTTGGAGGGATCGAGGAGGGAGGAACGGGGAGGCGGTTAAAATTATTTAAACTTGTAGCTATTAGTGAGGACTAATAAAACTAAAAGACTTTTAAATGATCCCTCTGCATCTCTTCAGACACAGTGGTGAAGGAACTGGGCAGGAGCCTGGATTTGGAATTCCAGCTGGCAGATGGTCAAGCAAGATAAGGAAGAGACATTTTTCTTGTTGGTTCTTTGCTGGTTTAGAGTTCTCTTCATTGCCTTGTGGCAGCACAAGCCAATCGGGGCTGGGGAAAGGGAACACTTCTCTCTGAGCATAAAACTTTGGTGTCTGACTTCTTTCAAAGGGTGAGCAGAAGGAGGCAGAGGAGAAACTTGGAAGTGGGAGGAGTGCCTGGCAGCCCCTCAGGCAGTGCTGTCATTCAGGCAGGCCTGGCCAGGGTGGAGAGTTGGGTGGGGAGAAATGGAATAAAATCCAAGGAGGACAGCTGTAGAGTCTTGCAGCTGGGAAAGAAGCAGCCCAGGGAGCAGGATAGGCTGGTGGCTGGGGGGCCCTGGTGGACAGAAGGATGCCCATGAGCCAGTAATGTGCCCGTTGTGGCCAAGAAGGCCAGTGCCATCCTGGAATGGATTAGAAGGTCTCCCAGGAACTGCAGAATCTCATCCAAGTGCTCCTACTAACACTATGTGCACTGCCAGCCCCTCCTCGTGCTCCCAGCGTGGCTCCAGTGTGCACTCAGTGCCCCAAGCGACCCCCAACTTCCCAGGCCTCCTAGTTATCCCTGTGTCCTCTCAGTCCCTCTCAGTGCTTCCAGTCCCTCAAAATTCACTTGGCAGTGCACTCCCCGTTTTCCTAGTGCCCCGAGTAACCTCTAGAGCTCCTTCCCAGTGCTCCCCGTGTGGCCCCAGTGACCTCCCTGTTTCTCCCAGTATCCCAAACTCTCTTGCAGTGCTAGCAGTAACAGCAAGTGCTGCCCAGTCGCTGTCAGTGCTGCCAGTAATGCCTCCCAGTGCTCCCGGTGACCCCAGTCCCTGACGGTTCTCCCTGTAATTCCCAAAGCCTTTCCCAGGGCTTCCAGTAATGCCCAGTGACCTCCCAGTCCAGCAAAATTCCTCCCCAGGGCTCCCAGTAAAGACCAGGGTTGCTCAGGTCCTGAGGATATGCAGCTGCAGCAGTGTCTGCTGTCAGCTCGTGGGGGAGCGGCCTGTGGCTGCCTGTCCGAGAGTGCCTGGGCTCTTAGTGGAGCTGTTGGACAGCAGTAACCTTTGTCTCTTTTCTTGCAGTGCCCCCAGAAAGGACTTGGAGTGGCAGAGGTTCCGAGAGCCAGAGCGTGGAATTTGCTTTGCGTGCGGTGTGCTGTTTGAAAAGCCAATAGGCGAAGCGACCGCGAGCTGAGTTGGCTGCTCCCGGCCGGCAGCAGAGGCGCTCTCGGTTGTCTGTGCTGCCCCCCTGTGTTTGCCTGTGGGTACTGCAGTTGCGGCGTGTGGTGCGGCGCCGGTGCTCAGTGCTGCCACCGTGTGTTTGCTTGTCCACACTGCAGTTCCTCAGCCGCGGCGGTCCCCCGTTCTCCTGCCTCGTCTCTGAATGCCGTGCATGATTGAAGTGCCTGAAAGCTGAGGAGTGGGGAGGAGAGGAGGAGAAGGTGAGGGGTGGGAGGGAGAGCTGAGAACTTGTTTGGATTTGTAAGTATTCGAGAGAGGAGTTAAAAGCGGCAGGCACCGGGAGCGGGGCGGTGCTGTGTGTGTGGGGGGGGCTGTGGGAGAGGGGCGGTGCTGTGGGAGTTGGGCGGAGCCTCCAGAGGGCTCTGCCTTTGGACGCATGCGCCAGTGGGAGCGGGGCGGAGCATCGTGGGTGGAGCCGAAGGGAGCGGCTGTGACGCTGAGCCGGCTGCAGCGGAATGGCGGCGAGCACACAGCGGCAGGCAGGCAGGCAGGCAGTCGGGGCCTTTCGGGCCAGAGGGAAGCCTCCCGCGTTCCCCGGCAGAGCTGCGTTCTTTTTCTCTCGCAGCAGAGGAGTTTGGGCAGGTGAGTTGCTCTGCAGCGGCGCCGCATCTGAGACGCGTTTTAGCGCAGCTGCCGTAAGTAGCCTTTGCGGCGCTGTCTGCACGTGTCCCTGTGCCACATGTGCTGGGCTCTCTGGTGCTGCTGTGGCAGGGGGGGTTGCACTGGTAGCTTTGCACAGGTCCCTTCCAAGCGCTACCCTCCTGCGCTCTGTAATCACACTTAGAGCAGGTTGCGTCCCGTAGTCATTACAGCTCGGCAAGCAGCGTGTGTGCGCTGAGAACAGAGGAGCTCGGCGAGCAGCGTGCCTCCGCCGTGACTGGGGGCTTAGGCAAGAGGTGTAGGTTTCGCCGCTGTTAATAAGGGGAGTTTCGCTGCTGTGGATAGCGGAGCAGCTCAAACTCCTTTCTCCTTTTTTTCTCTTTTCCCTTTTTGGTCTCTTCTTATTTCTTTTTCTCTCTTTTTTTTCCTTTGTTTTTCTCTTTTTTTTCCATTTTTCCTCTTTTTTTTCCTTTTCTCCTATTTTTGAGTCTTTTTTTTTTTCCTTTCCCACCCCTTTCTCTTTTTTCTATTTTTCTCCGTTTTTCCTTCTCTTCTTTTTTCCCCCTTTCTTTTCTCCTTTCTTCTCTCTTTCGGTTTTTTTCCTTTTCTCTTTTTTTCCTTTTTTTTTTCTCTCCTTTTTTCCTCTTCTTTCTCCTTTTCTTGTCTCCTTTTTTCCTTCCCCCCCTTCTTTTCCTTTTCTCCCTTTTTTCCCTTTCCTCCCTTTCTTCCCCCTCATTTCCCTCATTTTTCCCTTTCCCTCCTCATTTTTTCCCTTTTCGCCCTCATTTTTCCCCTTCCCTCCTCCTTTTCTCCATCTTTTTCCTGAGGAGTGTTTAACCTTCTCCCAAGAGTCTGCCTTGGAGCAAAGATTTTCAGGTGCGTTTGAAAGGAGTTCTGCAGCCTTTCTTCAGCAGACCCTAGTGGCCTGACTCAGAGAAATAGAATCCTAGAATGGTTTGGCTTGGAAGGAAACTCAGAGATCATCTTGTTGCAACCCCCGGCCATGGGCAGGGACTCCTCTTAGTAGATGAGGCTGCTGAAGGTCCCATCCCAGCTGCCTTTGAACACTGCTAAGCTTGGAGCCTCCTTAGGCAGCCTTTTCCAGTGTCTCACCTCCACAGCTGCTTGCTAGTACCAAGTAAAGTTGGAGTGAAGACTTCTTTAGAAAGGGAATCTTTCCCACCCTAGATTGCCAAGAAGTGGTTCATTCTCTTTCTCTTGGTCCTCTTCAGGTGCTTGGAGAGTACAAGCTCTCAGCAGTGTGTGGTGATGGTGCTGTGCAGGCCAAGGCAGGCTTTGAGCAGGCTGTCCGAAGGAAGCAGCTGTGTGGTGCCGGCAGAAGCTGGAGCGGCAGCTGGCAGCCCAGCACAGGTAACTGTGAGAAGCATCCGAGTGCTGCTTGCACTCTGCCTTTTGTTGTCTCTTGCAGCACTTGACCTTTCCAAAAGAGCAGCTGTGTTCAGCTGGATGGATGGATTTGCCTGCACTCAAGCTGTTTGCAGCCAGGAGCCCGTGCTGCAAACGTGCAGCTGCTGCTTCCAAAGCCACTCCGTGTAAATCTTCGCTGCTGTTGAATTCTGCAGGTCTCTCCAGCAAGCATGAAATGAGCTGAAGGAGCATCAGAAGCAGCATGGCCATTTCCCCAGGCAGCAGGATGTTTCAGCCAAGCTCCAGCTCATCCAGGAGGAGCAGATGCTGAGGAACATCCCCCACGAGACGCAGGTGGCCAAAGAGGCTGGGTCAGGTAAAGCTTTGTGTGGAGTTTGTGCTCCTTCTGGCAGTCAGTTGCACATGTTCTGATGAGTAGAAGCATGGAGTGGTTGCTGTTGGAGAAGAGCTTCCAAATCATCCAGGGCAGCCCTTAAGGCAGCACTGCCAGGTCACCCCTAAAGCATGTCCCTGAGCAGCACAGCTGTAGGACTTTTTGCTCCCCCCACGGATGGGGACTCCTGCACTGTGCTGGGCAGCCTGTTGCAGGGCCTCAGACCTCTTCTGGGAAGGAGACTGTTCCTCCTGTCCAACCTAAACCTTCCCTGGTGCAACCTGAGATCATTTCCTCTCATGCTGTCATTTGTTAGCTGGGAGAAGGGATCAAGGCCAGCCTGGCTCCAGCCTCCAGAGAGAGGGCGTCCAGGACCTTCCTGGGCAAGCTGTGCCAGTGTCTCCCCAGCCTCTCTGTAAAGAAATTCTTCCCAATGTCCGTTCTGAGTCTCTCCTTTTCCAGAGTCAGTCCCTTCCTTTCTGACTTCCTTACCAGAGAAAGGCTACTTTTTTTTTCCCGTGGTGTGAGCAGGAATCCATGAAAGGTCTGGAGTGGGCTGCAGGGTTGTGTAGAGGTGCAGAGGAGGCTGTGGGTGTGTGTAGAGGTCTTAGGGGTGTGAAGAATTTGCAGGGATCTCTAAGGGTCTGCAGACCCCTTTGAAAGGTCTGAAGTTGTCTGTAGATGTCTTTAGGGTGCTGCAGGGGTCTGCAGGCACCTCTTAAATGTCTGGAGGGGTCTGTAGGTGTCTGTAGAGGTCTCTAGAGCTTTGTAGAGGAATGTGGGTGCCTGCAGCTGTCTCTAGGGAGGTGTGGAGGTCTGCAGGCACCTTTCAAATGTCTGGAGGGGTCTGCAGAGCTCTGGCAGGGTCTGTAGATTTTGGCAGGGTTCTGTAGGAGTCTCTGGGCAGCTTTTAAAGGTGTGGAGGGGTCTGCAGGTGCCTGTTGAGCTTTGTCCATGTCTGTGGTGGTGTGTAGGTGAGTGTGGGTGTCTGCAGAGGTGTGAAGGGGTCTGTAGCTATTTGTCAGGGTCTGAAAGAGTCTGCAGAGGTGTGTAGAGTTGAGTAGGTGTTTGGAGGTTTCTGTGTGGGTCTGTAGGTGCCTGCAGGCATCATTAAAGGCTCTGGAGGGGTCTGTAGATGTGTGCAGGGGTCTGTTAAATATCTGGAGGGATCTGGATGGGTCTGGGGAGCTCTGCAGGGGTCCGTAGATGCCTGTAGGGATTTGCAGGGCTCTGTTAGTTATCTGTAGAGGTCTGCCTGGGTCTGGAGGTGCCTTTTAATGGGTCTGTGGAGGTCTGGAGGGTTCTGCAGTGGGCTGCAGTGGTCTGTTAAAGGTGTGGAGGGGTCTGTAGGTGTCTGCATTCAGTGAAGGAGTTCTTTGGCTCCAGGACACTCTTGTCCAGTGTCTCTAAACCGTGACTGTCCCAAATGAGATAGAGGTGCACTGGCAGCGTGTTTGCAGATGGCCCCAAGCTGAGTGGTGCTGGAGAGAAAGCAGAGGGGCAGGATGGCATCCAGGAAACACCTGGGCAGGCAGGGGTGCTGGGCCCAGGCAAAGCTTGTGAGGTTCCAGGAGAGCAAGGGCAGGGTGCTGCGTGTGGGCAGGAGGAAGCCTGCCTGTGCCTGCGGGCTGGGGGCAGAGGCGATAAAGAGCAGCCCTGGGGGTGCTGGGGAGAAGCTGAGTGCGAGCACATGGTGTGAGCTTGCAGGCCAGGAGGAGCCTGTCGGTGTCTGCAGGGGTGTGGAAGCAGCTGTAGGCATCTGCCCAGGTCTGTAGATGTCTGCAGGGGTCTTCTAAAAGGCCTGGAGGCTTTTCTGAGTGCGCAGAGGTGTGCGGGGTCTGGAGGCATCTGTAGGTACCCTTAGGGGCCTGGAGGGCTCTCTGGAAGTCTGTGGAGCTCTCTGGGTGTCTGTGGAGGAGGTGGTTAGGGGTCTGTAGAGGTGTCTGTGGTGCTGTAGGTGTCTCAAAAGGCTGTGAAGGTCTCGAGGTGTCTGTAGGGGTCTGCAGGGTTCTCTGGCAGTCTGTAGAGGTCTGTGGGGGTCTCTAGGGGCCTCTTAAAGACATGCAGGGGTCTGCAGGGCTCTATGGAAAGGTCGGGAGGGGTCCCTAGAGGTCTCTAGGAGGCTGGAGGGGTGTGCAAGTGTCTGTAGCATTCAGCAGGTGTGTGGAGGTTTCTGTTCTGGGCCCGCAGGTGTCTGCAGGCATCTTGTAAAGGTCTGCAGGGGTCTGTGGAGCTCTGTCAGGCATCTGTTAAGTGTCTGCAGGAATCCGTTAAAGGTCTGGAGGGGGCTGCAGGGCTCTGCAGAGGAGGCTGTGGGTGTGTGTAGAGGTCTTAGGGGTGTGAAGAGTTTGCAGGGGTCTGTAAGGGTCTGCAGACCCCTTGGAAAGGTCTGAAGTTGTCTGTAGGAGTCTGGAGATGTCTCTAGGGCACTGCAGGGGTCTGCTGCTGCGGGAGGAGTGGGGTGGCGGAGCCACGCCCCCCGGGCTGCGGAGCCACGCCCCCTCCCTGGCCTTTCTTGCCTGGCTCTGGTTGCTGCCTCTTTCTTTGCATAGCCACACCCCCTGTCCCCTTGCTGTCTAGTCCCCGCCCCTTCCTTTCTGAGCCACGCCCCCTTCCCTATTCTGTGTCTGGTCCCTGCCCCTTTTTGTTAGCCACGCCCCCTCAGTGCAATGCCTATTCCCTCCCCTCCATAGCCACGCCCTCTCCCCATGCTGTGTCTAGTCCCCACCCCCTCCATAGCCACGCCCTCTCCCCATGCTGTGTCTAGTCCCCGCCCCCTCCATAGCCACGCCCTCTCCCCATGCTGTGTCTAGTCCCCGCCCCCTCCATAGCCACGCCCTCTCCCCATGCTGTGTCTAGTCCCTGCCCCCTCCATAGCCACGCCCTCTCCCCATGCTGTGTCTAGTCCCCACCCTTTCCGTAGCCACGCCCTCTCCCCCATGTTGTGCCTGGGCCCGCCCCCTCGGCCCCACCCCCCAGTAACTAATAATATGGTGACAGATTTGGAGCTTCCTTTGGAGGAGGAGTTCAGGAGGTGGCTGCTGATTGGTGGATTGTGATGGGCGAGGTTTGCCGCTTGTTCTGCCTCCCTCATTTGCATACATTTCAATATCAGGCTCTGCCTTTGAGTACCTTGGAGATGTGTTGGGGGTTGGGGAGGGGTTACTGGGAGGGTCAGCAGCTGATTGGTGGATCCTGTGGGGGCTGTGGGCATGGTCACCCCTGTGCCCCACCCCCTCATTTGCATAAATGAAGGCAGGGTCCACCTGGCGGAGTTTGGTGCTTTATTGGGGGGGGAAACTGGTTAGGACGTGGAGGGTCAGCAGCTGATTGGTGCGTCCTCTGGCGTGGGCGGGGCCTGCCCCTGCCCCGCCCCTCCGAAGCGATCGATGGTCTCCAGCACAGCCCCAGCTGCTCCAGGAAGGAGGAGACCTCCCCCCGCAGGCCTCCAGCCCCCCGGGAGGCCCAGAGCTTGCGGGGGGAGGGCTCAGGGGCCCCCAGACCCTCCTAGGGACCCCTCAGGGACCCTCAGACCCACCCAGGGACCCCCAGACCCTCCTAGGGACCACCCAGAGACCCGCAGACCCGCCCACTGGCCTCCCAGAGACCCCCACTCACCTCCTTGTATGCCTCCACTAATCCCCCAGCCCCTCCCCGCGCCCCCCAGTGCCCACTCAGGCCCTCAGCTTGTCCCCGCAGCACTGCAACCTGGCCTGGAGGCGTTGCTGAGGCCTCCCCCGGGGCCGGGCTGGGGGCTGCAGGCCTGGGCCCAGCGCCCTCAGTGCCACCTGTGCCAGGCCAGCAGGCAGCGGCAGCAACACCTCCCTGGCAGGGCAGGTCAAGGAGCCTCGGGGGAGGGACCCCAGCACCCCCCAGCGTCCCCCCAGTCCCCTCCCACTGCTCCCAGTCCCCCCCAGGCACTCCTGGGACTCTCTACGGCACCCACAGACCCTTCCCCTCCCCCCCAGCCACCTCTAACCCCCTACAAAACCTCACCCGGGGACCCCCATGACACCCCCAGACCCTCCCTCTGCTCCACTGCCCCCTCCCCCCAGCCACCTCGGACCCTTCCCAAGGCGCCCCCAAACCCCCCCGACCCTCCCCCTACCCCCTTCAGCCACTTCGGACCCCCCCCAAATCCCCCTGCGACCCCCCCCAAGTGCCCCTGGCAACCACTGACTCATCCCCAGACCCTCCCCCCACTGCTCGCTCCCCCCAGCCACCTCATTCCCCACCCCGGGACTCCTCAAACCCCCTTGGGGCCCCCCCGAAGCGCCTCTGGGACTCTCCAAAACCCCCCAGCCCCTTCCCCCGCCCCCCCCGAGCCCTCTCGGACCCCTCCCGGGACCCCCCAACTCCGCCTAAGACCCCCCCGGGGCTGGGTACAGCCCCAGCAGCTCGCCCCGCGCCGCCATCTTGCCTCCGTGCAGTCATTTCCGGCTGGCAGGCGACGCTCTGGGCCGCTCCTCTCGCTGGTCAAAGCCGCTCTAGGCCTCCGAGGTCCTCCAGGCGCCACTGCGAGCGGCTCTGGGCCAAAGCAATGACTGTGCTCAGCTGCAGGGATGGATTTGCCTGCACTCAAGCTGCTGCTGCCAGAGCCCCTCCGTGTCAATCTGTGCTGCTGTTGGGTTCTGCAGCTCTCTCCAGCAAGCATGGAATGAGCTGAAGGAGCAGCAGGAGCAGCATGGCCATTCCCCAGGCAGCAGGATGTTTCAGCCCTGCACCAGCTCATGCGGGAGGAGCAGGTGCTGAGGAACATCCCCCACGAGACGCAGGTGGCCAAAGAGGCTGGGTCAGGTAAAGCTTTGTGTCGAGTTTGTGCTCCTTCTGGCAGTCAGTTGCACATGTTCTGAGGAGTAGAAGCATGGTGTGGTTGCTGTTGGAGAAGAGCTTCCAAATCATCCAGGGCAGCCCTTAAGGCAGCACTGCCAGGTCACCCCTAAAGCATGTCCCTGAGCAGCACAGCTGTAGGACTTTTCCTCCCTCCAGGTAGCTGCAGCCAGCAGTGAGGTCACTGATCAGACTCTGCTCAGAGCAGAGCTGCTGCAGCCCTCTCAGCATCTTGGTGGCCTCCTCTGCACTGGCTCCAACACTTCCATGTCCTTCTTGTGCTGGGGGCTCCAGAACTGCCCCCAGGACTGCAGATGGGGTGTGAGGAGAGCAGAGGCAAGGGGCAGAATCCCCTCCCTTGCCCTGCTGCCCACACTGCTCTTGCTGGAGCCCAGCACAGGGTTGCTGTCTGGGCTGCACTTACACTGCAGGCTCCTCTTGAGCTTTGCATCAGCCCAGACCCCCAGGGCCTGTTCCTCAGGGCTGCTCTCAGCCATTCCCCATCCAGCCTGGAGTTGTGCTTGGGATTGTGCCCACCCAGGTGCAGGACCTTGCACTTGGCCTTGATGAATGCCATGAGGTTGGCCTGGGCGCACCTCTGCAGCCTGCCCAGTTTGTAACTGGGGCTGTAAAGAATGGTTATGCATTGCCTGTGCTTCTGATTTCAGGAGAGTCACATTTCATTCTTGATGCTTTCTTTAAGAGAGGCATACAACTGAGCTCCCTCAGAGAAGCAGCATGAAGTGCATGAAGGATGCTGGCTGCACTCAGTACAGACAAGGCACATTGGAGTAGTTTAACAAGATGCTTGACATTTGCCCTTAATGGTCATTGTCTTCAAATGCATCATTCAGGAGTTTAAGTTGCTTGGCATTTGCAGTTGACTACTTCTTCTCTGGCCTCTGAAGTGAAGGAAGGGAAAAACCAGAGTTGAACACGTCAGCTCTGTAAGTTTTCTCTGGGTGATCAAAGCATGCACAAAATCCTGTGCTTGTGCTCTTGAAGATTCTAGGAGCTTCACGGGGACTCGGAGCACAAGTTGTGGATTTCTGTGGACTGTCTCTAGATGAACACCTGAATGCAGTGAATCTAAAAGCAGATGTCTCTCATTTGAAGTTAAAGTGATGTGATTGATCTGGTGCTTTATAGCTGCCAAAAAGGAGACCTTCTTCACCTGCTTCTCCTGTGCAAGCTCTTCTGTCTGTCTGCTGAGATGTTTCTGCCTGTTTATCTGGCAGAGAAGTGTTTGCTTTTTTGGCTGGGTAAGTAGGAGATTTGTTTTGTTGATTTGATTTGTTTTGTTGCTGAATACTTGGTGCAGCTGGCCTCAGATGCTGTTTCTTCACAAAGGACACACTACTGTGTGATTCGTGGGCATAGAAGCAGTAATTGCTGACAGAAGCAGGCTTGTGAACTTGGCTGTAAATTCATGAACAGACATTACAGTGTTTCTGTCTCTGCAAGTCAAAGTACTCTCATGCTGAAGAACTTCTTCCTCAGATCCACTCTAAGCAGCCCTGCTCTCCCTCAGCTTCAAACCATTCCCCTTGCCCTGTCTTTAGACACCCTTATGGAAAAAGTCCCTCTGCAGCCTTCCTGCTGCAGGTTCCCTTCAGGTACTGGGAGGTAGCTTTAAAGTCTCCCTGGAGTCTTGTCCCCTTCAGGCTGAGCAGCCCCAGCTCCCTCAGCCTATCCTCTTAGAAGTGCTCCAGCCCTTGGCTCATCCTCGTGGTCCTGCTCTGAACTGGTTCCAGCAGTTTTTCGTTCTTCAGCTGGACTGTGGCCATGTGGAATGTTTTGGGTTGTGCTTTTGCCTTTGCATGCTGAAATACTTCCTGTGTTACCTTAGTAGTACGTTTCATGTGCAAGGTTCCTGTCTGTGATCTCTTGCTGCTGGGGAAGTCATGAGCTACCTGTGGGGGTGTGAAATGCAGTAAGCTTCCATCGCGTTGCCTGCACGGATGTGAGGGGACAAAATACTGCTGAGAAGCTTTTTTGTACCATTCTCTTCCCCCTTCCCCTCTTGCCTTTAAGGGAACACACACAGGGAGAAGCTTACCGAGTGCCCTCTGACATGCTGTAGGAATTCTTTGCTTTGCAGTGTTTTACACTGTGGCTCTTCAAACCTGTAACCCATCTGCTTTCCATTGCCAGCGAGCTGACCATCCGTACTACCGTCGTCTTGAATGCCTCCAACCATCAGTATTTGCTGCCAGACAGACGCCTTGAGAAGACAGAGGACATGGTTAAGTTCATGAACGATATCTTGGATGGTGCTGCTGAAGTAAGTCTTTGTTGTGGCTTGAGATATATTGGTTGGTGTTTGGTTTTTCCCCCCTTAGCTGCGGTGGCTCCGATTGTTACGCCGTGTGATTTATCTTCCTGTCCTGGCTGTCTTCCCGTGCTGGGTGCTGGCAGTGAATACGTGGTGAGGAGTTCTTGGGGTGTGCCATCCTTTGCTGTTCTCACTGTGGGAACTCCAAGAACCATGGAATGGGTGCGTTATGAGTGATGCAAAATTAACAACCAATATTAATGTTGGTATCCAGGCAAAGGTTGTTAATAACTACAAACAACCTGTTTCTTATCATTCAGTCTCTGCAGAAAGCTTATTTACAAGGTTCAAAGCACACAGCTGGGGTATTTGTACACTTAGAATCATGGAATCAGGCAGGTTGGAAGAGACATCCAAGCTCATCCAGCCCAACCTAGCCCCCAGCCCTCTCCAGTCAGCTAGGCCATGGCACTAAGTGCCTCATCCAGGCTTTTCTTGAACAGCTCCAGGGACGGCGACTCCCTAGGCAGCCTCTGTGGTCTGAGAGTAGAGCAGCAACTTGCTGTTAGTTTGCTGTGAGGGTCTCAAACAACTGTGGGAGAGTTTGGCATGAGCCTGTTGGAATGCTTGGCCTTACTGGAGGAGCTGGGAGCGTCTGGGCAGCATGAAATGCAAGAGCAATTGCTTTTCACTTCCTTCTTAAGGGACTTAAGGGTTGGGAGGTCTGAAGAATGAACTGTTGGGATCATAACTGCAAAGTGTCAGCAATTTTGACATGGTTCCATTTGACATTGCAGGCACAGGCTGGTGATGGACTTCTGCAGCGAAGCAAGAGAGTCATCTATGAAGCCAAGGCTGCTGTAATGGTAGAGTTTATTGCTTATTCAGTGAAGTGATGCTCTTGTCAGTCAAGAAGGACTTAGTTGCAGAGGCTTCAGAAATGCTTTGATGTAAGCTTGTTGCTATGCTGTGCCTAGTGTATCTATTGTCACTATTTATAACTAGGCTTAAACCAAATGAACTTCTTGATTAAAATAGCCAATCATGTCTGCCATAGTTCTCATTGTTCCAGCTGCATGAATTTCACATTTTTCACTCTGCTGTTAGTCTGACATATTTTAAGGGACAGAATCATGAAAATCCAACCTCTTTTCCTTGAGCTTTTTGCCATTGCTTCAGAGGTTGTTTTGTGTTCTGAGCAATGTCTTGGTTTCAGTCTGTTCCAGTCCTCTGTCAGCCTCCCAGACAGGAAACCACTGCTCCTGTTGAGGTGGAGCAGCTTCTGTCTGTTGTTACTTGTTCTATTGCTGAGCACCACCAAACAGGAGCTGGCACCTTGGTGCTGACCCCTGCCCCTCGGAAATGTATAGACGTTAAGGAGATCCCTTCTCATCTCCAGACTAAACAGCCCCCCCCCCCCCACCTCGTTCTCCCTCCCCCCCCCCGCCTCTTCGCTCGCCCTCCCCCCCCCGCCTCTTCGCTCGCCCTCCCCCCCCCCCGCCTCTTCGCTCGCCCTCCCCCCCCCGCCTCTTCGCTCGCCCTCCCCCCCCCCGCCTCTTCGCTCGCCCTCCCCCCCCCGCCTCTTCGCTCGCCCTCCCCCCCCCCCGCCTCTTCGCTCGCCCTCCCCCCCCCGCCTCTTCGCTCGCCCTCCCCCCCCCGCCTCTTCGCTCGCCCTCCCCCCCCGCCTCTTCGCTCGCCCTCCCCCCCCCGCCTCTTCGCTCGCCCTCCCCCCCCCGCCTCTTCGCTCGCCCTCCCCCCCCGCCTCTTCGCTCGCCCTCCCCCCCCGCCTCTTCGCTCGCCCTCCCCCCCCGCCTCTTCGCTCGCCCTCCCCCCCCCCGCCTCTTCGCTCGCCCTCCCCCCCCCCGCCTCTTCGCTCGCCCTCCCCCCCCCGCCTCTTCGCTCGCCCTCCCCCCCCCGCCTCTTCGCTCGCCCTCCCCCCCCGCCTCTTCGCTCGCCCTCCCCCCCCGCCTCTTCGCTCGCCCTCCCCCCCCCCGCCTCTTCGCTCGCCCTCCCCCCCCCCCGCCTCTTCGCTCGCCCTCCCCCCCCCCCCGCCTCCTCGCTCGCCCGCCCCCCCCCCGCCTCTTCGCTCGCCCTGCCCCCCCCCCGCCTCTTCGCTCGCCCTCCCCCCCCCCCCGCCTCTTCGCTCGCCCTCCCCCCCCCCCCGCCTCTTCGCTCGCCCTCCCCCCCCCCCCGCCTCTTCGCTCGCCCTCCCCCCCACAATAACGAGAGCCACACCAGAGGCCAGAGCTGTGCTGTCGCAGCAAGCAAAGGAGGCAACGAGATGCTGTAGGGACTGACTCTTGCTGCCAGGCTGCAACAAAAGGAAGGCAGATTCTGGCCCCCAACAGGTGAAAACAAGTGAGGAGCAAGGCAGGAAGCACAAAAGCAAACCTATCTCATGAAGGAAACAGCACAACTTCAAGCACAGCTTTAAGCACAGCATACCAAGGAGGAACAGAAATCCCAAGCAGAGCAAAGGGGAAGAGTGACCTAGAGAAAAGCAAAAGCACCCCACAAAGCACACAGCCAAAACACCACCCCACAAAGGACACAGCCAATCTACCACCGCAAAGGGGATCAGCCTAAGGCTTCTGCTTCTCCTGGGGCAGCTTAAAAAGGGGAGGTCAATTGAAGTTTTCTCCCACCCCAGCTGTGGCCACTTTGCCCTCCCTGCTCAGTGCCCTTTATAACCAGTGCAGGAGGAGCCCAGCCCCAAGCTGGGCCCATTGTGGGCCAAGGGATCCTCCACCTGGCATCCCAGGTGAGTGCGCACGGGTGAGCAGCGGGTGCGTGGTGGAGGGTTTCAATGGCCTGGGGGCCTGGCTGGCCCCCCGGCTAGCTAGGGCCACCTTAGGGCTAGGCTACTGACCCACTGCAACATCCACCTTAGTTCATGGGTGCTAAGTCTGTGTTGTTACTGAGGCTGAGGTTTCTCTAGGAGGTTGAATCCTCGAATGTTTTGCTCTGGGTTCTGTGATGGATGCAAAGATGGAGCAGGAGCACCAACTGGAGCTGGTAATGGACCAGCAGCAGCTGGTAATGGAACTGGTAATGGAGCAGAAGCTGGTAATGTAGAGTGGAGAGGAGGAGGAGGAAGAGGAGGAGGAGAGCAGCAGAGACTGCCCGGGGGAAGGCAGAGAGTGGGGGCAGGATGGCAGGGGCTGCCTGGGGAAAGGTGGAGGGCAGCGGCAGGAGGGCAGGGAAGAGGTACAGAGCTTTCAGATGCTGGGCTTCAACAGAAAGACCTCATGGAAAAGAAAAGAGACTAAGTTGTTTAGCAAAAGTACTCTCTGGAATTTCCCAAATCACTTATTTACTGAAGGGAGTCATTTGTTGGTCATTGTCATCACGAGAGAGGACCTTTTGGTTTGCATTACGGTGGTTTGGGCTTGCCTGTAACTCCAGGCCCCTCAGAAATTGACAGGAGGGAAAAACCCCAACCCATGGATGTTCTATTGGTTGTCTTTAATAGATAAACAAAGAGCAAGTGCGACTGAAAGAAATTTGCAGGTAACAACTCTGTAACACTGTTTGGAGAGTTTTGAATTGGTCATTGCCAGCGAGATCAAGGTAGTGCCCCTTGGCCTTGCTGCATGTGATGAACTGCTCCTAACACAGCCCAGCGGAGCACTGAGTCAGGTGAAATTAAGGCTGAAGAGATAGGAAAAGTCTTTCTCAGCCTCATAGCTAAAGACAGTTCAGTTTTCCCAAGAAGTCACATTCTACCTGTTGTGCATTGGTTTGATGCCAAAGCCAAACAGCTGCCCCAGACCTTTCTATTTTCTCAACTTTGGTGTAAATGAATATGAATTGAGGTTGGATGAGGCCCTGAGCAGCCTGTTGCAGTGGGAGGTACCCCTGCCTAGAGCAGAGGGTTGGGACTGGATGGTCCTTGAGGTCCCTTCCAACCTAAACCATTCAATGAAGTCTTTTATCAGCTCCTAGGATTAGTGACAGTGGGGAATGTTTGCTTGCTATGAGCTGAGGGAGCTGTTTCCTAAATGGAATGTTCATTAGTTCTTTAGCACCTGAAAATGTTGGCAGGCTACTTGATAAACCTCCTGGAACACAGGGGCCTGTTGAATTGTTTTCCCAGTGCCTGAACAACTTACAGTGCTGTAATGGGTTAGCCTCCTGTTTCCCTCCAACACAGAAGTGAGGCAAAAGTAACACAGCCAAGGAAAAACCCTCTGGGTTGAGATCAAGAGGTAAATACAAAATGAGATCCTGCAGTGCACAATTACCTTAGCCTGTTTCTGTTTGCAGAAAGCAGAAGTCAGCCACCTGCCACCCATCCCCTCCTGACCCCAACCCCAGAAACCCAAAGCAGCACTTGGCACAGGAGGTCTCTCGTGTTGCAGTCTCAACTTCAAGCCCTGGAATACTTTGCTTCAGCCAGCAGCATGGGGTTGGATACCAACAGCAGAGTCGACTTAACCTGTGACTAAGTGAACTTTAAGTTTTCTGACTCCACAGTGGAACTTGATAAAGAAAGATGTGAATGGAAGCAGGCTCTGACTCCTCTGTGTAACTGATGAGAAGCTTTCTGAAGGAGGTGAATTTGTTTTACAGCCCTTCACTCAGCCTGTTACAGATCTTCAAGGTAGCTGCTGGTGCAATGTCTGTTGGAGACTGTTAGCCACTCTGAAGGAGGGAGTTAGTGGAGCATCATAGGACCATGTAGAGAGATTGGTCAGTAAAAGGCATTTGTGTTACCCTTTTTAGTCATTTGAGTCACTTTTATTGTAATCCCATGCCTGAGAGCAGGACTCCTTTGTGTCCAGGGTTAAAATCTTCAAGGAGAAACAGTGCCAAGGCTCTGAATTGATTTGGACTTGGTGCTGCTAGTTACAGTGTAGGACAGTTAAGGCAGTCCTATGTTTTGTGATTTGTCTTTTTTCCTACCGTTCTAGTTTTGGCTCAGGCTAGTGTGAAGTGTCTCTGGAACTTGGTCCTTGTGTCCCTTCTGACCCTGACTGATTCTATGATTCTAACAAGCAGCTTTTGACTTAAAAACCCCTGAGGTCACTGCAGCACCTCTCTATGGAATAAAAGAAAGGGATTTTGCTGCACTGCTGAGAACTGTTTCCAACTCTGAGCCTTTGTTTTTGTGGTTGTTTTTTGTTCGTGTTTATAAACAGCAGTAGCTAAGCAATCCTCTCTGAGCTATGGACCAGAATCTGCTGCATCCTGTGCAAGAAGCAGATCCCAGTGTGATCTGGTGCAGCTGTAACACTTCCTAACTGCTAGGTTTAGGAGGAGGGCATGTGTCTCAGTCGTTTCTGAGCTGTGATAGCAATCAGGTGTCTGCTTAAGTCTTGAACCTCTGCCACGTGCTGCCACGTTCACCAAATCTTCCTCCCGGCTTCAGGGAGAGAAGGAGTGTACAGCTCCCAGAGTGGGTGTCAGAAGCGATGTGAAGTGAAAGGGGTTTGCTGAGGTCATGTAGAAAGTTGTGTGAGGGAATCTGGCAGTTTGGTTTTTTATTTCTTCAGTCTAAAGTTTTTCACCTGAGACGCGTTTTACCGCAGCTGCCGTAAGTAGCCTTTGCGGCGCTGTCTGCACATGTGCGGGGGTCTGGAGGCATCTGTAGGTACCCTTAGGGGCCTGGCGGGCTCTCTGGGTGTCTGTGGAGGTGGTTAGGAGTCTGTAGAGGTGTCTGTGGTGCTGTAGGTGTCTCAAAAGGCTGTGAAAGTCTTGAGGTGCCTTGCAAAGGTCTCGAGGTGTCTGTAGAGGTCTGTAGGGGTCTGCAGGGTTCTCTGGAAGTCTGTAGAGGTCTGTGGGTGTCTCTAGGGGCCTCTTAAAGACATGTAGGGGTCTGCAGGGCTCTATGGAAAGGTCGGGAGGGGTCCCTAGAGGTCTCTAGGAGGCTGGAGGGGTGTGCAAGTGTCTGTAGCATTCAGCAGGTGTCTGGAGGTTTCTGTTCTTGGCCCGCAGGTGTCTGCAGGCATCTTGTAAAGGTCTGCAGGGGTCTGTGGAGCTCTGTCAGGCATCTGTTAAGTGTCTGCAGGAATCCATTAAAGGTCTGGAGGGGGCTGCAGGGCTCTGCAGAGGGGGCTGTGGGTGTGTGTAGAGGTCTTAGGGGTGTGAAGAGTTTGCAGGGGTCTGTAAGGGTCTGCAGACCCCTTGGAAAGGTCTGAAGTTGTCTGTAGGAGTCTGGAAATGTCTCTAGGGTACTGCAGGGGTCTGCAGGGGTCTGCTGCTGTGGGAGGAGTGGGGTGGCGGAGCCACGGCCCCTCCCTGGCCTTTCTTGCCTGGCTCTGGTTGCTGCCTCTTTCTTTGCGTAGCCACACCCCCTGTCCCCTTGCTGTCTAGTCCCCGCCCCTTTCTTTCTGAGCCATGCCCCCTTCCCTGTTCTGTGTCTGGTCCCCGCCCCTTTTCGTTAGCCACGCCCCCTCAGTGCAATGCCTATTCCCCGCTGCCTGCATAGCCACGCCTTCTCCCCATGCTGTGTCTAGTCCCCGTCCTTTCCGTAGCCACGCCCTCTCCCCCATGCTGTGCCTGGCCCCGCCCCCCCCCAGTAACTAATAATATGGTGACAGATTTGGAGCTTCCTTTGGAGGAGGAGTTCAGGAGGTGGCTGCTGATTGGTGGATTGTGATGGGCGTGGTTTGCCGCTTGTTCTGCCTCCCTCATTTGCATACATTTCAATATCAGGCTCTGCCTTTGAGTACCTTGGAGATGTGTTGGGGTTTGGGGAGGGGTTACCGGGAGGGTCAGCAGCTGATTGGTGGATTCTGTGGGGGCTGTGGGCATGGTCACCCCAGTGCCCTGCCCCCTCATTTGCATAAATGAAGGCAGGGTCCACCTGGCGGAGTTTGGTGCTTTATTGGGGGGGGAAAGTGGTTAGGATCGGGAGGGTCAGCAGCTGATTGGTGCGTCCTCTGGCATGGGCGGGGCCTGCCCCTGCCCCGCCCCTCCAAAGCGCTCGATGGTCTCCAGCACAGCCCCAGCAGCTCCAGGAAGGAGGAGACCCCCCCCGCAGGCCTCCAGCCCCCCAGGAGACCCATAGCCTGCGGGGGGAGGGCTCAGGGACCCCCAGGACCTCCCAGAGACCCCCAGACCCTCTCCGGGACCTCCCAGGGACCTGCAGACTCGCCCACTGGCCTCCCAGAGACCCCCACTCACCTCCTTGTATGCCCCCACTAATCCCCCCAGCCCCTGCCCGTCCCGCCCAGTGCCCACTCAGGCCCTCAGCTTGTCCCCGCAGCACTGCAGCATGGCCTGGGAGCGCTGCTGAGGCCCTCACCGAGTCGCCACCGCTCGCCGCAGCCTGTCAGTGGCCATCTGCAAGCTGGCACTGCCCTCACCGAGTGGGCACTGCCCTCACCAAGATGGCATTGAGCGCGACGGGTTGGAAGAGACCTCACCAATATGGCGCCGAGCGCGACGGTCTGGAAGTGACCTCACTAATATGGCGATGAGCGCGACAGGCGGGATCTGACCTTACCAAGATGGCGCCGAGCGCGACGGTCTGGCTGTTACATCATCAATACGGCGCCGAAATGCCGCAAGCCGGCGGTGACCTTACCAATATGGTGCCCAACGCCGCGGTCCTGGCGCTGCCCGCAGCAAGCTGGCAATGCCCTCACGGAGTCGCCAGCGTTCGCCGCAGGCTGGCAGTGACCCTCTGCAAGCTGGCGCCGCCCCCCGTGAGCTGACACTGCCCGCTCCTAGGCTGGCAGTGCCCTCACCACGACGGCGCCGCCGGCAACGCAGGCTCGGCGGTGACCTCACCAAGATGGCGCCGAGCGCGACGGGTTTGGCGTGACCTCACCAAGATGGCTCCGAGCGCGACGGGTTGGACGTAGCCTTACCAATATGGCGCCGAGTGCGACGTGCTGGCGGTGACCTCATCAATACGGCGCCGAAATGCCGCAAGCCGGCCGTGACCTCACCAATACGGCGCTCAACGCCGCGGTCCTGGCGCTGCCCGCAGCAAACTGGCAATGCCCTCACCGAGTCGCCACCGCTCGCCGCAGGCTGGCAGTGACCCTCTGCAAGCTGGCACCGCCCCCCGTGAGCTGGCACTGCCCGCTCCTAGGCTGGCAGTGCCCTCACCACGACGGCGCCGCCGGCAACGCAGGCTCGGCGGTGACCTCACCAAGATGGCGCCGAGCGCGACGGGTTTGGCGTGACCTCACCAAGATGGCTCCGAGCGCGACGGGTTGGACGTGACCTTACTAATATGGCGCCGAGTGCGACGTGCTGGCGGTGACCTCATCAATACGGCGCCGAAATGCCGCAAGCCGGCCGTGACCTCACCAATACGGCGCTCAACGCCGCGGTCCTGGCGCTGCCCGCAGCAAGCTGGCAATGCCCTCACCGAGTCGCCACCGCTCGCCGCAGGCTGGCAGTGACCCTCTGCAAGTTGGCACCGCCCCCCGTGTGCTGGCACTGCCCGCTACTAGGCTGGCAGTGCCCTCACCACGATGGCGCCGCCGGCAGCGCAGGCTCGGCGGTGACCTCACCAAGATGGCGCCGACGTCCCGCCTGCGACGCTGACCTCACCAAGGTGGCTTCGGGGGCGGTTCCCGCCGACCCTCCGCAGAGCGCTCAGGGCAGGCCGCAGGGGAGGGCGCAGGGGACAGAGCCACTCTGAAGGCTGCCCGGAGGGCATCTGGGCCCCGGAGGTGGAGAGTGGGGGTTGGAGCGGGGGGGGGGCGGGGAGAGGTCTGTGTGGGGTGGGGTCGCCGCTGGGGCGGGGCGGGGGGCAGTGGGGGGAGGGCCTGGAGCGTCCCCAGCGGCCTGGAGGGGACAGGGAGGGGAGGAGGGGGAGGGGCAGGGACACATACCCGGGGTGGGGGGGGGGGAGGGGGCAAGGGCCTGTTTTTTTGGGGGGGGGCCGGGAGGCCGTGGGGGAGTTTTTGGGGGGGGGTCCTGAGGGGTCAAAGTTGGGGGCGAGGCCGCGGGGCCTGGGCCTGGGGGGGGGGGGTGGGAGAGGCTGAGGCCTGCTGGGGGGGGTGGAGAGGCCTGGGAGGGGTTTGCGGGTCCCTGGGGGGGACCTGGGGAGGGATTTGGGGGTCTCTGGGGGGGGTCCCTGGAGGGTTCTTTGGGGGGACCTGGGGAGGGATTTGGGGGTCTCTGGGGGAGTTCCTTGGGAAGAGTTTGGGGGTCCCTGGAGGGCTCTTTGGGGGTCTCTGGGGGGGGGGGTCCTTGGGGGAGGGTCTTGGGGAGAGGTTTTGGGGTCCCTGGGGGGGGACTTTGGGGGTGTCCTGGGGTTGGATTTGGGGGTCCTTGGGTGGCTTTGGAGTGGTCTTGGGGAGGGGTTTGGGGGTCCCGGGGGGGACAACCTGGGGAAGGATTTGGGGGGCCTTATGGGGGGGCCCCTGGGAGAGATTTGGGAGGGGTCCCTGGGGGTGGACTTGGGGGTCCCTAGGGGGAGATTTGGGGTCTCTTTTTGGGGGGGGATTTGGGGTCCTTGGGGGGGGGTTTGGGGTCCCTAGGGGGCGTCCCCTCTAAGCTCTCATCTCTCCACCAGCCGCAGCCACCAGGGGCAGGCTCTGAGCTGCTCCTATTGGGTCTGGGGGCTCCTGTTTGGTCTGGGGGGGCCTTGTTGGGCCTGGAGGGGTCCCTGATAGTGGGGAGGGGTCCTCAGCGTCCTGGTGCGGTCCCCAATTGCTGGGGAGGGGTCCCCAAGCCCCCCCAGGGAGGGTCCCCCCAGGGAGGGTCCCCCCTGAGCCTTCCCTTCCCTGCAGAACTCATTTGGCGCTGCAGGGGCAGGCTCTGGGGGGGTCCCTATTGGGTCTGGGGGCTCCTGTTGGGTCTGGGGGGGCCCTGTTTGGTCTGGAGGGGTCCCTAATATTGGGGAGGGGTCCTCAGTGCCCTGGGGGTGTCCCCAGTAGCTGGGGAGGGGTCCCCATCCCCCCCCAGGGGGCTCCCCCCCTAAGCTTTCATCTCTCCACCAGCTGCAGCCACCAGGGGCAGGCTTTGAGCTGCTCCTTTTGGGTCTGGGGGCTCCTGGGGGGGGTCCTGTTGGGCCTGGAGGGATCCCTGATATTGGGGAGGGGTCCTCAGCGTCCTGGGGGGGGTCTTTAATGGCTGAGGAGGGGTCCCTAAACCCTGGCAGGGGTCCCCAAGCCCCCCCAGGGAGGGTCCCCCCTGAGCCTTCCCCTCCCTGCAGAGCTCCTTCGGCGCCGCAGGGGCAGGCTCTGGGGGGGTCCCTATTTGGTCTGGGGGCTGCTGGGAGGGGGAGGAAGGCTCTGGGCGGTGCCCAGGGGGGTCTAGGCAGTGCCAGGGGGCGGCTGGCAGCTGAGGCTGTGCCCCCCTCGTGTCCCCTGCCCCCAGAAGAGTGCCAGGTACCTGCGGCAGGAGCTGCCTGTGCGCATCGCCCACCGCATCCGCGGCTTCCGCAGCCTGCCCTTCATCATCGGCTGCAACCCCACCATGCTGCACCTGGTGGGCACCAAATGGGCACCAAGTGGGCATGGGGGGCACCAGCTGGGCCTGGGGGCTGCTGGGGTGGGCACTGGAGGGAGTGTGGGGGCACTGGGGGGCACTTAAGGGAAGTTCGGAGGTGTGAAGTTAAAGTGATGTGACTGATCTGGTGCTTTATAGCTGCCAAAAAGGAGACCTTCTTCACTCTCTTAATTGCTCCTCCTGTGCAAGCTCTTCTGTCTGTCTGCTGAGATGTTTCTGCCTGTTTATCTGGCAGAGAAGCGTTTGCTTTTTTGGCTGGGTAAGTAGGAGATTTGTTTTGTTGATTTGATTTGTTTTGTCGCTGAATACTTGGTGCAGCTGGCCTCAGATGCTGTTTCTTCACAAAGGACACACTACTGTGTGATTCGTGGGCATAGAAGCAGTAATTGCTGATAGAAGCACGCTTGTGAACTTGGCTGTAAATTCATGAACAGGCATTACAATATTTCTCTCTCTGCACGTCAAAGTACTCTCATGCTGAAGAACTTCCTCAGATCCACTCTAAGCAACCCTGCTCTCCCTCAGCTTCAAACCATTCCCCTTGCCCTGTCTTTAGATAGCCTTATGGAAAAAGTCCCTCTGCAGCCTTCCTGCAGGTTCCCTTCAGGTACTGGGAGGTAGCTTTAAAGTCTCCCTGGAGTCTTGTTCCCTTCAGGCTGAGCAGCCCCAGCTCCCTCAGCCTATCCTCTTAGAAGTGCTCCAGCCCTTGGCTCATCCTCGTGGTCCTGCTCTGAACTGGTTCCAGCAGTTTTTCGTTCTTCAGCTGGACTGTGGCCACGTGGAATGTTTTGGGTTGTGCTTTTGCCTTTGCATGCTGAAATACTTCCTGTGTTACCTTAGTAGTACGTTTCATGTGCAAGGTTCCTGTCTGTGATCTCTTGCTGCTGGGGAAGTCATGAGCTACCTGTGGGGGTGTGAAATGCAATAAGCTTTGATCACGTTGCCTGCACAGATGTGAGAGGACAAAATACTGCTGAGAAGCTTTTTTGTACCACTCTCTTCCCCCTTCCCCTCTTGCCTTTAAGGGAACACACACAGGGAGAAGCTTACTGAGCGCCCTCTGAAATGCTGTAGGAATTCTTTGCTTTGCAGTGTTTTACACTGTGGCTCTTCAAACCTGTAACCCATCTGCTTTCCATTGCCAGCGAGCTGACCATCCGTACTACTGTCATCTTGAATACCTCCAACCAGCAGTATTTTCTGCCAGACAGATGCCTTGAGAAGACAAAGGACATGGTTAAGTTCATGAACGATATCTTGGATGGTGCTGCTGAAGTAAGTCTTTTTTGTGGCTTGAGATATATTGGTTGGTGTTTGGTTTTTCCCCCCTTAGCTGCGGTGGCTCTGATTGTTACGCCGTGTGATTTATCTTCCTGTCCTGGCTGTCTTCCCGTGTTGGGTGCTGGCAGTGAATACGTGGTGAGGAGTTCTTGGGGTGTGCCATCCTTTGCTGTTCTCACTGTGGGAACTCCAAGAACCATGGAATGGGTGCGTTATGAGTGATGCACAATTAATAACCAATATTAATGTTGGTATCCAGGCAAAGGTTGTTAATAACTACAAACAACCTGTTTCTTATCATTCAGTCTCTGCAGAAAGCTTATTGACAAGGTTCAAAGCACACAGCTGGGGTATTTGTACACTTAGAATCATGGAATCAGCCAGGTTGGAAGAGACATCCAAGCTCATCCAGCCCAACCTAGCCCCCAGCCCTCTCCAGTCAGCTAGGCCATGGCACTAAGTGCCTCATCCAGGCTTTTCTTGAACAGCTCCAGGGACGGCGACTCCCTAGGCAGCCTCTGTGGTCTGAGAGTAGAGCAGCAACTTGCTGTTAGTTTGCTGTGAGGGTCTCAAACAACTGTGGGAGAGTTTGGCATGAGCCTGTTGGAATGCTTGGCCTTACTGGAGGAGCTGGGAGCGTCTGGGCAGCATGAAATGCAAGAGCAATTGCTTTTCACTTCCTTCTTAAGGGACTTAAGGGTTGGGAGGTCTGAAGAATGAACTGTTGGGATCATAACTGCAAAGTGTCAGCAATTTTGACATGGTTCCATTTGACATTGCAGGCACAGGCTGGTGATGGACTTCTGCAGCGAAGCAAGAGAGTCATCTATGAAGCCAAGGCTGCTGTAATGGTAGAGTTTATTGCTTATTCAGTGAAGTGATGCTCTTGTCAGTCAAGAAGGACTTAGTTGCAGAGGCTTCAGAAATGCTTTGATGTAAGCTTGTTGCTATGCTGTGCCTAGTGTATCTATTGTCACTATTTATAACTAGGCTTAAACCAAATGAACTTCTTGATTAAAATAGCCAATCATGTCTGCCATAGTTCTCATTGTTCCAGCTGCATGAATTTCACATTTTTCACTCTGCTGTTAGTCTGACATATTTTAAGGGACAGAATCATGAAAATCCAACCTCTTTTCCTTGAGCTTTTTGCCATTGCTTCAGAGGTTCTTCTGTGTTCTGAGCAATGTTTTGGTTTCAGTCTGTTCCAGTCCTCTGTCAGCCTCCCAGCCAAGAAATCTCTGCTCCTGTTGAGGCGGAGCAGCTTCTGTCTGTTGTTACTTGTCCCATTGCTGAGCACCACCAAACAGGAGCTGGCACCTCGGTGCTGACCCCTGCCCCTCGGAAATGTATAGACGTTAATGAGACCCCTTCCCTTCCCCAGACTAAACAGCCCCTTCCCGCTTCCCCCCCCCACCTTCGCTCCCCCCCCCACCTTCGCTCCCCCCCCCACCTTCGCTCCCACCCCCTCCTTTTCGCTCCCACCCCCTCCTTTTCGCTCCCCCCCCCCCCTTTCCGCTCCCCCCCCCTTTCCGCTCCCCCCCCCCTTTCCGCTTCCCACCCCTTTCCGCTCCCCCCCCCTTTCCGCTCCCCCCCCCTTTCCGCTCCCCCCCCCCTTTCCGCTCCCCCCCTCCTTTCCGCTTCCCACCCCTTTCCGCTCCCCCCCCCTTTCCGCTCCCCCCCCCTTTCCGCTCCCCCCCCCTTTCCGCTCCCCCCCCCCTTTCCGCTCCCCCCCTCCTTTCCGCTCCCCCCCCCCTTTCCGCTCCCCCCCTTTCCGCCCCCCCCCTTTTCGCTCCCCCCCCCCCTTTTCGCTCCCCCCCCCCCTTTTCGCTCCCCCCCCCCTTTTCGCTCCCCCCCCCCCCCTTTTCGCTCCCCCCCCCCTTTTCGCTCCCCCCCCCCTTTTTGCTCCCCCCCCCCTTCGCTAGCTAGGGCCACCTTAGTGCAAGGCTACTGACCCACTGCAACATCCATCTTAGCTCACGGGTGCTAAGTCTGTGTTGTTCTTGAGGCTGAGTTTGGATCCTCAAAGGTTTTGCTCTAGGTTCTGCGATGGAGGCAATGATGGAGCAGGAGCACAAACTAGAGCTGGTAACGGACGAGGATCTTCAAAAGTTTTACTCTAGATTCTGCGATGGATGTGAACATGGACCAGGAGCATGAACTGGAGCCGGTAACGGACCAGGAGCCGCAGCTGGTAATGGAACTGGTAACGGAGCAGAAGCTGGTAACATAGAGTGGAGAGGAGGAAAGCAGCAGAGACTGGCCGGGGGAAGGTGGAGGGCAGCGGCAGGATGGCAGGGGCTGCCCTGAGAGGTTGTGGAGTCTCATTCTTTGGAGCCTTTCAAGGCCTGTCTGGATCTGTTCCTCTGTGAGCTGAGCCAGTCTGTATGGTCCTGCTCTGGCAGGGGAGTTGGACTCGATGATCTCTTTGGGTCCCTTCCAACCCCTGACATCCTGTGAGCCTGTGATTATGTCTAAGCTTGACTTCAATATTGTCTACGAGCTTGAATTCAGCATTATGTATAAGCTGAAATTAATTACTCTAATCACACCCAGTTGCTAATCTTTTCCAGCCCCTTTGGTTATCTAGTCTCTGCCCACTGCAGCTGTGTGTGGGGTGCTCGGCTGTTTACAGCTCCATTTCCTGAGCTGACTGGGAACCAAAGACGTTCCCAGCATGGGTTGCTCATGTTTATCAATTCTTGTGTGCTGTGCTAATCAAGAATTTCTCCAACAGATTAATTTGACCCGGGGGAAAGTTAAGATGGAAACTTTGTCAAAATAGAGAAGTGAAGAATATTTAATCTGTTTCCTGAAATTTCCTTAGCTGATATCAGAAATTAAATTGCATTACTGCTCAAGCCAAAACCAATAAAGCACTTCAAGCACAAATAGCAAGTAACTGGAACATTCTTACCAATGAAACTGGAGAATAGAGAGGAGTGTGGAGCACTAAAACTAGCGTCATAGAATCAGTCAGGGTTGGAAGGAACCACAAGGAACAGCCAGTTCCAAGCCCTTTTGCGGTGCAGTGGTAGAATTCTCGCCTGCCATGTGGGAGACCCACATTCGATTCCCCAAAGAGGATGGGTTTTGTGGTGCAGTGGTAGAATTTTTGCCTGCCATGTGGGAGACCCAGGTTCGATTCCCCAAAGGGGTGGGTGTTGTGGTGCAGTGGTAGAATTCTTGCCTGCAGTGTGGGAAACCAAGGTTCGATTCCCCGGGGGGGGGGGGGGGGTGGGATGTGTTGGTGGCACAGGTTTGAGTCCTGGCCAATGCACCTAAGAAGGAGAGAAGTCTGGGGAAGGGTGTTGTGGTGCAGTGGTAGAATTCTCACCTGCCATGTGGGAAACCCAGGTTCAATTCCCCAGAGGGGGGGATGTGTTGGTGGCCCAGGTTCGAGTCCTGGCCAATGCACCTAAGAAGGAGAGAAGTCTCCGTTTGGAAAAAAGCACCAAGAATTGATGTCCTGGGTTGGGGGAGGTGCCCCCCGGGGAGAAGTCGACTCAGCACAACACAAAACCCATCCTTTTTTGAAAGTCAGGGAAAGATGAAATTGTATTTTCTTATACTATAAGTATAACAATGTAAAGAGAAATAATAACTAGAGAAGGAAGGAAGGAAAAAAAAAACAAACAAACAATACAAAAACCTTAAGGGAGATGGGGGAGGGGTCAAGTGGCGGCAAAGCAGCAGAAGCAGCAGTAGCCAAAACAGCAGCCGGGGAAGATAGGCGAAGCTGCAGCAGCAGAAGCCAGCGGGAGAAGGGGGAGAACAAACTGTGCTTCTAGACATTAAGTTCTTGATGCTCCAATGAAATTATATTAATTTATCTATTGTTGCCATTTATGTGGCCTATCCCTGAAATGTTCATCTCTCCCCTATGTCTGAGCTAGAGGATCAGCTCAAACGGCCACAAGAGGGGCCAGGGAAGGTGTTGGGGTGGTTTGAGAACCCCTCCTGGGGACTTAGGTTTCTGGGAGGAGCGTTGTGCTTCTGTATTGTTTATCCTTTGTATATTTCTGTATATATTGTAAGTATCTGCTTGTGTATTTGCTGCTGTAAAATAAATAGCTTCATTTATATTCCCAGAGGCCGTCTGAGTTAGCTGGGGCAATTCCAAAAGTGTGGGGGGCGGGTAAGAGCCCAAACCATCACAGCCCCCCTCTCTTTGCTCCCTGGGTTGCCCTCATCTCCCTTTGCTCCCCATGTTGGCCCCGTCTCTCTCCCTGTGCGCCCTGCTTTGCCCCCGTCTCTCTCCCTGTGCGCCCCGCTTTGCCCCCGTCTCTCTCCCTGTGCACCCCCCTTTGCCCCCCCTCTCTTTGCCCCTCTTTGCCCCCCTTTGCGCCCCGCTTTGCCCCCCTCTCGTTGCGCCCCGCTTTGCCCCCCTCTCGTTGCGCCCCGCTTTGCCCCCCTCTCGTTGCGCCCCGCTTTGCCCCCCCTATGCGCCCCGCTTTGCCCCCGTCTCTCTCCCTATGCGCCCCGCTTTGCCCCCATCTCTCTCCCTATGCGCCCCGCTTCCCCCCCCTTTGTGCCCCGCTTCCCCCCCCTTTTGCGCCCCGCTTTGCCGCCTCCCCAGTTTGTGCCTCGATTTGCCACCCCCTTTGCGGACCGCTTTGACCCCCCTTTACACCATGGTTTCCCCCTGCTTTGCGCCCCGCTTTGCCCCCGTCTCTCTTTGCGCCCCGCTTTGCCCCCGTCTGTCTTTGTGCCCCGCTTTGCCCCCGTCTTTGCACCCTGCTTTGCCCCGTCTCTCTCTCTTTGCGCTCCGCTTTGCCCACCATATCTCTTTGCGCCCCACTTTGCCCCCTCCTCTCTTTGTGCCCCTCTTTGCCCCCTTTGCCCCCTCTTTGTGCCCCTCTTTGCCCCCCTTTGTGCACATCTTTCCCCCCCTCTTTGCGCCG